>NC_135825.1:54544163-54901667 GCF_964213995.1 Mustelus asterias | reverse complement strand
CTATCCCCTTCATCATTTTATAAACCTCTATTAAGTCTCCCCTCAGCCTCCTCCGCTCCAGAGAGAACAGCCCTAGCTCCCTCAACCTTTCCTCATAAGACCTACCCTCCAAACCAGGCAGCATCCTGGTAAATCTAGATACACTGCAGGAAAGTTCCTTAGGCAGCACCTTCCAATTTCTGAAGATGTGAATGTTTGGAATATTCAGCAGAGGAGTAACAGTCCCCTTCCAACTGCTATCTATAATGGAGGAAGAGCAGAACTGACATGAAAGTTGTGTTGAGTTTATGCTTTACTTTAGCGTCAGCTAAGATTAAAAACACCCGTTAAACTCTGAGTATCTGCACACTTCACCAGTTTCAAAACAGCCACATTTTTGACTTGTAGCCTGAGTTCAGCCCAAGCAGAAGCAATGGGGCAACAGGTACCTCGGAGATCACATCTCTGCTCAATTCAAGCTTTTTAAAATTTATTAGTGTCAGAAGTTAGGCTTACATTAACACCGCGATGAAGTTACTGTGAAAATCCCCTAGTTGCCACACTCCGGCGCCTGTTCGGGTACACCGAGGGAGAATTTAGCACGGTCAATGCACCTAACCAGCACGTCTTTCAGACTATGGGAGAAAACCAGAGCATCCGGAGGAAACCCACGCAGACACGAGGAGAACGTGCAAACTCTGCATAGACAGTGACCCAAGCTGGGAATCGAACCCGTGTCCCTGGCACTGTGAAGCTGTGAAATATCTGGAGATATTCAGATGATTTTGTAGAGGTGATAAGGAACTGAACTGTTTCTTCAAGCCACTCACACCTGTGGTGATCTTGCAGTGTCGAAAATAATTACTTTGGAAATGCTTTGTTAAAAAAGATATTAAAGGTACTCTCCTGTAAAGTAAGATTATCATAGAATTCCTACAATGCAGAAGGAGGCCATTCGGCCTATCAAGTCAGCACCAAAAGGTCATCTTACCCAGGTTCATCCCCTCCCCGCCCTATCCTCATAAACCCGCACACTACCAGGGTTAATCTCCCTAACCTAATCATCTTTGGATTCCAAGGGGCGATTTAGCATGGGCAATCCACTTAACTCACACACCTTTGGACTGAGAGAGGAAACCAGAGCATCCGGAGGGACCTCACGCAGACACAGGGAGAACATGCAAACTCCACAGTCACTTAAGGCCATAATTAAGCTCATGTCCCTGGCAGTGTGAGGCAGCAGTGCTAACCACCGTGCCACCCAGTATTAGTGATAGAATGTTTAAACATTCCTGCATGCGATTGTGAGCATCACTGGTTAGATCAGCATTTATTGGTCATCCCTAATTACCCTTGAGAAGGTGGTGGTGAGCCGCTTTCTTAAACCGCTGCAGTCGACGTGGAGCAGGTACATCCACAGTGCTGTTAGGAAAGGAGTTCCAGGTTGGGGAACTAATGACAGTGAAGGAACAGTGACATAGTTCCAAGTCAGAATGGTGTGCAGCTTGGAGGAGATCTTGAGGGTGGTAATGCACTGGTGAGTCTGCTGTCCTTGTAAGGGGTAGAGGCATGGGTTTGGAATGGGTTGTCGAAGGAGTTGCTGCAGTGCATCTTGTTAATGGCACACATTCATTTGCAGAGATACTGCCACTCTTAATTGGTAAGAATGAACAATTAACAAATCTATAATCTCAGAGCTGGAATGTTGTTCGTCTGTCCAAGCCCCCTCCCAAAATTGAATTAATATAGATGTTGCAAACTCCATCCCCCCACCCCACTTAGAGGTTTACAGCCCAACTTGTCCATGCCGCCCTTTCTTTTTTAAACCCTTAAGCTAGCCCCAATTGCCCGCATTTGGCCCATATCCCTCTATACCCAACATATCCATGTAACTATCTAAATGCTTTTTAAAAGACAAAATTGTACCTACCTCTACTACTACCTCTGGCAGCTTGTTCCAGACACTCGCCACCCTGTGTGTGAAACAATTGCCCCTCTGGACACTTTTGTATCTCGCCCCTCTCACCTTAAACCTATGCCCTCTAGTTTTAAACTCCCCTACCTTTGGGAAAAGATATTGACTATCTAGCTGATCTGTGCCCCTCATTATTTTACAGACCTCTATAAGATCACCCCTCAGCCTCCTTAATTGGTAAGGAAAAGAAAAAAGTCTCAGTCTATCCAGCTTCTCCTTATAACTCAATCCATCAAGTCCCGGTAGCATCCTAGTAAATCTTTTCTGCACTCTTTCTAGTTTAATAATATCCTTTCTATAATAGGGTGACCAGAATTGCACACAGTATTCCAAGTGTGGCCTTACCAATGTCTTGTACAACTTCAACAAGACATTCCAACTCCTGTATTCAATGTTCTGACCGATGAAACCAAGCATGCCGAAAGTCTTCTTCACCACTCTGTCCACCTGTGACTCCACTTTCAAGGAGCTATGAACATGTACCCAGAGATCTCTTTGTTCTGTAACTCTCCCCAATGCCCTACCATTAACTGAGTAAGTCCTGCCCTGGTTCAATCGACCAAAATGCATCACCTCGCATTTGTCTAAATTAAACTCCATCTGCCATTCATCAGCCCACTGGCCCAATTGATCAAGATCCCGTTGCAATTGGAGATAACTTACCTCCTTCTATACTCCGAAAGTTTAATTTATTCACTAGTATCACAAGTAAGCTTATATTAACACTGCAATGAAGTTACTGTGAAAATCCCCTAGTCGCCACAGTCCGGCGCCCGTTTGGGTACACTGATGGAGAATTTAGCATGGCCAATGCTCCTAACAGTACAAACCACTGTGCCACCCTCCCCGTGTCCATCCCTTTCCTTCATGAAGTATCACAAAGATAAATGTGGTAGGTTCACCACTGTGTCTGCCTCTGAACTTGGTTCCAAAAACAAAACCCATACAAAGAAGAAACCAGCCTCCCATCCATTGACTTTTCTAGACTTCCTGCTGCCTCGGCAATGCAGCCAGTATAATTAAGGACCCCACGCACCCCGGACATTCTCTCTTCCACCTTCTTCCGTCGGGAACATGATACAAAAGTCTGAGGTCACGTACCAAGCGACTCAAGAATAGCTTCTTCCCTGCTGCTGTCAGACTTTTGAATGGACCTACCTTGCATTAAGTTGATCTTTCTCTACACCCTAGCTATGACTGGAGCACTACATTCTGCACTCTCTCATTTCCTTCTCTATGAACGGTATGCTTTGTCTGTATAGCACACAAGAAACAATACTTTTCACTGTATGTTAATACATGTGACAATAATAAATCAAATCAAACTTATGAGTGCATGGGCAGTGAATGTCGTGCTTTTCACAGGGATGTCCGAATTTAAGAAATAGATTTCTATACACTGCAGGTGTCAAGGGGTATGTGGAGAGAATGAGAGTATGGAGCGGAGATCGAGAATCAGCCATGATCACATTGAATGGTGGAGCAGGCTCGATGGGCCAAATGGCCTACTCCTGCTCCTAATTTCTATGTTTCTCTGTCTAAATACTTCACAACAAACTTAGAATTGGTAACAAGACAAGAGGGCAAGTGAAGATTACCGAAATGTTTGTGGTTGTTGCTTTTATTGTTGAATCGATCTTCTACTAGACCCGCCGTTACAATTCTTCCCATCGAAAGCTCTGGCCAACACCCCTCTGCTCCATATTTGGTATCATTAGAGTCTGAGTTGTCCTTACAGAACCTCCAGCTGATAAAACAAAGGCTGACTAGTGCCAAAATCATCCTGCACTCACCTGCAGCCCAGAAACCTGGACCATCAATTATTTCGTTTTTTTCGAACAGTTTGAGCTGTGAAGTTCCTATTTCCCATTCCACCTACCCGTAATGGCCTCTCTGACAGAATAACTGCCAATTACTCTGCGCTTCAGGCAGTCCTGTGCTGTGACGGTTAATCATATAGGATGATTTTTTTTCTAATTGTAGCTCTCACCTGAAGTCCAACCACATGCTTGCCAGCAGGAGTCACTGAAGGGTAATCCAAGGGAGGAATCCCAATTAATCTTTCCCGCACAGAGGTTAGCACTGCCACCTCACAACACCAGGGACCCGGGTTCCATTCCCGGCTTGGGTCACTCACTGTCTGTGTCGAGTCTGTACATTCCCCCCGTGTCTGCGTGGGTTTCCTCCGGGTGCTCCAGTTTTCTCCCACAGTCTGGGTTAGATGCATTGGCCATGCTAAATTCTCCCTCAGTGTACCCGAACAGGCGCCAGAGTGTGGCGACTCGAGAATTTTCACAGTAACTTCATTGCAGTGTTAATGTAAGCCTATTTGTGACACTAATAAACAAACTTTAACTATGGAGAGAGAAACAGAGTTAGCGTTTCAAGTCATTGGAACAGTGAAGAGTCACATTGGAATCGAAACATTACCTCTGTTTCTCTCTCTGCAGATGCTGCCAATTTTTCCAGCATTTTCTGTATTTATTCCCAATATCCAGCATCCGCTGTGTTTAATTTCTTTTCTCTCCCTAGTTCAGGAGGCCTTGGACTTAATGTGGCATTTCAACGTCCCCTCAGCCCAACAAACTCAGCACATGCTGGGATCAAAGCTCGGGTCTTCAGGAAGTACAGTACACTAGCCACTGCACTGGCCAGCCCCTCTCAATTCTACAGTCCAATACCTGATCCAGGAAGTGTCTCCATCCCTGTGTCAAACAACAAGACTTGCTTCTGTCTGCAAAGCACCAAATGTGGCAAAGTGTTTCTGGAGAACAAACTCATCAGTCACTAAGTAGGAAGCGCTTATTTCTGAATCATTGACCGGAATTTTACCAGCACGCTCGCCCAAGGCTCGTAAGCTCGCACCCGAGGTCATCGGAGAGTGCCGTTCTGCGAGCCTCGCCCGCCCCGATTTCGGCAAGGGGGTGCCGGTAAAATCAGACCATTGTCTCACACCCTGGGATGTCAAAGCCACACTGGACCAGGTCACTTTCAATACAGTCTAGATTCTAGTGCACATAAAAAGCCTTTGATCCACTATTAACCTCAGACACATCCCACGTTGTCCGAACAATCAAAAAAAATCTCTAACTGGGGATTGAGAGGTATTGTGTGAGGTTAATTCTGAACTTCACCCCTTGCATCTCAAGTAGGTTCTTAGAAATAGCAAGAACAATTTTTACAATTCATTGATGGGGATGTGAGCGTCACTGGCTAGGCCAGCATTTATTGTCCATACCTGGTTGCTCTTTAGAAGGTGGTGGTGAGCTGCTTTCTTGAATCGCTGCAGTCCCTGTGGTGTAGGTCCACCCACAGTGCTGTTAGGGAGGGCATTCCAGGATTCTAACCCAGCAACAGTGAAGGAAAAGATTGAAAGGGTGCAGAGGAGATTTACAAGGATGTTGCCTGGATTGAGTGGCATGCCTTATGAGGATAGGCTGAGGGAGCTCGGTCTTTTCTCCTTGGAGAGACGAAGGATGAGAGGAGACCTAATAGAGGTGTATAAGATGTTGAGAGGCATAGATCGGGTGGACTCTCAAAGGCTTTTTCCCAGGGTGGAAATGTCTGCTACGAGAGGACACAGGTTTAGAGTGCTGGGGGGTAGGTACAGAGGAGACGTTAGGGGTAAGTTTTTCACACAGAGGATGGTGGGCAAGTGGAATCGGCTGCCGTCAGTGGTGGTGGAGGCGAACTCGATAGGGTCTTTTAAGGGACTCCAGGATTAGTACATGGAGCTTAATAGGATGGAGGGTTATAGGTATAGAAGGTAGGGATGTGTTCGGCACAACTTGTGGGCCGAAGGGCCTGTTTGTGCTATAGTTTTTCTATGTTTCTATGAAAGCAGCTGGATGAGATTCGTTGGCCTCCCAGCTGCGTGTTTTGGACAACTGGCAAAGATACGTAGAGGGACAGGTAGTATTGAGGAAGCAGGGGGGCTGCAGAAGGACTTGGACAGATTAGGAGAGTGGGCAAAGAAGTGGCAGATGTGGAAAAGTGTGAGGTGATGCACTTTGAAAGGAGGAATGGAGACATAGACTATTTTCTAAATGGGAAAATGCTTAGGAAATCAGAAACACAAAGGTACTTGGGAGTCATTGTTCAAGGTTCTCTTAAGGTTAACGTGCAGGTTCAGTCGGCAGTTAGGAAGGCAAATGCAATGTTAACATTCATGTCAAGAGGGCTAGAATACAAGAGCAGGGATGTACTTCTGAAGCTGCATAACGCTCTAGTTTGACCCCATTTGGAATATTGTGAGTAGTTTTGTGCTCCATATCTGAGGAAGGATGTGCTGGCCTAGGAAAAGGTCCAGAGGAGGATCACAAGAATGATCCCTGGAATGAAGAGCTTGTTGTATGAGGAACGGTTGAGGACTCTGGGTCTGTACTCGTTGGAGTTTAGAAGGATGAGGGGGGATCTTATTGAAACTTACAGGATACTGCGAGGCCTGGATAGAGTGGATGTGGAGAGGATGTTTCCACTAATAGGAAAAACTAGAACCAGAGGGCACAATCTCAGGCTAAAGGGACGATCCTTTAAAACAGAGATGAGGAGGAATTTCTTCAGCCAGAGAGTGGTGAATCTGTGGAACTCTTTGCCGCAGAAGGCTGTGGAGGCCGGGTCTTGATTAATAAGGGGATCAGGGGTTATGGGGAAAAGGCAGGAGAATGGGGATGAGAAAAATATCAGCCATGATTGAATGGCGGAGCAGACTCGATGGGCCGAGTGGCCTAATTCTGCTGCTATGTCTTATGGTTTCCCGCTGGCGGGAGATGCCGAGTTGTTTGCGAGTGGTGGGATTCTCTGGTCCCGCCGCTATCAATGGGAATTCCCACTAATGTCACCCCACACCCTGCGCTGCCGGCAGGACCGGAGAATCCCACCGCTGTGAACGGCCGGAGAACTCCAGCCGATATATTTCCAAGTAAGGACGGTGTGTAACTTGGAGGGGAACTTGCAGGTGGTGGTGTCCCCAGATATCTGCTGTCCTTGTCCTTCTAGATGGGAGTGGTCGTGGGTTTGGAAGGTGCTGCCGAAGGAGCCTTGGTGAGTTCCTGCAGTGCATCTTGTAGATAGTACACACTGCTGCCCCTGAGTGTTGGTGGTGGATTTTAACCTGGCCCACCCAGCAGAAAGCATTAGCAGTTAAAATCCACTAACTGACTCGTCGACTGATGTCTATCCCAGGTCCTGCCATTTCTGACTTCACCAATACTTCAGGGCAGGCAGACGAGCCAGTTGTCCAAAGCCAGTGGCATCATTGGGCCCCAACTGTAGTTCTAACAGCAGCTCTAGGTGGAGAGACAATGTGGTTTTGTTGCCAGGTAATGGCCTGTCAGCCACCCCATTCAAACTAAGTTACTTTATTTTTCTCTGTGGGGCTAAGAGGAGCAGGGATTCCCCTGAGCCAGCACTACCCAGACCAGGATGTTGGCCAACAGCAAGTTAAACAAACCAGCCTCCCATCCATTGACTCTGTCTACACTTCCCGCCGCCTCGGCAAAGCAGCCAGCATAATTAAGGACCTCACGCACCCCGGACATTCTCTCTTCCACCTTCTTCCTTCGGGAAAAAGATACAAAAGTCTGAGGAAGCGTTCCAACCGACTCAAGAACAGCTTCTTCCCTGCTGCTGTCAGACTTGAATGGACCTACCTCGCATTAAGTTGATCTTTCTCTGCACCCTAGCTATGACTGTAACACTACATTCTGCACTCTCTCGTTTCCTTCTCTATGGACGGTATGCTTTGTCTGAATAGCGCGCAAGAAACAATACTTTTCACTCTATGTTAATACATGTGACAATAATAAATCAAATCGAAGTTATCAAGGCCCTGTACTGCGATTCCCCACACTGGAAAACTCGTGCGAGTTCGAATCCTCACTCTCGATCTCTCATCTTTCCAATGTAAATCTAAACCAAGTTCAAAATCTTTTGGTGAAATGCAATATCGTAGTTTATTAATAACTCACAGCTGCCACCCGAGCACGGCTGAGTTCCAAAACAAACTCCAATCACAACACCAAAATTGAATTTAGTGCACAGAGTTTATGGCAATATAATTAACATAACAGCTACTCAAACATGCCACGTTTTCAATTGTTAATATTGCATTACAGTGAGCAGCGCAAGGAAACACTGGGTCCTTTGATAGGAAGAAAACAAAATAATGATCTACTTTGCCCAACAGTTTTGCCTGGTTTACTGGGTTCTCAGGCCCGTTCAACTTCCCCCACTTGCTCATGCAAAACTCTAGCCCTATGTTTCACTGAAATATAGAAACTAGAAGAGGATGGGTGGAATAGAACAATGGTACACGAGGATACTCTCCATATCACAATGTGGAGGGGTAACAATTGGGCTAGTGGCTTCAAGTCTTTAGAATACAAACATGTGTCCTACTTACAGAGAAACATGCACTGAGAAACAACGCAAGCAGAAGTCGGTTTTCTATTTCATAGAACAGGAGTAGGCCATTCGGCCCTTCAAGCCTGCTGCGCCATTCATTTTGATCATGGCTGATCATCAAAATTCAATATCCTGATTTCCCCTTCCCCCAATAACCTTTGATTCCTTTAGCCCCAAGAACTTAATCTAATTTCTTCTTGAAATCAGACAACCCCTTGAATATGGAAACTGAAAACATTTTCTGGCCAATCTCGGGGACTCCTGACTTGTGAAGAAGCCACTTTGCCATTCTAATTTACCCTGGAGTTTCCTTTGTTTCAAATGTGGCCTCCAGCCTCCTTGCCAAGCCTTCGGTGGGTCGACTATCGCAGAGTCATGGCCACGTTCTTCACCGTAATATCAGAACAGGTTTACATCCATGAACAGTCTTCCCAATTCTAGGCTTTCTTACTAACTGGAAAACTACCTTTGAAAAAGTAGGGTTTCCATTGTTATAAACCCTTTCACTGACCTGCAAATGGAGCAGGGGGGAAGAGACGCAGGGTCATTAGAACATTAAAAACTGGAGGCAGTGTTGAACAGAAATTGAATAGGTAAAAAGGAAGGCATTTCAAAATGAAAGGACAGAGATCAAAGGGGTGCAGCGAGCACAAACTGATGTTTATATAAGGGATAGGTACTGAGTCTTGTTTGATGGATTAATATTATGGATTATTGATCCCTTTTGGGGTAGCTTTATTACTGAAATATTCACGTTTATTATCTTTGTAATCAAAGCTGCTGAGTATGGGGAGGGGTTTGGTGATTGCGCTGAGGTGTCTTGCTGCCCTTGTCAGCAGAAAACAGCTCAAAAACCTCAGTCATGTTCTTCATCTTTTCTTCTTTCCCTTTGTGACATTAAAACTGTTCTAAAGATGATTACTTGGGTAGGTATTTACAGGAGAATAAGAGGCACGGCAAGTTCTAGACCATAAGTACTATTGCTGGACATTATCAGGGATCAAAGCTTTTGCCGTATCCAGTGCCTCCAACTCTTTCTTAATATCATGTACAGTGAATCAAACTGAAGAGTGGCAGTTGTTATGCTGGAGACCTCAGGAGGAGACGGAGATGGAACATCTACTTCTGGTTGAAGATGATTGTAAATGTTTCACCGTTGTCTTTTGCATTGATACGCTGGTCTCCCCCATCACTGATGTGAGGACCAGAAATATGTGCTGTACAGTAGCTGTGGCCCTACTAACATTCTGTACTCTTCTAGGATAACATGGCGGCACGGTAGCACAGTGGTTAGCACTGCTGCTTCACAGCTCCAGGGACCTGGGTTCGATTCCCGGCTTGGGTCACTGTCTGTGTGGAGTTTGCACATTCTCCTCATGTCTGTGTGGGTTTCCTCCGGGTGCTCCGGTTTCCTCCCACAGTCCAAAGATGTGCGGGTTAGGTTGATTGGCCATGCTAAAATTGCCCCTTAGTGTCCTGGGATGCGTAGATTAGAGGGATTAGTTGGTAAAATATGTAGGGATATGGGGGTAGGGCCTGGGTGGGATTGTGGTCGGTGCAGACTCGATGGGCCGAATGGCCTCTTTCTGTACTGTAGGGTTTCTATGATTTCTATGAACATCCCAGCTCTTACTTATACCCTGTGTCTTGGCTAAAAAGAGAAAGATCCCAAATGCCTTCTTAACCACCTTATTTACCTGTCCTGTTACCTGCACGGATTGGCAAACATTCACCTCAAGGTCCTCTATCCCTATACAGTTCTCAGTATCTTTCTAGTTATTGTCTATTTCTTTGCCTCCACAAGTCTCATATTTCTCTAGATTGAATTCTATTTGTCACTTTTCCGCTCACCTGCCCAGTCCACTGATATCTTTTTGCACCGCCAACTCACAACTGATTTTTGTATCATCTGCAAACTTCTTAATCATGCCCCTTACATGTAAGTCTAAATGATTATGTATACCATGAAAAGGATGGGACCTTGTGCTGAGCCCTGGGGGATTCCCTGCTGGAAATGGTCTACCAGTCACAAAAACAATGGTCAACCATGATTCTATTTCATGCGACTACAGTGGCGGCTCGGTGGCACAGCGGTTAGCATTACTACCTCACAGCGCCAGGGACCCGGGTTCGATTCCTGGCTTGAGTCACTGTCTGTGTGGAGTTTGCACGTTCTCCCCGTGTCTGCGTGGGTTTCCTCCCACAGTCCAAAGATGTGCAGATTAGGTGGATTAGCCATGCTAAATAGCCCTGAGTTAGTCAGACATGACCTTCCCTTGATGAACCATAGAATCATAGAAACCCTACAGAGCAGAAGGAGGCTATTCGGCCCACCGCGTCTGCAATCTGGCCCAGCGCATCTGCCTCTGAGATCTGCGGCCTTTGCTGGAAGCAAATTTAAATTGAGGTTCAATCATCGAATCCCTACAGTGCAGAAGGAGGCCATTTTGCCCATCGAGTCTGCACCAACCACAATCCTACCCAGGCCCTATTCCCGTAACCCCACATATTTACCCCACTAATCCCTCTAATTTAATCATCCCAGGACACTAAGGGGCATTTTATCATGGCCAATGAACATAATCCGCACATCTTTGGACTGTGGGAGGAAACCGGAGCACCCGGAGGAAACCCACGCAGACACGGGGAGAACGTGCAAACTCCACACAGACAGTGACCCAAGCCGGGAATCGAACCCGGGTCCCTGAAGCTGTGAGGCAGCAGTGCTAACCACTGTCCTTGGCTATTCTGCATCTTTCAAAATGGTGATTAATATCGTCGCTCAGTTTGTTCTGATAAGGCGGTGGAAACAATCCAGGAGACAATGGACAAAGATCACAATAAACACAAAATGTCAACAAAAAATATTTTCATACACGAGTGAATCTCCACGGCTTTGCTTACTGGAAGACTTCTGCTACCCGGTCTGTGATTCCCTTGCATCCTGTTACTTAATCCTTATTTTCTCTCTCTCTCTGACACTTGAACTGTCCACACAATTTTCCCCATCTAATCTTGTATCCTCTCTGTCCGTTCCCTCTCCTTCATCACTCTCTCTCCCCCCAACTCTTTACTGTCTCTCTTGTCCATCAGCAAGTTTCCTGATGTGTTTGCCCCATCTCTCAGGAACACCGTTTATATATTGATAGCAATCTCGGTCATGCTCTTCCCAACCTCGCGTCAATATGAATGAACCTGAGAGTGCCGTAACCCCTACCTCGCTCCAAATCCCAGCATTTCTCCACCACCAGCTGACCAGAAGCAATCCTTCACGATTCAAAATAACCCACGCCCCAGAAATGAGAACAGCCAAAATAATTAATTAGCTCACAGAATGGAATTAATTAATCCAGAATCCAAAGATGTGTGGGTGAGGTGGATTGGCCGTGCTAAATTGTCCCTTCGTGTCAGGGGGACTAGCTAGGGTAAATGCATGGGGTTATGGGGATAGGGCTTGGGTAAGATTGTGGTCGGTGCAGACTTGATGGGCTGAATAGCCTCCTTC
The DNA here is from genome assembly GCF_964213995.1 of Mustelus asterias. NCBI lineage: Eukaryota > Metazoa > Chordata > Chondrichthyes > Carcharhiniformes > Triakidae > Mustelus > Mustelus asterias. The sequence goes on along the minus strand of NC_135825.1, from coordinate 54,889,803 downwards.
TGCACTGTAGGATTCTATGAATGGTGGGAAGCAAGGTACCATGAAATGATCAGAAGGGAAGATCAAAGAAGCAGCACAGACAGGGGCAAGAGGGGGTCAGCCTGGGGTTAGGGTTGAAGCGGAAATTTCAGGGGGGGTCAGAAGAAGGGAAGAGGGAAGTTAGGAGTGAGAAAGTTTGAAATTATTTGCTTTGGAAAGCGGAGGTGCTGTTGCCCCCCAATGACAAGTCAGTACACAGGTAACAGGACAAGGGACTAGCACCACCTAGTGGGGGGAAGAGGCCTGCAGCTGCACCTTGACCACAATCTGCGGGCACAGGAATTCCCATCGGAAATGTTTACGCGGCAGCTTTGCTTAGAACCCGGGGGGTCGTGTGGTGCAGACACAGCACCCCATCTCTGAGGCAGAAGCTCCAGCCCCGCTTGGGGAATTTAACATTCCCATTCACACCGAACAGGTTCGGCAATGGGAGCAGAAAATATCGCAAGAACTGCAAAGTCACATTTTACGCCGACGAAAACGCATGACACGATTGCCCCCTCCCCCAACAATGAACTTCATTATAATAAATTACCATAAAGGCCCCTACACTGGAATCAATCCCCCCCCTCCCCACTCTCCCCCACCCCCCGTCCGCCACTCCCCAACCATCTGAAAACCCATCCACAGCAGCAGAACAGCGAGAACCATGATTGCTCTCAAAAAGCGTACACCTGGCGAGCACACCTTCCGGGGGATCTCACAGGAGAGCTGGAGTGCAGAGGGGCGAGTGGGTCACGCTTGGTGACTGCCCCGGGTACTGCCAGTGGGCAGTGCCCCAGGTAGTGCCAAGAGTTGTCTGGGTAATGCCGAGGTGGGTTCCAGGACGAACTGGTTAGCTCGCTCTGCGCTGGGGCGGCCTTTAAAAGCGGCAGCCCGACCCTTGGCTGTCTAGGTTGCTGGAGGGGTGGAGGATTCACATCCTGGGACCCGTGACTTTGGGTTTTGTTTTTCTACGCGCTGCCCCGTGAGGTGAAGGAAGCTCTTGCCAGCAGTGTCTTCAACGCTCGCTTTTTCAACCCGACTTTGGCCTTTGCCAAACAATCCTGGCCTGGGACTTGATGGCCATCGGAGGTGTATTCATAGTCTGGCCAAAATGACTGATCACTAACCTGCAAATGCCTTCAATATGCCAACAGCAGTGAGAGCAGGGAAGTCTCCTGTTCAGCCACAAATGTGAAGTAGCTGGAGCTCAACAGCCTTCTCACGAGAGGACGTCTGGCAGCGATTCTTGCCGCAAACTGAACTGAACATTCCGCTAACTTGTTTGTGTTAATTTGCTGCCTCTGAACCGGGTTTACGGGCACCAGTTACAGATATAGAAAAGGAAATGAAAACTGACCAGGAAAAAGGAAGTCTCAGGAAATATTACAATTTATTAACGTCACAAGTAGGCTTACATTAACACTGCAATGAAGTCACTGTGAAAATCCCCTGGTCGCCACACTCCGGCGCCTGTTCGGGTAACACTGAGGAGGATTTAGCATGGCCAATGTACCCCTAACCAGCACGTCTTTTGGACTGTGGGAGGAAACCGGAGCACCCGGAGGAAACCCACGCAGATACGGGGAGAACGTGCAGACTCTGCACAGTCACCCAAGCCGGGAATCGAACCCGGGTCCCTGGTGCTGTGAGGCAGCAGCACTAACCACTGTGCCCCCCACAAAGATTTAGTGTTAGTAATTTTAAAATAATTTAAAAATAAAATCACACCACTATCTCTGGAATGTATTAGTTATTGAATACATTGTATATGTATGTTAATTATAGTTTAACTGGCTCCCAACTTGTTCAGATCAGCTGGAATGTCAGATTAAGTGACTTTCCTCCAAGTCACCAATGGGCACCCAGCAATATCAAAGAATAAAGAACAGTACAGCACAGGAACAGGCCCTCCAAGCCAGCGCCAATCACCTTGTCCTGTCGAGACCAACTGCCTGTATCCCTCTATTCCCATCTGTTCATGTGTCTATCCAGATAAGTCTTAAATGTCGCTAACGTGTCTGCCTCAACCACCTCACTTGGCAGTCCATTCCAGGCACCCCCCCTCCCCCATTCTGTAGAGAACTTCCCCCGCACATCTCCACTAAACCTTTCTCCCCCCTTACCTTAACTTGTGCCCCCGTGTATTTCTGCCCTGGGAAAAAGCTTCCAACTGTTCACCCTATCCATACCCCTCTTAATTTTATAAACTTCTTTCAGGTCTCCACTCAGCCTCCATCTTTCCAGGGAGAACACTCCCTGGAGTTTATTCAATCTCTCCTCGTAGCTAATAGTCTCTATACCAGACAACATCCTGGTAAACCTTTTCTGAACTCTCTCCAAAGCCTCCACATCCTCACTATGCAGGTAGGTGGGAAGAAGTGACTAATAATAAGAATGGGCTTCCAGGTATTGCAGTGACAGCAGTAACAACGGGATTGTTGAAGAGGCTGTGATGGAGATAGGGGTTGAATGGTTCAGCAACAACATGCATTCGTGTAGCACTTTTAATGAAGGCAAACTTGCGCCTGTGCAATGGCGCTCTCTGCTGCTCTCAGCCCGAGGCGATTTAAGTCTCTTCCCTTCTCCTATCGGCGAGAAATAGATTTTGAGGGTTTTTTTCTGCTCTAAGTGCATAAGATAGCAGATTTGGACTCGCCAAAAAAGCAGATCACAAACTCTCATGTTTTCACGCTCATTCTGGGCTTAGAATTATTTTCATAAGATTGTTGCCTATGACTCTATCGCCGGAACTCTACCACCTCGCCAGCCACGGAATCGGAGCCGGGGAGGGTCCGACAATGAAAATCTCTGTTGACCTCGGGTGGAGATTTCCGGTCTTGTTCGAGTGAGGCCACAAAATCCCGCCCACTGACTCCACCGCACTGTAAACTGATCAGGACCAACACACACAATCAAAGGAAACTAAAAGCATAGGCAAGAATTTAAAAAAGAGGTAGGTTTTAAGGTGGAGTCTTGAAGTGGAAGAGAAGTTCGCGGAAGGACTTCTTGAGCTTAGGGCCCAGATGGATGAGGGCACAGCCCTCAACAACGGGGCAAAGTGAGTAGAGGCTCTACGAGGCCAGAGTTCAGAGAATGCAGAGTCCTTGGGAGAGAGTTGTAGAGCTAGGGAAGGTTTCAGAGATAGGGAGAGGTGGGACCATGGAGAAGCTGGAACAAGAGGATGATCATTGTGAAATGGAAGCCTTGACCGTTCATCTCCACCTTCTCAAACATAAATAGAGATGGGCAGTAAGTTCTAATCTCGCCAGAGATGCACACACACCCATGAATTATTTTTTAAATAGGTCAGCCGATACAGGTTAATTGCATTTAGATAGCACCTCTAATATAGTAAAACATTCTGAGGCAGCAGAGGTCAAATGAGCTCCTTCGTGTATTCTTTGGTGATGCAATCCTTATCGAAGTTGATGCTTTCACAGGAGATCTACCTGGCATTAGAATTGACTGTTGGGCCAAGAATTACAATGGACTGCCGCCCCATTTATAACTCATTTCTTTCTTAAAATAACATTGAGAGTTGCAGAGTAACGACAGAAACACAGTGAAGCATCAAATGCCATGGGTCAAACCTGCAGGATTAGAAGGTATTCCGGCAATTGCCACACACAAAGGGTGGGGTCTTCCGACCACGCTTGCCCTGAAACAAGAAAAACCCGCCCAAAGTCAAGGGACCTTTCCATCGTCCACAGGAACCGTAACGGGCAGGACGGGAAAATTCGCCCCACAGTTTCTGACATCACTCACGAAACAAAAGATTACAGCACAGCGAACCATTTGGCCCAATGAGTCTGTGCTAGCTTTTTGCAAGAGCAGTCCAAATTAATCACACTCTCCCAGCTGCGGCCCAATATGGAGGAGAGAAAACCGAGTGTCAGCTACCATTGGCTGTTCTTGCACTGTCACTGATACAGCACCGAATCAACAGAAGCTTGGGAACAGATTTCTGTCCCAACCCTCACCCAGGGAACATGGCAAAGAATCCCTACAGTGCAGAACAGGCCATTCAGCCCATCGAGTCTGCACTGAAACTGAAGTATAACAACAGCAGAGTTAGTAACAGTGTGGGATTTCCTTCATTGCTGTCATGAAGGTGGAGATTCATGCGGATGTCCATTTGACACACACTGGCAACTCCCCGCTGTATTACCCAGTTGTAAGTCGTGGCGGTATGATATTTCAATGTGGCGAAACACCAAGTGTACACAAGTATACTTTCCAGAAGATGTTGCTGGATGGTGCCCATGAGTAATACCCCTCACTGAATCCCTGCCACACCCTAACTCACAGACACTGAAACCAATGATCCCTCATTCCCCCCCTTCTGCCAAAGATCAGCTAACTCCACGTGAACCAGGAGTTAATCTGTGACCTCCTCACTCAGCAACACATCAAATGGTGCAGTTATCCACACGAACAAACTGAGAGGCAAAAAACTATCTATTTTCGTAAAACCACTACTTTCCTGTAATAGACACCCAATCCCAAATGCCGCCTATTCAATTTCCAGGTAACCTGCAGTTAAATAAAACCTACACCAATTTATACACACACACACACACTTATAAAATGGGCAGCACGGTGGTTAGCGTTGCTGCCTCACAGCGCCAGAGACCCGGGTTCGACTCCCGGCTTGGGTCACTGTCTGTGCGGAGTCCGTACATTCGCCCCGTGTCTGCGTGGGTTTCCTCCGGGTGCTCCGGTTCCCTTCCACAGTCCAAAGACATGCTGGTTAGGTGCATTGGCCGTGCTAAACTCTCCCTCGGTGTCCCAAAATGTGTAGGTTAGGGGATTAGCAGGGTAAAATGTGTAGGGTTAAGGGGATAGGGCCTGGGTTGGATACTCTGTTGGAAGGTCAGTGCCAACTCGATGGGCTGAATGGCCTCCTTCTGCACTATAGGGATTTTATGAAGGGACATTTTAGTGTATCAAATAGCACAAAATATGCATTGGCCATACTAAATTCTCTCTGTGTACCCGAACAGGTGTTGGAGTGTGGCGACTAGGGGGATTTTCACAGTAACTTCATTGCAGTGTCAATGCAACCCTACTTGTGACACTACGAAACAAAAAAACACATTGGTTACAATGCTCCAGAGGCCAAGTGTTTGCCACCACTCATGAGGTACAGATATGATGAATGATGGGCCGCATGGTGGCACAGTGGTTGGCACTGCTGCCTCACAGCACCAGGGGCCTGGGTTCGAATCCCGGCTTGGGTCACTGTCATAGAATCATAGAATCCCTACAGTACAGAAGGAGGCCATTCGGCCCATCGAGTCTGCACCGACCACAATCCCACCCAGGCTCTACCCCCACATATTTACCCGCTAATCCCTCTAACCTACGCATCCCAGGACTCTAAGGGGCAATTTTTTTTTTTAACCTGGCCAATCAACCTAACCCGCACATCTTTGGACTGTGGGAGGAAACCGGAGCACCCGGAGGAAACCCACGCAGACACGAGGAGAATGTGCAAACTCTACACAGACAGTGCCCCGAGCCGGGAATCGAACCCGGGACCCTGGAGCTGTGAAGCAGCAGTGCTAACCACTGTGCTACCGTGCCGCCCGTGTCTGTGTGGAGTTTGCACGTTCTCCCCATGTCTGCGTGGGTTTCCTCCGGGTGCTCTGGTTTCCTCCCACAGTCCAAAGATGTGCTGGTTAGGGTGCACTGGCCATGCTAAATTCTCCCTCAGTGTACCGGAACAGGCGCCAGAGTGTGGTGACTGGGGGATTTTCACAGTAACTTCATTGCAGTGTTAATGTCAGCCTATTTGTGACACTGATAAATAAACAAACAAACAATAATCAAACAAAATAAGTCTGAAATGTATAATAAGAAAAGACATTCACTTCTCGGAGGAGTTAAGACTCCATGTTATGCTGTTGGATGTCATTTGTAGCAGCTATCCCAGTGATTACATCATGGATTGCCAAACTTGATGTTCTTTTGCCATAATTACAAGTCTGACGCAAGTACTTCCTCAGCTAAAATTATGGATCATTTACTGAAAAGTACATGAAAAACCCTAGAATTCAACTCTCAGTGGAACTCCAGTGGAGGAGCAGAACACACGGGATCTCCACACCAGTATCATCAGTGCAGGATAATAGATAGGTTGGCGGGGAGCAGCAAGGGAGTCATTTAGCTGAACAATCCCGATGACAACACAAACCGCAAAAAGAAAGCTCGCATAGTTTGTAAATGTCAGCAAAACGTGGATGTGAAATTACTACCTAACTCTCACAGCAGGAAATTCCTGACTTGTTAGTTTTCTTACCGTTATGTAGCAGGACGCGGAGAAAGGAGAAGTCAGTCTCACAGCACAAATGTGAAAGGAAAATACGTCCAAACTTGCAGAGTGTGGAGTTTTCCCCGTGTTTGCTGATGCACGCCAGAAAACCTCAGTGCTAATGTTTGCAGAGGTCAACAGACCTTAGAAGAATGAGGGGGAGATCTTATAGAAACATATACGATTATGTAGGGAATAGATAAGATAGAAACACTGGCAGCTGAAACTAGAACTAGGGGGCATAGCCTCAAAATAAGGGGGAGCAGATTTAGGACTGAGTTGAGGGGAAACTTCTTCACCCAAAGGGTTGTGAATCTGTGGAATTCCCTGTCCAGTTGAGGCTACCTCATTGAATGTTTTTAAGGCAAAGATAGATAAATTTTTGAACAGTAAAGGAATTAAGGGTTACGGTGAGCGGGCGGGTAAGTGGAGCTGAGTCCATGAAAAGACCAGCCATGATCTTACTGAATGGCGGAGCAGGCTCGAGGAGCCAGATGGCCTACTCCTGCTCCTAGTTCTTATGTTAAAGGGAGGACCCCCCCCCCACCAAAGTAACTAACTTGATTGTGTTTTTTGAGGAGATAACAGAAAGGCTTTGAAAAAACTCCTGAGAGGCCGGAGTCCCTCCACTAGACTCCCTTTATTTACAAACCCATTCCACTCCGTGTCAGAAGACATGACACTCCCATTTTTAAAAACAGATGAAGCTTCCTGATTAGACAGGCAATTAATACCTCAATCAGGGATCTCATACTCCAAGAGGCCAACCTCATGGACCTCGTTGAAGTCATAACAAGGTTGACAAGGGTTATGAGGTTGATGTAGTGGATATGGACTTCCAAAATGGATTTGGACCTAAAAGAGACCTAAAAGAGCTACCAAAATAGATTTGCCAGTAAAGTTGAAATCAAAGGGGCAGTGACAGCATGAATACAAAGCTGTCTGAATGACAGGAAGCAGAGATTAGGGGGTGGAGCATTGTTTTTCAGACTGGAGGAAGGTTGTACAGTGGGATTCCCCAGGGTTCATTGCTTTCCTTGGTGCGTATCAGCGGCTCAGACATGGGCACAGGGGCAGTTCTTACAAAATTTACAAGATGTCTCAAAACATGGAAGTGAATTCTGAGGAGGATAGTGACAGGCTTCATGAGGACAGAGACAAAGGCTGGTGATTTGGGGCAGATATGTAGAGAAGTGTGAAGTGATATGTTTTGGAAGGAAGAATGAAGAGAAGCGATTATGAACCAGAATACGATTCTGAATGCAGAAACCAAGAGACCTGGTGGTTGGCGGGGGGGGGGGGGGGGGGGGGAGTAGTGGACAAACCATTAAAGGTGGCAAATGAGGTTGAGAAAGTGGTTCAAATCAAGCAAGGTCCTGGGCTTTCTAAATAGAGACATATGGTACAAAAGCAGAGGAGGTGTTGTGGTGCAGTGGGAGCATCCATATCTCTGGGTCAAAAGCCATGGAAGGTGTGCTCATAACACTGCCAAACAGATTGATTACCAGCCTGTGAACCCTTCCAACACTCCTTGATGGCAGGGTAGTAAAGACTTAAGACCATAAGTAGGAGCAGAAGTAGGCCATTCAACCCATCGAGCCTGCTACACCATTCAATGAGATCATGACTGATCTTATGCACAAGATGTCCTTCTCTGCCTGATGTAATTTGACTTTGATCTCAGTTCCACATTGTGACTGGTCAAGTAGGCAGCTAATCAGACAGAGGGCCAGTTGGGTGGCCATTAGTGGCTGAAGAAGTGCAGGCCCTATTTAAACACACAGTAACAGCCTTAACTGCGACTGCTTTCTAACTAAAAGTATGGACAATAAGGGTTTCAGAAACAGTGGTATGGGGCTGGCACTGAGAGCAGGGTTGCGCCTTGATTCTCCAATGCCAACCTTGATGTCCTTCAGAAGGCAGTGAGGGAGAGGGGGAAGGTTTTCTTTTCAGAAGGAGGCATTCTCCCAAGCCAAGCTGCAGAGACCATCAGGAGACACTGGGTCCCACGCCAGAAAAGGTTCAATGACTTTATTCACTCTGGCAAAGTGACTGCAATGCCAGGACTCTGGCTATCCAGAGACATTCCAGCAGACATTCCAGCTGAGGAACCTGAGGGTGCGTGATGCTGCTAAACATGAGAGGGTTGGAAGGCAAGGCCCTTACAGAATCCAGAGCAAGGCTCAGAGCCATAGCACTGCTCTAGACTTGCCAGCACTGAGACATAACAAAGAACAAAGAACAATACAGCACAGGAACAGGCCCTTCGGCCCTCCAAGCCCGCGCCGCTCCCCGGTCCAGGATTGAATCCTGAATCCAGGATCCCCGCCCAATTTTCCAGCCTATCTACATCCTAATATCCTATCCACCGAGCTGTCCCTCACAGCTACGATGCTTTGTTCATCACAACCTAATGTACAAAGAACAAAGAACAAAGAACAGTACAGCACAGGAAACAGGCCCTTCGGCCCTCCAAGCCTGTGCCGCTCCTTGGTCCAACTAGACCAATCGTTTGTATCCCTCCATTCCCAGGCTGCTCATGTGACTATCCAGGTAAGTCTTAAACGATGTCAGCGTGCCTGCCTCCACCACCCTACTTGGCAGCGCATTCCAGGCCCCCACCACCCTCTGTGTAAAAAACGTCCCTTCCCATGTGAAAGAACTGCTGGCCTTGGTCGCAGAGGCCACCAGGGCCTCTTCTCTTTTATACGTCTCTACAGGGCAAAAGTGTTGACGATGTCAGAGCACTGACTGGAGGGGGAGGAGAGCCCAGTCTCCACATAGTGAGTGTTATTGAGCAAGGTTCCATGGAGATCACAAGGGTGACTCCCCAGTAGCAAATTGGGGAAGGAGAGATGGGCATACCTGATGGAGAGGGTGAAAAATGCAGTGCATTCCTCCCTATCCAACATCACGCCAAGGTCTCAGCAATGCAGAGGCTGCTGCTCCCAGAAGCTGGTTCTTTCTCATTTGTCTCCCACAGATTCTGACGTGGAGGGACGTGTTGTTTTGCCTTTAGTTTTTTTCGCTAGTTGCTTTTTTAATTGGACGAACAAACTAAATACTACCAGCAAAAATAATACTACTGACAATAAATAATGCTGCAGGCAACAACTAATACTCCCAGCAAAAATAATATTATCAGCAGTAAATAATACTACTGGCATAAACAAAATACTACTGGCTAAAATAATACTACCAAAAACAAAATAATACTACAGGCAAAAAGTAATACAACTGGCAAAAAATTAATACTAAAGGCAAACAATTAATACTATTGGTAAAAGGAACACAACCAGCCAAAAAATACTACCAGCAAATAATACTACCAGCAAATAAAACTACCAGCAAATAAAACTACTAGCAAATAATACTACCAGCAAAAGAATAATACTACTGGTAAAAATACTACCAGCAAAAATTAATACTCATCAAGAAAAGATATCACTAACAGCAAAAATTAATACTACCAGCACAAGAATAATACTACCTGCAAAAGATAATACAAACAGCAAAAATTAACACTACTGACAAAAAATAGCACTATCAGCAAAAGAGTAAGACTACCACCAAAAAATACAACTGGCAAAAGATAATAGCACTATCACAAAATTATACTACCAGCTATAATCTTCAAGTAACATCATTAAGAAACAACACCAGGAAAAACATCCAGAAGTTCTTTTTTCGCAATCGCCTGAGCAATAACTTGGCAGCGTGGGTTTCAGAGGAATGAAATTCAGACGGTTTTATAAAGGGTGGACAATCAGTGGTGGGTTCTCTGAAGAGTGGACAATGCATTGCATCAGATCATTGCCCAGGAAGTAAAAACAAATATTTAACCCGTTACAATTTTAAAATCTCAAATCGTATCGTAACTTAAGAGAAAATGATCAAAGTGTGATTCCCTCCACTCACTTCACAAAAGTACTGGAAAAGTTGACAATCGTTAAAAAAACAGCAATGTTTATGAGATTAATTGAATACAGCAGCACAGGAAGAGGCCACTCTACCCATTCTACATGTGCTGTCCCTTTGAAAAACCTACTCAATTAGACACACTCCCCTGCTCCTTCAACAAAGCCATTTTTTATTCCTTTTCAAGTCTTTATCCAATTTCCTTTTGAAAGTTAATTTTGAATCTGCTCCCAGCACCCTTCCAGGCAGTGCATTCCAGACTTGCTTTGTTAAAAAATCATTCTTATCATCTCCCCTCCAGTTCTTTGCCAATTATCTTCAGTCTTTATCCTCTGATTAGTGAGCCTCCTGCCAGCTGTAACAGTTTCTCCCAAACTATTCCATTATAATCCTTCGCCATTCTCAACACAAACCTGATGCTACTGCATCGCAATGTACTACCACGTTTTTTAAAAACAATAATCAAAGCCATCAGACTTTCCTGAGCCGTGTACTGTCTCCACCAGAGAAACTGAAAGAATTTCAAAACTGAACACAATGCAACACATTTTCTAGGACTTTTGCAACAGCATTCCTTTTACAAAAAATGAACTCCAATGCATAAACATCAGCTGGAAGTTCAGTACATGCTCAGACTGGGGTCTCGGTGGTTTGAGGACATTGTGGGATATTCAGAGTGCTCAGGGTAGTTGGAGTCAAACCAAGGAATTCAAGTGTTTAGAGTCATGACAAACTGCATCCTTAGCCGGCCAATAAATGTCCTGTAGTTGTAGCAGGTGACTGTGTAGCAATTAAGAAAAGGAACCCGCGACTGACTCTCCGCCTACCCTCACCCCCGGTGCAGGAATGTTCAGACCTCCAATGAGATTAATGCCTAAAGCAAGCCAAGAATCAAACCGTCACAATCTCCATGGCTCCGAACCGTGTTGCACAATGCATTTCTCCATCAGGGAGATGACGAGAGATTGCAACAGCAGCACTGATAGAGTGAGGCCTGATCCCCGATCCCTCAGCTAGGGCCACTGCCAATCATAGAATCCTACAGTGCACAAGGAGTCCATTCGGCCCATCGAGTCTGCATCGACCACAATCCCACCCAGGCCCTATCCCCATAACCCCGTGCATTTACCCTAGCTAGTTCCCCTGACACTGAGGGTCAATTTAGCATGGCCAATCCACCTAACCCACACACCTTTGGATTAGGGGAGGAAACCGGAGCACCCGGAGGAAACCCACTCAGACATGGGGAGAACATGCAGACTCCACACAGACAATGGTCCGAGGCTGGAATTGAACCTGGGTTCCTGGCGCTGTGAGGGAGCAGTGCTAACCAATGTGCCACCGTGTTGCCCTCTGGCTGAAACTAGTCCCTTCACGGTCAGACAGTGAAGAATGGAAATTGCAGGACAAGAAACAACAGCTTACATTTGTATAGCAGCCTACACATAGCAAGGCATCTCAGGCACTTACACGTATGCAGAAGGAGGAGGTTGAGCTAAGAGGGAACATACTGAAAGAGGCGTTGACTCATCAAAAAATTGGATTTCTAAGAGATTCTGAAAGAAGTGGAAAGGCTAAAAGGTAAAATGAGTTAGGCAGAGTTCCATTTGACAGGGAGATGGGGCAGGGATCCAGCAGAATGAGCAAGGGTACCGAAGAATCATAGAATCATAGAATCCCTACAGTGCAGAAGGAGACCATTCGGCCCATCGAGTCTGCGCCAACCGCAAACCCACCCAGGCTTTATCCTTGTAACCCCACAAAGGGCAATCCTACTCAGACCTGTTTCCTATAATCCCAAGTATTTACCCGCTAATCCCCCTAAACTACACATTTTGGGACGCTAAGGGGCAATTTAACATGGCCAATCCACCTAACCTGCACATCTTTGGACTGTGGGAGCAAACTGGAGCACCCGGAGGAAACCCAGGCAGACACAGGGAAAATGTGCACACTCCACACAGGCAGTAACCCAATCCGGGAATCGAACCCAGGTCCCTGGCGCTGTGAGGCAGCTGTGCTAACCACTGTGCCACCGTGCCACTCTCGTGATGAAGAGATGAAGGAGCTCAGGATGTGTGCTGAGGCGGATGGTTGCTACAGATCACTGGAATGGGGAGGAAAGTAGATTCAGATTTGTATATTTATTTAAGATTTTTCAGCACAGGAATCTGGAGGGGTGACGTAATGCCAGCTAAATTTCAGGAGAATGTTTGATTACATTAGGGTAGGATGTGTGGAGTTTGATCAAGCATCACGCAACCGGCCATATCAATCCAGATCGTGGACAAAATGCCAATCACAGCTGGATTGCCGTTCTGACCATACTTTTCAACACCCTGACACAGCTCCGTGTTTCTGGACGGGTCTTCCAAGCCCGGCTTCTCCAGAAGTGCAGAGTGTGCGGTCCATTGGAGAACTTCATCACAGTGAGAAGTCTCACAACACAAAATTAAAGTCCAACGGGTTTATTTGGTAGCATAAGCCACTAGCTTTCGGAGCGCTGTCCCTTCGCCAGGTGAGTGGGATTTCAGTTCACAAACAGGGCATATAAAGACGCAAACTCAATTTACAAAACAATGGTTGGAAAGCGAGTCTTAACCACACCATGAACTCCATCACTGCAGAGGAGCTTTGGGGGAGAACATGCCCCCTTGTTACAGCACTAACTGCTGTAGGCAAAGTTTAAACACCCAGTACAAATGTTTATGAATAGGTGAATGGAATGACTGAATCAATGGGTAGGGCGGGTCGGTGGGTGAGACAAGTGGGTATGTGGATGGGGTGGCAGGTGGCGAAAAAGGCAAGTGGGTCGGGTGGAGCTAGGTGAGGTGGCAGGTAGGTAGGGTAGTAAGTGGGTAGTTGGGTTGGGTCGGGGGTATAGTCAGGTCAGGGGGGGCATTGTTGGAGTGGTGGGGGTAATTAGGTTTGGTTGTTGGGGGGGGTAGTCTGGTGGTGAGATTTAGCAGGGTCAGTTGGAGTCAGATCGAATCATGTCACATACTGTTTGTCGAGCTGGGAGTTACTCGGGTCGAAATGTGGAGTAGCAGGGGTATCAGGGGAGAGAGGGGGAGACGGGGGGGGGGGGCAGTGTGAGTGATTAGGGGTCAGAAATAGAAATAGAAACCCTACAGTACAGAAAGAGGCCATTCGGCCCATCGAGTCTGCACCGACCACAATCCCACCCAGGCCCTACTCCCATATCCCTACATATTTACCCAACTAATCCCTCTAACCTATGCATCTCAGGACACTAAGGGCAATTTTTAGCATAGCCAATCAACCTAACCTGCACATCTTTGGACTGTGGGAGGAAACCGGAGCACCCGGAGGAAACCCACGCAGACATGAGGAGAATGTGCAAACTCTGCACAGACAGTGATCCAAGCCGGGAATCGAACCCAGGTCCCTGGAGCTGTGAAGCAGCAGTGCTAACCACTGTGCTACCGTGCCGCCCATGCCAGCTCTGTAGTTATCCAGGAGTTAGACAGCACTCTTAGTCTAACATTCAGGGAAGTCCCACTGAACTGTCCTGAATCCACTTGGACACAGAGTGGGAGATTTTCACACAGTGCCTTGAGGAATTGTCTCTCAGAAGTTCAAACTCCCTGGATTATTCCCACAGAGGTCAGTGCGCTGGGAGACTGGAAGATCTGGGTCATCATTTTAGTGGGTACCATCTCTTCAAAAATATTCAAACTTTGTTTTTGCATTTTGCAGCTTCAGAAAATGCACAAAAATGCTCAGTAAAAATTGTAACAACGTATTTTTTTAGTATTAATGGACTACTGGACAACTAATACCACCGAGAAAAGGGTCAGCATTTTGTAATACACTCAGGTTTTGATTTTAATATCTTCATTGCAATCGAACTGCACCAAATAGTCAGGTCAATGTGCACCTGTGTGCAAGACAGCTCCACACTTAGACAAAGCCAGACAACCAATACAGTCGGTCCGGCAGGAATAAAGTGACCTCATCTTTTGTCATTCCCCACTGACACCCAGATTGGACGGAACAGAAATAAAGTTGGAATTAAATGAAGTAAAATCGAATGATCCAAGTTTTCCCAACCCAACCCTCCGACCTTAACTGTGTCCCAATGTGGAACTGAGATCAAAGCCAAATTAAAAGCAAACTACTGCGGATGCTGGAATCTGAAACCAAAAGAGAAAAAGCTGGAAAATCTCAAAGCCAACTCACATCAGGCAGGGAAGGACATCTTGGGCATAAGAAATTACAGGAGGAAGGGCCATTCAGCCCTTTACTTCCTGGTCCCTTTTGCTGAGCCTGTACGAATTGCTAAATTAAGATTTTTATTTTGGTTTTGAGGATACTTTTAACTTGCCTTTCCCTCGCTGCAGATGCTAACTAACTGCCCCGTTCTCATTTCAGATTTCCAGCATTTGCTGGGGTATTTTTTTTTGTGGAGCTTACTTTAGTAAATCATCAGTGCAACCTGGTTAATCTCCTGAGGGAAGATTGTGCAGCCTTGTCCCAGCCCCCTCCCAAAGGTCAACCTAGTGAAACTTGCCAGCGCTGCCTAGCACAACATTATTCATCCATGACCATTTGCCTCCCTTTACCATGACATTTCCCATCGTCCCCACAGCTCAACAGCCATCAGGTTCCACGCAGAACTCAATTATCTCTGTCTGTTATTTATCTTTCTAACCCTCAATCCCATTCCGAACCAGATATTCACCCAGCTCCTCTTGTCAAAAGGCGTTAATCAACAGGGCATTAACTCCTTTAGCTGGGAACCTATTGCACATATCGCAGCCAGGTTGCATGACACAAGAGGACCAGGAAAGGGGAAGGGGAGAGAATCTCATCCTCAGAGGAACCAAAGAGCAGGAGCGAGAAAAAAAATAAAACTTTTAAGCTTGAAGAATGTTTCAAATTCCAGCGCTGATCTAAACAGCATTGTTGCCATACTGGAGAGGTTTTAGACAGTCCAAAATCGTGGAACAGCTTTCTCAAAAGCTCCATAATTATTACATACACATACTCACAAACACACAGATTCACTCACACAGACACAACTCTCACATAAACACACACACACAAAGATACTCACAGACACACACACACACATATACACTCACACAGACACACGCTCTCTCACAAACACACACAAAGATACACTCACAGACACACACACGCACACATATACACTCACACAGACACACACATATACACGCACACAGACATACACTCTCACAAACACACACACACACAAAGATACACTCACAGACACACACACGCACACATATACACTCACACAGACACACACATATACACGCATGCAGACATACACTCTCACAAACACACACACACACAAAGATACACTCACAGACACACACACGCACACAGACATACACTCTCACAAACACACACACACACAAAGATACACTCACAGACACACACACGCACACGTATACACTCACAGACACACACTCTCAATAACACACACATACTCACAAACACAAAGATACACTCACACAGACACACACTCTCACAAACACACACACACACACAGATACACACAGACACACACACGCACACACAGATACACACAGACACACACACGCACACACAGATACACACAGACACACACACGCACACACAGATACACACAGACACACACATGCACACACAGATACACTCACACAGACACACACGCACACACACAGATACACTCACACAGACACACACACGCACACACAGATACACTCACACAGACACACACACGCACACACAGACACACATTCTCTCTTACATACACATGCACCCAGGCACACAGACACACACGTTCTCACAAACACACACATCCACGCACACACATATACATTCATATAGACACACTCTCTCACACACGTACAGTCACACACCTGCACATACACACACACACACACACATTTGATTTGACTTGACTTGATTTGATTTATTATTGTCACATAAAACATAGGAGCAGAACTAGGCCACTCGGCCCATCGAGTCTGCTCCGTCATTCAATCATGGCTGATATTTTTCTCATCCCCATTCTCCTGCCTTTTCCCCATAACCCCTGATCCCCTTATTAATCAAGAACCTATCTATCTCTGTCTTAAAGACACTCAATGACCCGGCCTCCACAGCCTTCTGCGGCAAAGAGTTCCACAGATTCACCACTCTCTGGCTGAAGAAATTCCTCATCTCTGTTTTAAAGTATTAGTATATTAGCATATATTATTAATTATTATTATGTATTAGTATACAGTGAAAAGTATTGTTACTTGCGCGCTGTACAGACAAAGCATACCGTTCATAGAGAAGGAAAGCAGAGAGTGCAGAGTGTAGTGTTACAGTCATAGCTGGGGTGTAGAGAATGATCAATACACACACAAACATAGCCTGGGCACGATCTTAGCCCACGCCCCCCCCCCCCCCTCCCCCTCCCCCCAACCCCCATTCACGCCACACTCCTGCTGCAGCAAAGATGGAGAATTTGACACCCAGCCAAATCTCCATTCACTGCAGCGGGATGGGAAAATCCCACCAGCGTGAACAATTGGAAAATTCCAGCCTCTATCAGGTACACACACTCTATCATGCCTATACACACACACTATCACGCACATGCTATCACGCACACGCTAGCACGCCTGCACACTCTATCACACACACGCTCTATCATGACCACACGCTATCATGCCCCACCCGCTATAACACACCCACACGCTATCATGTCCACATGCTTTCATGCCCACGCTATCACACCCACACTATCATGCCCACCTGCTATCACGCCACACGCTATCACACCCACACTATCATGCCTACCTGCTATCACGCCACACGCTATCACACCCACATGCTATCATGCCCACACGCTATCATGCCCCACCCGCTATAACACACCCACACGCTATCATGTCCACATGCTTTCATGCCCACGCTATCACACCCACACTATCATGCCCACCTGCTATCACGCCACACGCTATCACACCCACATGCTATCATGCCCACACACTATCACACCCATGCTATCACGCCCACACACTCTATCATGCCCACACGCTATCACGCCCACACGCTATCACGCCCACACACACACTTGTTCGCACACACACACGCACGCACTCACACCCACACACATGCAATGCTGAAATCCAGAAAAAAACTTACTCCACAATAAACTTTGGGATACCGGCTGTTTGAGGATTTCAGCCTCTTAAACATTATTGAAAATGCTCCTTAACCTGCTATTTGTGCCCCACTGGGCATCATTTTGGAGAAACCTCTACATAAGTAGCACTAATTTGGTTGCGTGTTAGCGCACAAAAGGATTTACTGTGGCTTTGAATAATGGCACTTCCACTCTCGGAAACAAAGGCAACAAAAAGGAAAAACTGGACATCAGTCGCTTATCCCTTTTGAAGGAAGCAAATAATAAGTTTCTTTGTCAATCCCCATCTGTGATCCTTTATTAACTCATTTTTCCCCAATATCATTATTCATCACAAATCTCTCTTTCAGTGGGATTATTGCCCCGAATCAAATCATAATTATTCTACATAATACTTAATGTTGTCAACTGATCACAAACTCATTCTAGCCACATTCACAGGTTTGCCTTAGCTACTTCTATTATTTCTTGACAAGAACAGAGGAAGCCAGAAAAACTCAGCTAGTCTGGCAGCATCTGTATCATTTCCTAATTTAACTGGTCTCATTCTCATCTCAGACATGCCCTCCTCAATGACATATAATGTTTTTTTTTAAGTTTATTTATTAGTGTCACAAGTAGGCTTACATTAACACTGCAATGCAGTTACTGTGAAAATCCCCTAGCCGCCACACTCTGGCGCCTGTTCGGGTACACTGAGGGAGAATTTAGCATGGCCAATGCACCCTAACCAGTACGTCTTTCTGACTGTGGGAGGAAATGTCTCTGGAGCACCCGGAGGAAACCCACGCAGACACGGGGAGAACATGCAAATTCCACCCAGACAGTGACCCAAGCCGGGAATCGAACCCGGGTCCCTAGCACTGTGAGGCAGCAGTGCCAGCCACTGTGCCACCATGCCACCTCACAGGCAAGGAGATCCATGGGCTGCAAGTGCTTTTATACACATTTGAGATTGTTATAGGTTGAAAAGATGAATAACAAACTCTGGTGTGTCAGTAATGCCCACCACCCCAACCATTGCTTCATGATGTAGAATTATACAACACAAACTCAGGCCATTCAGCCCAACAGGTCTATGTCAGTGTTACTGCTCCGCCTGAGCCAATTGGAGCCTTTAATATATACATGTGGAGTCTACACTGGTCAGTTACACTGCTGCGGGGAAGAGTTTATTTTTGCCTGTAGCCAATGAGTGGCACAATAGCCAACAGCAATAGCACAAGGTTCACATTACTTTACCACAGGTTCACAGACAGAAATTCAGCAAAAGAGCTTTTGCATGCTCAGATCATTCAACTGACAAGGCTGATGGGGCACTCAATAAGGTAGCACTGTCCATGAACAAGGTCACAAATCGCAGCTTAGAATTACATGGCTGCAGTTATTCCAACTGCTGCTTGCATCATCCCTATAATATCCACAGGGTGATTCCCACAGCGCTGACAACCAGAGACATTTCCATTGCGATAAGGGAGCTGCACATTGCTTTAGTGAAGTAGCACTAAGTGTGTTTGTGTTTAGATAATCTTTGCTCTGTCGGTTTTCATATTCAATATCACCAATGGGAGCCCCAAAGGCTCTTTGTGTAAATGCACCACCCAATATCGCACAGAATCATGCACGACCCAGCCTCAATCCCCCATGACTACTGAGTCTAGGGGCACCAGACCACCATCGCTGGCACCAATGAGGTTATGAAAGAGGAAAGTGGGGAGGGAAGGCAGGTGAGTGTCATCCAGGGCTTCCGATTCTGAACATTATTTAGTAATCATTATTGAACCAAAGATGTGCAGGTTAGGTGCAATGATTGGTCAGGCTAAATTGTCCATTAGTGTCCAAAGATCTGTAGATTCAATGGATTAGCCATGGTAAATGTATGGGGTTACAGGGATAGGGCGGGATAGAGGTTCTGGGTAAAATACTCTGTCAGGGAGTCAGTGCAGACTCAATGGGCTGAATGGCTTCTTCTGCGCTGTAGGGATTCTATGATTTAAGCATTGGGCAGATCTCAGTTGTAATGACCCAACCAGCACACTCCGCCACCCCGATCGCCAATAACCTGGCAACATTCTGCAGCCCCAGTTTACACGTAAAAGATTGCTCTCTTAGATGAGGTCCCCAGCATGGTTATCGCTCACAGACCAAATCGCTTCATGAACCTCTACCTTTGGCAAATCCCTGGGAGGAGCTGCAAGAAATGAAAGAGATTGCATACAGACAATCTTAAGACTTTTGCGAAGCTAAGATGATGCAAAGGGTTAACGCCTCGTGGCTAAAATGCCACAGCTTCATATTGTACGTAAAAACATATTTGTTTCATGTGTTTACAAGCAACACAATGAAAACTACAGAAGGCAGGCACTGGAATTCAACTCTTCACTGCTATTCATCAAATTCTATAAAAGGGGCACTGCTTGCAGCTGGGAAATTACATTAATTATTTCTTGCAGAAAAAATTCACTAATGAGTGGTGACAATGTGTTAAACCTGGTTATTTGAAACCTAAGCATTCAGGATATTGCCAGCTTTGTAGCGTACAGGGCGTGGAGAGTGTTAAAAATTCACAACTAATTTCAAGCAGCCAGTACACACATTTCACTGTCAGAATTCTCCATACATCAACCCCTGCCTCCCCCACTCATTTATTAAGTAAGTGTGGATGACCTACAACCCACTCCTTTAATGAGAGGTGTCTCGCTAACACATGCAGAGCGTCTATAATGGGAAACATCTTTTGTTCTGTACCAAGAACGTCAGCACTCAAGGTTGAACTGGGTAATATTCTGAAACAGGCGACAAGATTATTTCACTTCAGTGAATTTCCAACAGTTGTTGTAAAATACTCAGGAAAACAATCGAACTGTTTTTTTTTAACCTAACAGATTTAATTCTTGAGTTGTTCTATCAAGTGTACACAATGTCTGGTACCACTTTGTGTTCCTTCTAGTACTTCACTTATCCCATTCTTACAATCAATAAATGTCAGCTAGTTAAAGCCCCATTGTCACATTACAAGTCAAGTCAGATTTTTAACAGCGCTGATTTTAAATTTATCTTTGGAAGGAGTTTAACAAAGGATTGCCTCCAGCAAACTCTGTTGTTGGAGAACTAAATGTTTATTTAATAAGAAAGGAGATGACATGACATATACCGGCAAGGATGTTTCATTCACCACGTGGCAAAACAATTGATTAAAAACTGGTACAGTTAGAAAAATGAGCTTTTTGTGACAATTCAGGAGGAGACACACCTCAGGGTGATCCATACAGACCAGGAAATTCCAAGTTCGATCTCTGATCTTGGGCCTTTCTGGTTTATCCCACCTCGGCAGTACCAGAACTGGCCTCAGTGCCTTTGGGTTAGGGAAAGAGGAAAATCTGCCAGGACACCACTTCCTAATCACTACTCAATGTTGAAAGCTGCACATCTGTAAATGTTGGGGCGACGAAGTCCCTCACAGTCAAATAGTTGCTGAGATGTAACGGTTAAGTTTATACACGAAGAATGGCAGCTTGGGTGAGGTACCAGATCATCCCAGCACACCAAGAAACAGCACAACTCTCTTCAGAACAGAACAGAAGAAAAATAGTTAACTGAAAGTGCAGCCTTTCACTAATTTATGAGTGAATTATATTGCATTTATTAGAAATTATTCAAACAACTAAAAACATCTCACGTGCTGCACTCACTTAACATGCCACAGCTTTTTACAATGCTTTGTTGGCTAGTCGCAGCCCAGCTATCAAACCCAGTCAATCTAATGTAACAACTATAGATTTAGCTCTGTTAAACTATGCTCAAAGTGGTGCAAATTCTTGGTTAAATGTTCACTCAGCACTTTGCACAGTAATGTGTCAACATCATACTGAATAAGTCCCAGCTTGTTCAGATTACATTTTTCAGCAAATACATATGTCAAAAGGCCAGCTAATAAACTATAGACTAAAAACACATTGCAGTGTTTGTTTTGCTATTGTTACAATGTCAGCAGACGCAAGTAAAACAGGATCTGAAAAGCCAGATTTGAGTGTGTGTTCGCAAGTATTGTACTATGTCTGTGCTGGCTGGATCTCTGACAAGCCAGCTGATTATTTAATTTTCTACTGACTTACAGTTTGCAAGACAATGAGCCAATTATAAATCAATTAACTGGCATCTCTCTGCTCCTATGTAAATGTGTGAAGAATACCAAATGTTGAATTCACCCAACAGCGAATAATGACACTCTATATAAATATCACATATATTTTTCTGATTCTTCCATCTGCTATTGTAGCTATTATGAGCAACCAGTTTGTCCTAGATGTACAGCAATTATTGACAACCAGAATTCATGAAATAAACCCCTGACATAATTCACTGCTGGACCCACAAAGACCTGCGATATATTTCCCCACAACTTTTTAAAAATGTGCACAATGATGACAAACTTTTGCCAGACTGGAATGAGAAAGAGAGGATCCCCTGGACATGTCATGTTTGAAGGATAGTGCTTTACGTGAGAACAGAGGATAAGAGATCATAGTTAAAATACTTCAAAGATTGTCAGCTTTCCCCCCCAGATATTTAAATGAAGCATGAATCCAGGTCACTCCAACATTTAAAAGTTAGTCACAAGCTGGTTTTAAACTGGACCCAAATTGCAAAAAATATTATGCTGCCTAGTTTGCATTTCTTTCTCCCTTCAGCAGAATTTTAAAGATCTTATTCAAACACATGCCCTGTCTCTCACGCACAGATAGACGAATCCCTGGCACAATCAAACCCCTCTAGAGTCCTGCCTCCATTCCATGGCTAAAGGATGAACAGATTCACAGAAGGAGAAAATATAGACTTAAAGTGAAGGTGTGGGTTGGAGGAAGAAGAAGAGTCTCTCTTAAGGCTTCCTTACCTTGGTTAGCCTTGCTTCCAGCGGTGTTGAGTGCGTTCAGGAATATGAGTAGCAAACAGTAGCAGCCGGACAGACGGACAGTCCCCATTCTGCTCCGCATTTTTTCAGATGGATCTGTCTGAGAAGGGGATGAGGCTCGATATTTTTCTCCCCTCCCCACTTTCCCCCTCCCCTCCTCCCTCTCCCCTCCTGAAAGTACAGATGGAAAGAGCCTGAGTGGGAGCCTGCGAGTCAGTCAGATCGCCCTCTGTGGGATTAGAAAGATGTGTTCTGTCCTGCTCATTGCTTTAACACTGGGATATGGGAGGGAGGGAGTGGAGGTGAGGAGGAGCGGGGGGGGTGGGTGAACACACACACACACACACAGAGGGGGGGATCAGAGATGGGGAAGAGTCTCTCAATCTCACACTCAATCCGAAAGAGGGAAAGAAAAGGGGTGGGAGGGGGTGGTGGTGGAGGAGGGAGACACAGCTTCCAGTCTCTGCAGGAATTTACAATCCCAAAAACATTCCTGCTGGGGGAAGAGAGAGAGAAAAGGCTGGAGGAGGACTTCCAATCTCCATGGAAACGGCTTCTGTGGGATCAGGAGGTCAGGACAGGACCATGTGCAATCAATGGATCGATAAAGGCAGGATCATGTCGCTGGGCGAGCCCAGCCATTAGAAAATGCACAAATCCAGCAAGCGGCTGAATGGACCCAGAGAGTGGCGCCGCCAGCAGCGAGTGAAATAACACAGTGCTGCTCAGATAGACACCCTCACATTGCAACACAAGTTCAATGTTCCCTTTTATTTTATTAGGGGGAAATGTATCTTTTTTCTCTCTCCCCAAACAGCACACAATTCCAATTAAACAGCCAGCCCTGCCATGGAAGTGGGAACTTGAACTAGCGACCAGACACTTCAAAACTCAAAAAATGCACCGGCAATTTCTTTATTTAAAAAGTTCAAATGGGGTCAGCCTGCGGGGAGACTCTCTCTCCAATTAGTGAGCATGTCCATGTATTGAAGTATTTAAATAAGTCTGATTATATTGTGTCCACACCGTGCAGTCGATTCACACAGATTCACTCCATGCCCAGTTCTTGATTCCCACACTGCGCGCTGCTAGCGCCACTTTCTCCCCATCCCTCACATTCACGTTTGACAACAACTCTATGTTGTTATCCTCTCTCTCTCTCTCTCTCCCCCCCAGCACCTTAACTGCAAAATGTCAAAGCCCACGCAATGATAATGTCACAGTGACAGTCGGGATAGGTGAGGAGTTGGGCAGAAATAAGGATTCAGACCCCCATGATTCCCTGTCTGGGAGATAACTTTTAAAAGTTTATTAGTCATATTAACACTGCAATGAAGTTACTCTGAAAATCCCCTAGTCGCCATATTCCGGCGCCTGTTCGGGTACACTGAGGGAGAATTTAGCACCTAACCAGCACGTCTTTCAGACTGTGGGAGGAAGCCGGAGCACCCGGAGGAAACCCACGCAGGCACGGGGAGAATGTGCAAACTCCGCACAGACAGTGACCCAAGCCAGGAATTGTAGCTGGGTCCCTAGCGCTGTGAGGCAGCAGTGCTAACCACTGTGCCACCGTGCCACCCCACCTAGATATCTAGGTGGGCAGAGTAGCAACCTTCACCCCCACCCACCAAAGCAGCATTTATTATCACGCACACTCCAGCCCAGTGAGTAAAAACAATGGACATCTTTGAAGAAGGTGGCGTATTTATTTTGTTTCAAAGATTGTGAAATGCTTCTGGAAAGAATTATTTATAATCACTTTTAATTTAAAACACACACATCATCTCCCTGTCACTTCCCAATGCATTAATGTCCGTTAAAGTAGGAACTCGCTGCTGTTAAACAATATGATATCTGTCTGGAAAATGAAAACCTAAAAGAATTGAAGTTTCTAATCTAGAGGCTGCTGTTCTTAAGGGAATTTTGGTACATTGTGCAATTTTATGTTGGGACAGACAATTTACAGCATCACATCGCTGCCAGAATGTATTGTGACTGATTAGGTTTAAGTAACAATACACATTATTGGACAAGCCATTTTTTTAAAGTTTAAAGTTCATTTATTAGTGTCACAAGTAGACTTACATTAACACTGCAATGAAGTGACTGTGAAAATCCCCTAGTTGCCACACTCTGGCGCCTGTTCAGGTACACTGAGGGAGAATTTAGTATGGCCAATGCACCTTAACCAGTGCGTCTTTTGGACTGTGGGAGGAAGCCGGAGCACCCGGAGGAAAGCCACACGGGGAGAATGTGCAGACTCCACACAGACAGTGAGTGACCCAAGCTGGGAATTGAACCCGGGTCCCTGGCGCTGTGAGGCAGCAGTGCTAACCACTGTGCCACTGTGCCGCCCATTGAACTTTAAACTTTACGTGGGGATGTGCATTATTGTAAATCAGTGATTATTTGTGTGCACAGGTGCAAGTCCATGCACTTATGTGTATGTACATGTGAATATGTGTGTGTGTGTGTGTGTGTGTACGTGTGTGTGTGTGTGTGTGTGTGTACGTGTGTGTGTGTGTACGTGCGTGTGTGTGTGTGTACGTGCATGTGTGTGTACGTGCGTGTGTGTGTGTGTGTGTACGTGTGTGTGTGTGAGTGTGTGTGAGTGTGTGAGTGTGTGTGTGTGTACGTGCATGTGTGTGTGTGTGTGTGTGTGTGTGTACGTGCGTGTGTGTGAGGTAAGGGTAGATCAGGCTTGACGAGGATATCCACCGAAGTGAGATGACCTTCAGATATTAACCGTCCATGCTCAGATAAAATGAACGACTTACCTGGCAAGGAAAAAGTAAGCAGAATAAAATGCGCAGAGGCTGTGGGTCAAAGTGAATGAGGCGAGGGGAAGTGAAGGCTAAGGGACAAAGGGAGAACAATAGTTTCTATTTTGTTTTATTGTGTCATCCTGAGATCAATCAGAACTTTCCCCAAGGTTTTGAGTTTGACTAACCTGGCAGAGGGTTTCCTCCCACAGCCCAAAGATGTGTGGGTTAGGTTCATTGGCCATGCTAAAATGACCCTTGTGTCAGGGGGATTAGCAGGGTAAATGTGTGGGGTTACGGGAATAGGGCCTGGGTGGGATTGTGGTCGGTGGAGACTCAATGGGCCAAATGGCCTCTTTCTGCAGAGTAGGGATTCTGAGCATCTTGTGCAAATGCAAATATCGATTTGCTACAATAGCAAAGATAGTGATTAGTTACAATATCGCAAAATGATTTGGGATTTTAAAAATAGCCTTTTCAGAACGATTTTACCTTTCGGGATGATTTTGTAATTGTGGAGCACAGTGTGTGGATTGCTGGAAATAGTCACTATTACCACATGACATCTATCAGGGATGGCTGTGCATACAGCCTCTGAGTCCACAACACATACTCTTGCTTTATTGTGCGAAATGTTAGAGAGAGGAAAGATCTGAGTGGGGCCTAATTGGATCCTGGCTCTCTTAATCAATGCATTACTGATCGATCGGTTTGAGACCATATGCTGCAGAGAGTGAGAAAGGATCCCTTTGAGGCAGGGCTGCACATCATCAACTACAAACCCATTGATCCAGACATTCCCCAGTACACGGGTGAGCTGAGGACCAAACAGCGCTATCAGCAAATCATCCATTGACTTTCCTAGGGGAGGAATAACACAATCAAACTCCATTTGGACTGAAGGTAGAATTCCCAGCAAATGTGCAATATATCCATCCCAGTTACAGCACGCGGTTATCCATCCCAGTTATAGCACGCGGGTTATTTATCACCAGTTATAACACGTGGGTTATTTATCACCAGTTATAACACGCGGGTTATTTATCACCAGTTATAACACGTGGGTTATTTATCACCAGTTATAACACGTGGGTTATTTATCACCAGTTATAACACGCGGGTTATTTATCACCAGTTATAACACGTGGGTTATTTATCACCAGTTATAACACGTGGGTTATTTATCACCCGTGATAGCACGCGGGTTATTTATCACCCGTGATAGCAAATGGTTTATTTATCACTATCGCCACTGGAAGCAAAGGTACTATCTCTAAATACTACATCTGAAATCAGTGTCAAATCCCCTGAGTGCTCCAGTTTCCTCCCACTGTCCGAAAGACGTGCTGGTTAGGGTGCATTGGCCGTGCTAAATTCACCCTCAGTGTACCCGGACAGGCGCTGGAGTGTGGCAACTAGGGGGGATTTTCACAATTCCATAAATGCATATTAATGTAAGCCTACTTGTGACAATGTCGGATGCACAGTGATTAGCACTGCTGCCTCACAGCACCAGCGACCCCCGGGTTTGATTCCCAGCTTGGGGTCACTGTCTGAGTGGAGTCTGCACGTTCTCACTGTGTCTGTGTGGGTTTCCTCCGGGTGCTCCTGTTTCCCCCCACAGTCCGCAAGACGTGCTGGTTAGGGGTGCATTGGCAGTGCTAAATTCTCCCTCAGTGTTACCCGAACAGACGCCGGAGTGTGGCGACTAGGGGATTTTCACAGTAACTTCATTGCAGTGTTAATGTCAGCCTGCTTGTGACTAATAAATAAACTTTAACTTTTAATAAATAAACTTGAATACTTTAAATTTCGTATGACTTGTTGAAGCAAAGTAATTCTCAGTGCATCTGGTGACTATTTTCGAAGAGGATTGACAATTTCTGTGCTTAGCAGCTTGAGGGAAAGAAATGGTGCAAACAATTATTATCCCCCTTCACATGATCACTGTCAGCACCGTTCTCTCCCACTCAGTGAGTCACGGCCTAGATATAAAGTGAAGCTTTCCTCTAGTTCAGCCCCAAATATCCTTCTTAGCCTTGACCTCAGGAGAGCAGCCGTTCATAACAGCAGTGTCAATTTTCGCCTTCCCTCAACCATCATTGTCGCCTGTTTGAATGAGTTAACAATTTAGTGTTAATGGATGGTGATTTGTTGGTAATTTAATACAGCTTTATGCACAGGGATGGTAACTAAAAGGGTAAATCCACCCCCCCCCCACACCCACCTCCCTAGTTTTTTAATCTATTTCTTTGTGTCGTCGGCCCCTGCAGGCCCCTCACCGACAGCAGCTGTGGGGGAGGAATGTAACCTTTTCCGAATAAGCCACCAATTTCAGAACTCGCTATCTGAAAGTCTTTGACAGTGGCCCGAAGATGGCTTTCCACGCCTGTTCCTTTCTGGTCTCTAAGGGGATGGGTCTGGTTTCTTCACACTAACTAACATGCTCAAGAGCAGGAATTCAGCAAAGGTGGAACTGGTAATATAAGACGCTTACTTCACACCCCAGCATGGAATAATAACGCGGCAGCAGTCATTTAAAGCGTTCTTGATAAATGAACAAATTCAAGTTAATCGCATATATAAATGCTGTGAAATGTATTCAGTTTCAGATCATTCTGATTCAAATTCAATGTGATCCAATGTAATTGCAGCTTTGGAGATAGACTCAAATAAATACACTGTGGCAGTAACCCGTACAGTGGCTGGCTATTCACAATTGTAACGGACTGTTCAAGGAGCTATAACAGTAATGTGCCGTTACAGGAGCAAGGTTTATTTCAGCAGTAATATTCTATTTCAGTAGCTAGATACTGTTGTGCGGTTTGTTACAGCACTCACATTCTATGAGAGGATATAGCCAATGTTATGGGGTTTGACACAGCAGTACAGCTCTACTACAATACAGAGGTATTCTCTTAGGATTTGCTACAGTAATATTGTGTTATTGTAACAGCGACATCGCCTTCAGCAGGTACATGGGATTTTAATCTTCTGCTTTGATGCTAAATGAATTCTAACACAACTGTCATAGATTCCATAAATTGGTCCCATAAATTTTAATCCAGGGAAAATCTGGTTTCAACTCTCAGTGAAGTGTGGGGTAGAAAGTGTTTTTGGACAATGAATCCCAAATTCTCATCTCCAAAATATTTTACATAGTAAGTAGTTTCCCGAATCACGCAAGCACAAGGTATTTGAGTGCTCGCTGATAAAGGGCGCGTCCCAGCAAGAGCCGATGCCACCCTGTTGGCATCTGTTGCACCTGATAGTGGTGTAGGGTTTTTTCAGAAACTGCAGCACGCTGTCAGTAGTCAGTGACGACCCAATATGGTGAGTGGTGCTGATGGCTATCAGTGTCTATGCTTGCAGTGGCCTGTGGCTAGATTCTAATCAGTACTCTGCTGTCTTAAGTTGGCGTATCCCATTGAGGCTGAATCAGATACATTAGCTTAACCCTTACATAACCACTCAGTATCATGTGTTAAAGCAGCTGTATGGAATTCTGCATTATCACATTTATCCTCACAGGAATGCAAAATGATGCAGTTGGGAATCCTTCGATGTAACAGGTCCCCCATTTCCACAACGCAAGAACCGCAGCTTCCAACAAGGTCTAAATCCAAAGAATAAAGTTTTTGTCAAAAGTCATCATGTTGACAGCTCCAAATTGTTAACTTCTGCTGGAATTTCAGGAACTACAAAAATAACAATTAAAATATCACCATCGCCCAGCCGTTATCGGACCATGTCAGTCACACTCAGGCATCCTTTTGTTCACCACTGGGAAAGGGTCTGATCCACAATAGGCCAACTCTGGCATCAACACTAATGTCTGACAGCTGCATTCTCAGAAATACCAATGTATGAATCAAAGATTAAATTGAGCCTCGAGGTGTCTTCTCGTGTGGACATAAAAGATCCCACGGCACAATTCGAAGCAGAGTGTCAGAGTTCTCCCTGGTGTCCTGGCCAATCATTCAAACCAACACCTGAAGCAACTTATCTGGTCATTTATTACACTGTTTGTGGGATCTTGCTGTATGCACTTTGACCGCCAAGTTTCCTACATTACAAGAGTGACAGCACTTCAAAAGTTCTGCATTGACTGTAATGTGCTCTGGGATCTGGTTCTATACAAATATAAGCATTCTTTCTGGATGTATCACAGCTTGGTATGCCTCCTGCTCTGCTCAAGACTGCAAGAAACTACAAAAGGTCATGAATGTAGCCCAATCCATCAAGCAAACCAGCCTCCCATCCATTGACTCTGTCTACACTTCCCGCTGCCTCGGAAAAGCAGCCAGCATAATTAAGGACCCCACGAACCCCGGACATTCTCTCTTCCACCTTCTTCCTTTGGAAAAAGATACAAAAGTCTGAGGTCACGTACCAACCGACTCAAGAACAGCTTCTTCCCTGCTGCTGTCAGACTTTTGAATGGACCGACCTTGCATTAAGTTGATCTTTACACCCTAGCTATGACTGTAACACTACATTCTGCACCCTCTCATTTTCTTCTCTATGAACGGTCTGCTTTGTCTGTATAGCGCGCAAGAAACAATACTTTTCACTGTATGTTAATACATGGGACAATGATAAATCAAATCAAATCATAAGCCTTTCATTTTATTAGTTACAGTTAAAACATACAAGAGGCAAATAACCTTAATCTCATATTCTCCCTGCCTCCAAATGCTTCCCTTAAAAAATAAAGCACTGATAAGTCTGCATCCTGTTACAATGCTGAGAATAATTAAGAGTTTTCCAGTCAAGAACATGTCCTTTGCAGGATTTTTATTTTGACCAACTTATCAGTACAAATTAGAAGACAGCGGCCTTCCCTGCTGACCTTCAGTTGTCTCTTCCTCCTGAATCCTTCTTTAAAATTTGTCATGGGGGGTGAGTATTGCTGGCTAGGCCAGCATTTGTTAGCTATCCCTAATTGCCCTTGAAATGGTGGTGGTGAGTTACCTTCTTGAACCTCTGCAGTCCATGTGGTGCAGGTTCACCCACAGTGCTGTTAGGGAAGGAGTTTCAGGATTTTGACCTGAACAGTGAATGAATAGCAATACATTTCCAATTCTAGTTGGAGTATGACTTGCAGAAGAACCTGAGGGTGGTGGCATTTCCAAGTGGCTGCTGCCCTTATCCTTCTAGATGATAGAGGTCACATGTGTGGAAGGTCGGGTCAAAGGAGCCTCAGTGAGTTGCTGCAGTCCATCTTGTAGATGGTACACACTGTGTGCTGGAGGTGGAGGAGTGAACATTTAAGGTGGTGAATGGAGTGTGAATCAAGTGGGCTGTTTTATCCTGGATGGTGTCAGCTTGTTGACTTGTTAGAGCTGTACTCATCCAGGCAAGGGGAAATTATTCCCTTATGTACCTGACTTGTGCATTATAGCTGGTGGAAAAGCATTGGGATTCAGGAGGTGAGTTATTCACCACGGAATTCCCAACCTCTGACCTTTGCTGTCATTGACATTGTCTGAGTGGATGGTATAAGAAAGAAGAGAAATACAGACACATCACGGTACTTCAGTACTCCAAGCCCATTGTTACGGTCTGGTTAGAGACTAGTAACATTTTGTTCAGAATCAGAGAATCCTACAGTGCAGAAGGAGGCCACCTGACCCATCGAGTCTGTACTGATCACAATCGCCCCAAGGCCTTAACCCTGTAAACGCAAGCATTCACCCTTCTAATCCCCTGATGCTAAGGGGCAATTTAGCATGGTCAATCCACCTAACCCACACATCTTTGGAGTGTGGGAGGAAACCGGAGCACTCGGAGGAAACCCACGCAGACACGGGGAGAACATGCAGACTCCGCACAGACAGTGACCCAAGGCCGGAATTGAACCCGGCTCCCTGGCGTTGTGAGGCAGCAGTGTTAATCACTGTGCCACCGTGCTGCCCATAGAAGTAGTTAAAGTAAACAAAGCTTGAAATTCCAGTTACCACTCGGTGAATAAAACCACAATTTCCACAGTTTTAAACAAACAAAATAGACTTTGCTAAATCAGAAAAATAAACAATTTACAACACCTATTTTATATTCTAACATTCATAACCAGCATGAGGTAGATATTGATTAACTGGCACACTCTGGTCCAACAAGTGACCAAGGCAAATCCCACCCAGATGTCAGTGACCACTGTGAGTCACATATCTTGTTAAAACTCTGTCTTCCTCATGCAGGACTTCAATCTTCACTTTTGAAGATCTAGCCTATAGAGTCATAGAGGTTTACCGCATGGAAACAGGCCATTCGGCCCAACTTGTCCATGCCGCCCTTTTTTTTAAAACCCCTAAGCTAATCCCAATTGCCCGCATTTGGCCCATATCCCTCTATACCCATCGTACCCATGTAACTATCTAAATGCTTTTTAAAATACAAAATTGTACTCGCCTCTACTACTACCTCTGGCAGCTTGTTCCAGACACTCACCACCTTCTGTGTGAAAATTGCCCCTCTGGACACTTTTGTATCTCTCCCCTGTCACCTTAAACCTGTGCCCTCAAGTTTTAGACTCCCCTACCTTTGGGAAAAGATATTGACTATCGAGCTGATCTGTGCCCATCATTATTTTATAGACCTCTATAAGATCACCCCTCAGCCTCCTACGCTCCAGAGAAAAAAGTCCCAGTCTATCCAGCCTCTCCTTTTAATTCAATCCATCAAGTCCTGGTAGCATCCTAGTAAATTTTTTCTGCACTCTTTCTAGTTTAATAATATCCTTTCTATAATAGGGTGACCAGAATTGCACACAGTATTCCAAGTGTGGCCTTACCAATGTCTTGTACAACTTCAACAAGACATTCCAACTCCTGTATTCAATGTTCTGACTGATGAAACCAAGCATGCCGAATGCCTTCTTCACCACTCTGTCCACCTGTGACTCCACTTTCAAGCAGTTATGAACATGTACCCCTAGATCGCTTTGTTCTGTAACTCTTCCCACTGCCCTACCATTAACTGAGTAATACTGCCCTGGTTCAATCTACCAAAATGCATCACCTTGCATTTGTCTAAATTAAACTCCATCTGCTATGTGTTTCATTTCATAGTAATGGAAATTGACTCAACTACGGAGATATCCGGCTATCAAGTGAACACATTATGATGGAGGGCGAGGATTGCTTTTCCACACATTCCTCCGTCAACCAATATCACCAAAAAAGATCACCTGGTCATTTATCTCAGTGTTGTTTGTGGGACAGTCCCAGTCAAGCTAGCTGCCACACCTGAAGCACTTTGAAATGAATATCAATTCTATTAATCAGTAGCCCAGATTTTGTGGGCAACTTTGATGATAACCTTCACTGCTATTACTCCTATGAAACTGGCCACAACTTCAGGATTTAGTGCGT
This sequence comes from Mustelus asterias, assembly GCF_964213995.1. Classification (NCBI taxonomy): domain Eukaryota; kingdom Metazoa; phylum Chordata; class Chondrichthyes; order Carcharhiniformes; family Triakidae; genus Mustelus; species Mustelus asterias. The sequence goes on along the minus strand of NC_135825.1, from coordinate 54,857,327 downwards.
AGGAAGATTAATGGCAAGAACATTAGTGTAGAAATCTTGAAGCTGTGATCTATTGCACATCAAAAGGCTGTGCTGGAAACCTTCGACAGAGCAGTCAATCAGTGAAATCAGCGGACATGATGGGAACTTCCCTCCCATCATCGTTAGAAACCCCATAAAAAGTTACACCTTGTTCATTCAGGGGCAATTGGGTTTTCATCTCCTGCTTGGCTGTCTGTGAGGATTCTGTAATGCAATTCGTTGGCAGCTTGGACAGCCTGATGACATCACTCTGCTGCCCCCCCCACCCCTCTGGGAAACCCTATTAAAGGATGCTAGGATCAATGACATGTCGACAGAGTGCAAGTTTTGGATGCCTCAGCGAGGTTTTCTTCAAGGCCTTTGCTTTGCTGCTGCTGATCATATAATTCAGGCTAATATTTGACCAACTCCAGCGCACAGTGGTTAGCGCTGCTGCCTCACAGCGTCAGGGGCCCAGGTTCGATTCCCAGCTTGGGTCACTGTCTGCACTGTCTGTGCGGAGTCTGCACTTTCTCCCGTGTCTGCGTGTGTTTCCTCCAGGTGCTCCGGTTTCCTCTCACAGCCCGAAAGACATCCTTGTTAGGTGCATTAGCCATGCTGGTCAGACCCATTTAGAATTTTGTGAGCAGTTTTGGGCCCCATACCTAAGTAAGGATGTGCTGGCCTTGGAGGGGTCCAGAGGAGGTTCACAAGAATGATCCCAGGAATGAAGGGTTTGTCATCTGAAGAGCGGTTGAGGAGTTTGGGTCTATACTCGATGGGAGTTTAGAAGAATGAGGGGGGATCTAATTGAAACTTACAGAATACTGAGAGGCCTAGATAGAGTGAACATGGAGAGGGTGTTTCCACTAGTGGGAGAGACAAGAACTTGAGGGCACAACCTCAGAGTGAAGGGACGCTCCTTCAAAAGTGAGAAGGGGAGGAATTTCTTTAGCCGGAGAGTGGTGAATCTATGGAACTCATTGCCACAGAGGGCTGTGGAGGCCAGGTCATTGAGTGTCTTTAAGACTGACATAGATAGGTTCTTGATCAATAAGAGGATCAAGGGTTATGGGGAGAAGGCAGGAGCATGGGGATGAGAATCATATCAGCCAAGATTGAATGGCGGAGCAGACTCGATGGGCTGAATGGCCTAATTGTGCTCTTATATCTTATAGTCTTATGCTAAACTCTCCCTCAGTGTACCCGAACAGGCGCCGGAGTGTGGCGACTAGGGGATTTTCACAGTAACTTCACTGCAGTGTTAATGTAAGCCTACTTGTGACACTAATAAATAAACCAAACATATTTCCCTCCCTAAATCAGTATGGTTCCCAACCAAGTGGAAGTATAACGCCCCCTTCTGCAGACATCACAACAGGATTCAACTGTGCAAGAAATCAAACAATTTATTGACCTATTCAGGCCAATTACTGTCCAGGTTCCACCCAATAATTGCTGTGCATAATTTGTCTTTCCTGTGGCGACAGGAAATTAATTATTTCACTTCATTCAATGGTTTCAACTGTAATTTCCTCCTCTTATTATTTTGAGGCAGCGTACTGACTCCTTTCTCTTATCTCAAATACCACACTTAATTGATTAATAAGACATAGACAAAACACTTTGACTGATGTTAAAGCAAAAAATGTTATCTCCCGTACATTACTGAAAATCGCGAGCTGAGGTTTTGGCTCAAACACAATAAGGCTTTGCGAAATGCTCTTGGATCAGTCATCTGAGATCTGCCCTTACATGAAGTGAAGGCATTCATCTCTGACTGAAATTACAGTACCTGATGGTCGAACAGCTCAGGTACATCAAAGCTAAGAGTGCTCTGGCAGAGGGGAGTTTTCTCAAGAGCTTGGAACTGGAGGCAATGATAGACAGGTTAATCGTTTAAAGAGGAGTGCCAAAATCAAACGCTCCACATAAAGATGAGTTCACCATCCTTCTCGTCAACCCCGAGTTCTCAATCTTTGTCAGAATAAAGTGACACCTTGACTGAGAGTAAATGAAGAGAGAAACGTTAAAAGGTTTTGATTTTTGCACTCCAACGCTGTACAAACAGTAGTTTAAAAGGCAGGCATGAAAGTAACCACAATTACTATCCATTCAGCCAAGTGGCTTTGAAGTTATTCCATGATTACTGGGAATCAAGATAGCTCTGCACATTTCATGAATTCTACCTTATAATACCCAACATTTGAGATGTATTAAAAAGCATATTATCAAGGGGGTATGTGAAAGAAAAGATTGCAGTTCAAAAGGTCTTAGTGTACTTAAAAGGCTGAAGATCATGCATCAATTCGTATTTGTAAATCCTCCGCTGATGTAGCTATTACAGCAGACAGAACAGCCGATAGCCAGTCTGAGATGATTTTACATCATTTTGGACACTCTTGAGTGGTACTTACATATAAGTGCATCCTTGTGTTTGCTGTAAATCAACAGGCTGCTTTCCCAATAGCAATGCCAGTTTGGAAGGAACATTCATGAAGGATAAACAGTTGATATATCCCTCTAGCCCACCCTCAAACTCAAGGGGGCACAATTTTGATTCCATCTGGCACCGATACAGTTAAACTTAACATAATTTCCTTCATTGAAAGTGCCCAAAGATCTGGTACGGCTCAAAGAGATGGTTGTCCATTAATACAAGTGGTATCAGAGGAAGGCCCTTCGTAGGGAATATGTCATGTCAAATATATCAAATGGCGGCGGCACGGTAGCACAGTGGTTAGCACTGCTGCTTCACAGCGCCAGGGACCCAGGTTCGATTCCCGACTTGGATGACTGCCTGTGTGGAGTTTGCACATTCTCCCCGTGTCTGCGTGGGTTTCCTCCGGGTGCTCTGGTTTCCTCCCACATTCTGAGAGATGTGCTGGTTAGGGTGCATTGACCCGAACAAGCGCAGGAGTGTGGCGACTAGGGGAATTTCACAGTAACTTCATTGCAGAGTTAATGTCAGCCTTACTTGTGACTAATAAATAAACTTTAACTTTAAATAAATACAGTTGTGCAGAAGCCCTGAGCCCAGACTCTCTGGAATTGCACCAATTGTGAGCAAATCAGAGTTTAATTTATCAAGGGGGTGATAGCAGTAATTTTGAAATAACTTTCTTCTGTTAACAGTCAATCCCAATCAGTCTTTGTTTCTTTGGAGATTTGTGAGCTACTTCCAGGCATCAAAAACACAAGCTACCAAACAAGGTGGAGGAAAACATCTCCTTTCTACCACCTGGTACAGCTTTCAAATAGAAAACACCTTCAATGCCACTGAATATCTTGCATCACTCCTACCTGAATAGGTACAATGCCTCTGACAGAAGAAAGGACTCATTGTTGCCCACAGAACAACTTCAGGCAAAAACAGCTACCCTCCCCGCAGCAGATGGGTGATAAAACATCTGGGATGTGATCCATACACTCACTGGGTCAGCTGGTACAGGCGATGCAGAAGTTGGTCGAGAATAGTGACTCGTCTTGAAGGATCAAGATATCATCCTTTTCATTTCAACAATAGACAGCTGTTATCGAGTGAAACCTTCCCCAGGATACTGAGCGTCAATATGTTAGACCTTTTCATACACAGGTGCTAAATATAAGGCACTAACCTACTGCCAACACACTGTGCTTTGAGATATCTGTGTAATTTACATAGAAACATAGAAACTAGAAGCAGGAGGAGGCCATTCGGCCCTTCAAGCCTGCTCCACCATTCATTTTGATCATGGCTGATCATCGAATTCAATATCCTGATCCCCCCCTTCCCCCCATATCCCTCGATCCCGTTAGCCCCAAGAGCTATATCTCATTTCTTCTTGAAATCAGACAACGTTTTGGCCTCAGCTTTGGTGAATTCCACACATTTATCACCCTGTGGGTAAAGAAATTTCTCCTCACCTCAGTTCTAAAATTGCAATGTGAATGTAAGCTTACTTGTGACGAATAAATAAACATTACTTTAAAAGGTTTACCCCTTATCCTCAAACTATGACCCCTAGTTCTGGACTCCCCCTCCATTGGAAACATTCTTTCTGCATCTACCCTGTCTAACTCTGTTAGAATTTTATAAGTTTCTATGAGATCCCCTCTCACTCTTCTAAACTCCAGAGAATATAATCCCAACCAATTTAGTCTCTCCTCATATGACAGACTTGCCATCCCAGGAATCAGCCTGGTAAACCTTCACTGCACTCCCTCTATAGCAACTTTTTATTTAATTAACCCATACCATCTTGCCTCGTGTATATATTCATCACTGATTTGATAGCTTATCGTTATGTGAGAGGTTCTTTCATGGAGTCTTCTCTGATAGAATAGGAGCACGTAACTGGAATCAGTACAAAGAGGCAGTTTGCTAGACCAAACTTCAAAGAATCCCTACAGTGCAAAAGGAGGCCATTCAGCCCATCAAGTCTGCACCAACCACAATCCCACCCAGACACTATTCCTGTAACCCCTCATATTTACCTTTCTAATCCCCCTGATACGAGGGGCAATTTACAGTGGCCAATCAACCTAACCCGCACATCTTTGGACTGTAGGAGGAAACCCACGCAGACACGGGGAGAATGCGCAAACTTCACACCAATAGTGACCCGAAGCCGGAATTGAACCCAGCTCCCTGGCGCTGTGAGGCAGCAGTGCTAACCATTGTGCCACCGTGCCACCCATCCGTGCCATTCCATCTCGTAACACATCAAACTAGTCCCGCGACAGTTCCACCGTAAGGTTTTCCTCAATTCTACATTCACAAATAGCCGAGGGCTTCAAAACCTGCACAACATTAACCTCCACAAAATCAATTTTTATAGATTCATAAAGCTTCCTGAAAAAGGTTCTTTTATTAAAAGCCAAATAAAATCATTGTTTAATGAACGTAGACAAAGCCATCTTCCTTAATCAGATTTACTCAAAATATTTATTAGAGTGTGACAAGGACAAGGCCTTTGGAAGTAAATACTGCATAAATTTAATCTGAAAAGCCAGCCTTTGAAGCTCAATGAAAGCATTAACATCTCTTGAAATGACTTTTTGTGTGACAAAATACACAATTGATCCCCCAATTAAAATAGTTTTAAAGCCAACGCTTTTGGCAATTTTGAAAGGGAGAGACATGGAGCAGAAATACAATGTGTCAACTTCATCTGTGGAATTATAATGTTTGATCCTAAGCCAGTAACTTTCAAAGCTTGGCTTGCTTTGTTGCATTATGCAAGATTCTTATCCAGCATCTCTGGTTTGCATAATCTGATCAACATAGCATTCCCCGTCTAAATGTGGTCCATCTATAGAGTTCAAACAGACATGTAACTACTTTTTAGATACTCACAAGATAATTTCAATCAAGGAGAGATTGCATTGGCAAATTATAACACGCACAATGCCGTATCAGCAGTGAATGTTTAGTTTATACATAGAGACCAAACGCCACTGCATAAAGAATGCATTGCTGAAAATATATATTCGCTTGCCTTTCTCTTCTGCACATTCAGAAATCATCTGGAAAAAAATTGAAGATATTGCGTTCATTTATATTGAGTTTAGAATTCAAGGAATGAAAAATCAGACAGTTTATCATATCACGGGAGCACAGTGGTTAGCACCGCTGCTTCACAGCTCCAGGGACCTGTGGGAATCGAACAGAGGTTCGATTCCCAGCTTGGGTCACTGTCTGTGCGGAGTTTGCACATTCTCCTCGTGTCTGCGTGGGTTTCCTCCGGGTGCGCCGGTTTCCTCCCACAGTCTAAAGATGTGCGGGTTAGGTTGATTGGCCATGTTAAAATTGCCCCTTAGTGTCCTGAGATGCGTAGGTTAGTGGGATTAGCGGGTAAATGTGTAGGGATATGGGGGTAGGGCCTGGGTGGGATTGTGGTCGGTGCAGACTCGATGGGCCGAATGGCCTCTTTCTGCACTGTAGGGTTTCTATGATTCTATGATTTAAATATTCCAAAAGAATTATGTGAACAATGTGGTTCTGGGATATAGAATCGATCTGACCTTCATTTGGGAGGATAGATGTATGTCGAAAATATCACAGGCTAATCATAGAACCCCTACAGTAAAGAAGGAGGCCATTCGGTCCATTGAGTCTGTACCGACCACCCTATTCCTGTAACCCTCATTTAAGAACATAAGAACTAGGAGCAGGAGTCGGCCATCTGGCCCCTCGAGCCTGCTCCGCCATTCAATAAGATCATGGCTGATCTTTTCGTGGACTCAGCTCCACTTACCCGCCCGCTCACCATAACCCTCAATTCCTTTACTGTTCAAAAATTGATCTATCCTTGCCTTAAAATTTACCCTGCTAATCCCCCTGACACTAGAGTCAATTTAGCATGGTCAATCAACCTAACCCACATATCAATGGATAGTGGGAGGAAACCAGAGCACCTGGAGGAAACCCACGCAGACACGAGGAGAATGTGCAAGCTCCACACAGACAGTGACCTGAGGCTGGAATCGAACCTGTGTCTCTGGCGCTGTGAGGCAGCAGTGCTAACCAATGCACCACCATACCGCTAATTAAATGGCAGACTTTATGTCTTTTAAAGGATAGCGTCTTAAGTGATCACAGAGAAAATATAAGTTGCATTTGAGTGATTTCCAGACTAATCTAATCGAACAGTGTAGGCTGTAGAGTCATCATTGTTGACAGTCTCTCAGTTTGAGAATGATGTCTCCTCAGGATTGCAAGCTTCTACCATGGGTCTTCATGTGACTGAACAGATCGATTCTCAACCTGCAGACTTTTGGGCAGATGGGGCGGACTATCCCATGAGGTAATGGCATCTGGAGACTAGGATTTGCTTCCTTTACTCTCCTTGCCTGCTACCACTCTGCCTCATGTTGCGACTCAAAGTCTGATGCAGCTTAATGGACAAGTTGTGGGTTAGGTTGTAGATATTTGGGCTGTTCACAAGGCTAATCCGCTTCAGGCGGTTTATAAAATGAATAATCTTGTCTTTCTCCATTTTTATCACTCTTCTGCCCTTTTCCCCACAAATACAGAAGCCTCCTCCTCCCTCAGTTTCATTGTATTCAAATTAAGATTGAATCGCGCTTCCTCCTACTCTAACACACTCTGAACTGAAGTGAGAGACTGGCCTTGATACCAAAACAACATTCAGCCAAGTGTAACACCAAAGGGCACTGATGAAATTGAATGGGGATCAGGGAAAAGTGGTTCAGTGGCTACAATCATACTTGGCATAAAGGGAGATGGTTGTTCGAACTCAATCACTAAAGTGCCAAGACATCACTGCTGGAGGTCCTCAGGTTAGCATCCTAGGCACAATCACCATCAGCTGCCTCAAAAAATGAACTACCCTCCATTAAAAGGTCAGAAGTAGGGTGCTTCATTGATGATTGCGCAATGTTCAGAACCTTTTGCAATTCACCAGACACAGAAGTAGCCCATGCCCACATGTAACAGGACATGCACAACATCCATGCTTTGAATATATAACTGGCAACATCAGGCCACAAAAATATCAGCCAATAACCATATCCAACACAAGAGAGTGTAACTATCTCTACTTGATATTCAGTAGCATTATCATAGAATCCCTACAGTACAGAAGGAGGCCATTCAGCCCATCGAGTCTGTACCGGCCACAATCCCACCCAGGCCCTATTCCCGTAACCTTCATTTACGCTGCTAATCCCCCTGACGCTCAGGTCAATTTAGCAATTTAGCCAATCAACCTAACCCACACACCTTTGGACTGTGGGAGGAAACCGGAGCACCCGGAGGAAACCCACGCAGACACGAGGAGGAAAGTGCAAACTCCACACAGACAGTGACCCGAGGCTGGAATTGAACCCGGGTCCCTAGCACTGTGAGGCAGCAGTGTTAACCACTGTGCCAACGTGCCACCCAATCATCACTGAATCTCCCAATGCCTGGATGGATGATACAGCAATATTCAGTCAGTTTGACACCATGCAGGATAAAATGGTCCAGTTGGGTGGTACCCTGTCCACCATCTTAAACACTCATTCTGCTACTCACGCGCCATGGCTGCAGTATATACGATCTACAGGATGCAGTCACTAAGACCTCTTCAGCTGCCCCTCCCAAACACACAACCTAGACGGAGAAGGGCAGCACGTGCATGGAAGCATCATCACCTCTAAAATTCCCTCCAAGTGAAACACCTTCTCACCATATATCTCCATTCCTCCGTCAGCACTGAACCAAAATGCTGGAACTCCCTATCTAACAACATGGTGGGAGCACCTTCATCACATGGACCAGTCTTGTTTCAAAATGGAGGCATCCCAACTGCACTTTTTCAGAGGCAACTAGGGAACGCCGCTGAATGCTGTTCATGCCATCAATGCCCAAAGCCAGAGAATGAATTTTAAGATAAAGGCAAACTGCGGATGCTGGAATCTGAAACAAAAACAGAAAAATCTTAGCAGGTCTGACAGCATCTGTGGAGAGAGAATAGAGCCAACGTTTCAAGTCTAGATGACCCTTCGTCTGAGCTGAGAGAAAAAGGGAATCAGCAGAGATTTATACGGTAAGGGTAGGGGGTGGTGGAATTGGAATTTTAAGAAATCTTTCCCATGATTTCAAATTGTGGAAATTCTTACTTTTCTCAGATTCTGCATCCCCTATAATCCGTAGGCTTGTAAAAGATAAACTTGGGGTCTAACCAATACTTGTTGATTTAAGATTTTTACTCGTTCTATACAGCGGGCAGCGTCGGGAGCGGGCAGTGGAGTGAGTGGGGAGCAGAGTGTGCATTATAAGGGCTTTGGCTCACAGGGCTTGGGCTAAAAGGGCAAGGCAAGGCTAGTTATTTTTTACCCAACCCTATAAAGGATAAGGGCAGGTATGAGTGATCGGCCAGTTCAGTGCTTCCGATGTGGGATGTGGGAGTTTCTGCAAACACCGAGCTTCCCAGAGGTTCACATATGTGCCAGGTGCGTGGAACTGCAGCTCTTGAGAGACCGTGTTAGGGAACTGGAGCTGCAGATCGCTGACCTTAGCCTAATCAGGAAAAATGGGAGAAAAATTGACAGCAGTTATAGGCAACTAGTTACACCGGGGCATCGGGAGAATGACACGTGGGTCACAGTTAGGAGGAGTAAAGGGCAGAAGGGTAAAGTACAAGGGAGGTCTCCAGAGGTGTCTCAAAATAGGAAGGGCTTGGTGACAGGTGTGAGAGGGGAGGGGAGTGGACAGTTAGAAGAAGGGTCACCTGTGGTTGTCCCACTCCAAAACAGGTACATTGTTTTAGATAGTGTGGAGGAGTGTGCCTCTCCAGGGGTAAGACACAGTGACCAGGTCACTGGCACACAGTCAGGCTCTGTGGCCCGGAAAGGGAAGAGAGGGGTTAGGAGAGCGATAGTGGTGGGGGATGCGTCAGTTAGAGGGACAGACAGGCGATTCTGTGGGGGCGAACGGGACTCCAGGATGGTAGTCTGCCTACCTGGTGCTGGGGTCACGGATGTCTCCGAGCGGATAGGAGGCATTTTAAAAGGGGAAGATAAAGAAACGGATGTCATTATACACATTGGTGGAAATGACGTAGATAGGAAGAGTAGGGGGGTCCTAAGGGAGCAATTCAGGGAGTTGGGAAATAGGTTAAAAAGTAGGGTCACTAGGGTGGCCATCTCTGGGCTGCTCCCAATGCCTCGTGCCAGTGAGGATAAGAATAGGGAGTTGGTTCAAATGAATGCCTGGCTAAAGGACTGGTCCAGGAGGGAGGGCTTTATTTTCATAGACCAATGGGAGGTTTTCAGGAGAGGATGGCACCTGTACAAGAGGGAGGGGTCACAACTAAGTTGGAAGGGCACAAATATCCTGGCTGGGAGCTTTGCTAATGCAGTTCGGGGGGGTTTAAACTAGTATGGCAGGGGGGTGGGGATCAAACTATTAGGTCTATAAGTGTGGTGGCTGGGGACGAGCTTGGGGCTGGGACAAGGCTGGCAAAGAAGAAGAGCACTCTGGGGGAGGACGACCTCACTGAGCCTGGGGGTCTGGAGTGCTTATACTTCAATGCAAGGAGCGTAGCAGGTAAAACAGACGAACTTGGGGCCTTAATGCGCACGAGGAATTTGGATGTGGTTGCGGTGACGGAGACTTGGTTGAAAGAGGGACAGGACTGGCAGCTGAATATTCCAGGGTACAAGTGTTTTAGGCGAGACAGAGGAGGGGCCAAAAGAGGTGGGGGAGTAGCGGTATTGGTTGGAGAGCATATTACAGCGGTGCAGAGGGAGGACAATTCGGAGGAGTCGTGTAGCGAGTCACTCTGGGTGGAGCTTAGAAACAGGAAAGGCGCAGTCACTATGTTGGGGGTGTACTACAGGCCCCCCAACAGCCCAAGGGAAGTGGAAGAATGGATATGTCAGGAGATACTGGATAGGTGCAGGAAATATAGGGTTGTTGTAGTGGGAGACTTCAATTTCCCTGGTATAGACTGGAAATCGCTGAGGGCAGGGACTCTGGATGGGGAGGCATTTGTAAAATGTGTACAGGAGGGTTTGTTGGAACAATATGTGGACAGCCCAACTAGAGAGGGGGCTATACTGGACCTGGTGCTGGGGAATGAGCCCGGTCAGGTCTTCAAAGTTTTGGTCGGGGAACATGTGGCAAATAGTGACCACAATTCTGTTAGCTTTAGGATAGTGATGGAAAAGGATGAGTGGTGTCCCAAGGGTAAGGTGTTGGATTGGGGGAAGGCTAACTTTATTGGGATCAGGCAGAAATTGGCAGCTCTTGATTGGGAGAGGCTGTTTGAGGGTAAATCCACATCTGGTATGTGGCAGTCTTTTAAGGAACGGTTGTTAGGGCTACAGGACAAGCATGTGCCTGTAAAAAAGAAGGATAGGAAGGGTAGGATTAGAGAACCGTGGATAACCAGGGAAATTGAGGGACTGGTCAAAAGGAAAAGAGAGGCGTATGTTACGTCCAAGCAGCTAAAAACGGAGGGAGCTCTGGAGGAGTATAATGAAAGTAGGAAAATACTCAAACGGGGAATTAGAAGAGCAAAAAGGGGTCACGAAATGTTCTTGGCAGACAGGATTAAGGAGAATCCCAAGGCATTTTATTCATACGTTAGGAACAAAAGGGTTGTAAGGGAAAAAATCGGACCTCTCAGGGACAAAAGTGGGGACTTATGCTTGGAGCCCAAAGAGGTAGGGGAGATCCTAAATGAATACTTTGCGTCGGTATTCACTAAGGAGAGGGATGTGTTGACTGGGAGTGTCTCGGAGGGGAGTGTTGAACCGTTGGAGAAAATCTCCATTACAAAGGAGGAAGTGTTAGGTTTGTTAGAGAATATAAAGACTGACAAATCCCCAGGGCCTGATGGAATCTATCCAAGGCTGCTCAGGGAGACGAGAGGTGAAATAGTTGGGCCTCTGACGCAAATCTTTGTCTCGTCACTGGACACAGGTGAGGTCCCAGAGGATTGGAGGATAGCCAATGTGGTCCCGTTATTTAAGAAGGGTAGGAAGGATAACCCGGGTAATTATAGGCCGGTGAGCTTGACGTCCGTGGTGGGGAAGTTGTTGGAGAAGATTCTTAAAGATAGGATGTATGCGCATTTAGAAAGGAATAAACTCATTAACGATAGTCAACATGGTTTTGTGAGAGGGAGGTCATGCCTCACGAACGTGGTGGTGTTTTTTGAAGAAGTGACCAAAATGGTTGACGAAGGAAGGGCCGTGGATGTTGTCTATATGGACTTTAGTAAAACATTTGACAAAGTCCCTCATGGTAGGCTAGTGAAAAAGGTTGGATCCCATGGGATAAAGGGGGAGGTGGCTAGATGGGTGGAGAACTGGCTTGGTCATAGAAGACAGAGGGTGGTAGTGGAAGGGTCTTTTTCCGGCTGGAGGCCTGTGACTAGTGGTGTACCGCAGGGCTCTGTATTGGGACCTCTGCTGTTTGTGATTTATATAAATGATCTGGAAGAAGGAGTAACTGGGGTGATCAGTAAGTTTGCGGACGACACAAAACTGGCAGGACTTGCAGATAGTGAGGAACATTGTCAGAGGCTACAGAAGGATATAGATAGGCTGGAAATTTGGGCAAGGAAATGGCAGATGGAGTTCAATCCTGATAAATGCGAAGTGATGCATTTTGGTGGGAATAATGTAGGGAGGAGCTACACGATAAATGGAAGAACCATAAAGGGTGTAGAGACGCAGAGGGACCTGGGTGTGCAAGTCCACAGATCTTTGAAGGTGACGTCACAGGTGGAGAAGGTGGTGAAGAAGGCATATGGCATGCTTGCCTTTATAGGACGGGGCATAGAGTATAAAAGTTGGGGTCTGATGTTGCAGATGTATAGAACATTGGTTCGGCCGCATTTGGAATACTGCGTCCAGTTCTGGTCGCCACACTACCAGAAGGACGTGGAGGCTTTGGAGAGAGTACAGAGGAGGTTTACCAGGATGTTGCCTGGTATGGAGGGGCTTGGTTATGAGGAGAGATTGGGGAAACTGGGGTTGTTCTCCTTGGAAAGACGGAGGATGAGGGGAGACTTAATAGAGGTGTATAAAATTATGAAAGGCATAGATAGGGTGAACGGTGGGAAGCTTTTCCCCGGGTCGGTGGTGACGTTCACGAGGGGTCATAGGTTCAAGGTGAAGGGGGGGAGGTTTAACACAGATATCAGAAGGACATATTTCACACAGAGGGTCGTGGGGGCCTGGAATGTGTTGCCGGGCAAGGTGGTGGAGGCGGACACACTGGGAACGTTTAAGACTTATCTAGACAGCTATATGAACGGAGTGGGAATGGAGGGATACAAAAGAGTGGTCTAGTTTGGACCAGGGAGCGGCGCTGGCTAATTGTTCCTGGTTTCTCGTTTCAAGGCTTCATTCTACGATCATCTTGCTGGTGCCAGTACAGAGTGAGACTGCGGATAGTTGGGAACCTGTCTCGGGGGCAGGGAATTCATATGGTGTTCGTGGAAGTGGAAATGACTAGGGTTGGGAAGCATTTTCCGATCGGGGCCATTGTGATCTCCTGGACTCGTTTCGATCGCCTCAGGGGGTCGGAGAGGAATTTCCCAGATTTTTTTTTCCCCATATTGGCCCTGGGGTTTTTCACTCTGGGTTTTCGTCTCTCCCTGGAGATCACATGGTCTGGAATGGGGGGGTGGAGGTAAGTTAATAGGTTGTAATGAACAAAGCATCGTAGCTGTGAGGGACAGCTCGGTGGATAGGATATTGGTATGTAGATAGGCTGGAAAATTGGGCGGGGATCCTGGATTCAGGATTCAATCCTGGACCGGGGAGCGGCGCGGGCTTGGAGGGCCGAAGGGCCTGTTCCTGTGCTGTATTGTTCTTTGTTCTTTGTTCTTTGTTCTTTCCCATATTGGAGGAGCCCCTCATTTTGAGCCTCAGCACCTTGGTTTTCAGTCAATTTAAAAAATACATTGAGGGAAATCGATACCACAAGGTGGTTACAAGGTGAGTGACGTCAAAAACTATTTGAGGTACACTCATGGTATCTAAGCGTGTTGTATAGGGACCTGGGGGTCCTTGTGCATGAGACGCAAAAGCCCAGTCTGCAGGTACAACAGGTGATCAAGAAGGCAAATGGGATGTTGGCCTATATTGCGAGGGGGATAGAATATAAAAGCAGGGATGTCTTGATGCACCTGTACAGGGCATTGGTGAGGCCGCAGCTGGAATACTGTGTGCAGTATTGGTCCCCTTATATGAGGAAGGATATATTGGCATTGGAGGGAGTGCAGAGAAGGTTCACCAGGTTGATACCAGAGATGAGGGGTTTGGATTATGAGGAGAGGCTGAGGAGATTGGGTTTGTACTCGTTGGAGTTTAGAAGGATGAGGGGGGATCTTATGGAGACTTATAAGATAATGCGGGGGCTGGATAGAGTGGAGCCGGAGAGATTCTTTCCACTTAGTAAGGAAGTTAAAACTAGAGGACACAGCCTCAAAATAAAGGGGGGTCGGTTTAAGACAGAGTTGAGGAGGAACTTCTTCTCCCAGAGGGTGGTGAATCTCTGGAATTCTCTGCCCACTGAGGTGGTGGAGGCTACCTCGCTGAATATGTTTAAGGCGCGGATGGATGGATTCCTGATCGGTAAGGGAATTAAGGGTTATGGGGATCAGGCGGGTAAGTGGTACTGATCCACGTCAGATCAGCCATGATCTTATTGAATGGCGGGGCAGGCTCGAGGGGCTAGATGGCCTACTCCTGCTCCTATTTCTTATGTTCTTATGTTCTTATGTATATTGGAGAAAGGTGCGAGGGAGCATGGGGGGTTCAAAACAGTGGAGTTTTATTTATAGGTGTGTGTTCTCTCACATGGCTACTTCTTCTCTGCCTGTTCCCCACGCAAGGGATTTATGACGCCACTTCCAGTGAATACATAAATACAGCAATAAGCCAATAAAAATTAATATAAATACATAATGCTTCCTCCCCCCCTTAAAATGAACATCCCCAACAAGTTCATGAACATGAATAATAATCAATAAGTCTGTTACTATTAATAAGTCAGGTGGTCTGGAGGTCGTCACTCTCAAAATGGCTGACGGGGAACCTCCGTCATCTTCTTCCATACACTGATGGTAATCTCTGGCATTTTTGTTTTTTCACCAACGGTTGCTTTGACTGGTGTTGACTAAGGCACGAGAGGTTGTCTCTGTGTCTGGTCTGTACGTGAGGTGTTGCTTCCCTCAACAGTGTTGTGGTTGTGGGAAGGTTCAGGTCAGGACTTGCTCAGATTCCAGCGGATCTGTTCTCCCAGCCAACAGCGGGTCTGCATGTCTCCTCCAGATAACATCATCTCTGGTTTGGACAGTATAAGAGACAGGTCCCGTCTGTACAAGGATTGTGGCAGGAACCCATTTCTCTCTGTGGAGTAGTTCCAAACCAAAACCCTTGTCCTTGGTCGAAAACTCTATGCTTTGCTTTGCTTTCCTATTTGTCCTTGTTGCTGTCAAACGATTTCTTTAGTTTTTGGAAGTTTCAACAGATAGAATGCTGTTGTAGTTGTCTCTTCTACATTAGTAATGCAGGAGAGGACTTGGTTGTGGAATGTGCAGTGTTCCTATAGACTAGTCGGAATTTATTAAGACACTTGGTCAGCAAACCCTGTTCCCTGGTTGCTTTCAAGGCATGTTGCATGGTTTGGATGAAACATTCTGCTAATCCATTAGTATCAGGGTGATATGGTGCAGACCTGGTCTGTTGAATACTTTTCTCTTGTAAGAAACTTTCAAATTCTTGTGAATCAAATTGAGATCCATTATCACATGCCAGTGGTTCAGGGAATCCAAAACGACTAAATACATCTAGCCTCTCGATAATTTTCTGCGATGAAGTAGATTTTGTCACGGGTGATCTCTGGATACTTTGTGAGAGCATCGACCTACCAACAGGTCCACAGCAGACGCCATCTCCCTGGCCCTGCACCCAACCCTGGAACACCTACATAACAAAGACATCTATGTCAGACTCCTACTTATTGACTACAGCTCAGCCTTCAACATTATTATTCCCACGAAACTCATCTCTAAACTCCGTGCCCTGGATCACAGCTCCTCCCTCTGCGACTGCATCCTGAACTTCCTAACCCACAGACCACAATCAGTAAGGATAGGCAACAACACCTCCTCCACAATAATCCTCAACACCGGTAACCCATAAGGCTGTGTTCTCAGCCCCCTGCTATACTCGTTATACACCTATGACTGTGTGGCCAATTTTGTCACCAGTTTTGATGTTGTGTATTGGAGAATGACGCTAGGGAGCGCGGAGGATTAAAAACAACAGAGTTTTATTTACAGGCATATGTTCTCTCACATGTCTGTTTCTTTGCCTGTTTCCCATGCTAGGGGCTTGTGATGGCACTACCGTGGATTCATGAATACAGCAGTAATCCAATAAGAATTAATACAAATACATAATAAAACGCACAGCAGGTTTTGAAATGTTATCCTAGGAACTCAAAAGTTTGCCCCAAGACCGGAAAATCTCACCTGGGTTTGACGGACCTCTGCATGGTCCTATCCCGTGGGTGGGTGAACTTGGGTGGGATTTTCCAGTCCTAGGTTGAGCAGAACTGGAATATCCCACCCAATAGCTAATACCATAATCCTAAATTCTGTCAGATTGTGATTAAAAGGGAATTATATTCAGCCTGATTGCCATAATCCAAAATGTTCTAAATGGAGATTAGCTGACTGTTTATTTGTGGTTCTCAGTCTTCCCTTGTTCCCAAGTTTTTTTGCTTAAAACCTCAGAGAGCTGCCTGGGAACAGATATTTTCTGCAAAATATTCTACTCACCCGCCCCCCCCCCCCCCCCCCCCCCACCACCTCTGCTGCAGAACCACGACATTTTCTACCTCGTTCCTCGTCACAGGGAGAGGGAGTTGTGAGTAGGGTGATACCTGGGCAAGAACCACAATCTGTACTCATTGGAGTTTAGAAGGATGAGGGGGGATCTTATTGAAACTTACAGGATACTGCGAGGCCTGGATAGAGTGGATGTGGAGAGGATGTTTTCACCAGTAGGAAAAACTAGAACCAGAGGGAAAAACCTCAGGCTAAAGGGACGATCCTTTAAAACAGAGATGAGGAGGAATTCCTTCAGCCAGAGAGTGGTGAATCTGTGGAACTCTTTGCCGCAGAAGGCTGTGGAGGCCGGGTCATTGAGTGTCTTTAAGACAGAGATAGATAGGTTCTTGATTAATAAGGGGATCAGGGGTTATGGGGAAAAGGCAGGAGAATGGGGATGAGAAAAAAATCAGCCATGATTGAATGGCGGAGCAGACTCGATGGGCCGAGTGGCCTAATTCTGCTCCTGTGTCTTATGGTCTAACATAAAAAATTCTCTGCCCACTGAGGTGGTGGAGGCTACCTCGTTGAATATGTTTAAATCACGGATAGATGGATTCCTGATCGGTAAGGGAATTAGGGGTTATAGGGGTCAGGCGGGTAAGTGGAACTGATCCACTTCAGATCAGCCATGATCTTATTGAATGGCAGGGCAGGCTCGAGGGGCGAGATGGCCTACTCCTGCTCCTATTTCTCATGTTCTTATGTTCTTATGATGATCTGTGATAGGACTGGGTAAAATTAGAAAGTGAAGCTCAACAGAAAGTGGCCAGCAGGAAGTGTGGAAGGAAGGAGAGAGGGACATTTATCAGCCTGACTGCTTCATGTGATAATTAGTTGTTTCAGCCCTCTAACTGTCAGTGCTTCATATTAGTTTGAATATATAAATTAGAGTCCTTTCCTTAGCGATCAATATCTGACAACCACTCAGCTTAAGCAACCTAAGTTGCCTCGGAAAAGCAGCCAGCATAATTAAGGACCCCACGCACCCCGGACATTCTCTCTTCCACCTTCTTCCGTCGGGAAAAAGGTGCAAAAATCTGAGGACACGTACCAACCGACTCAAGAACAGCTTCTTCCCTGCTGCCATCAGATTTTTGAATGGACCTATTATATGTTAAGCTGATCATTTTCTCCGTCCTATCTGTGACTTTAACACTACATTATGCATCCTATCCTTTCCTTCCCCCCTATGTACTCTATGTACGGTATGCTTTGTCTGTATAGTGTGCAAGAAACAATACTTTTCACTGTATGCTAATACATGTGACAATAATAAATCAAATCAACTAGTTACTGTGAGGCAGTAGACTGAGATAGAATAAGAGCAGAACAAGATCGACTGCCAATTATACCCTGACCCAATCTCCCTACATTACACTAATGGTTATAAGAACTTAATTAGCTGTAAACATTTTAGGAATGTGATGTTTGAAATAAATTGAGTGAGATTCTGGATCTATTTAAGGAGACCAGCACCCCTCCCCATCTCCCCCACACTCACTCCATTGCCCCTAAGCACCGAGACTCAGCAGATATCAGTGAGGTTCGATGGACATGTACCAGATAGAAGACAGCAGTTTCAGAGACAAGCCAACGCAACATGTAACGCAGCACTGCTGGGAATGGTATCCCAGCCCCTCTGGCTGGCTGGAATGTGGGTGGAGGTGGAGGTGGAAGACAGCAACGGGACTAAAACCCAGATCTAATTTCGCTTAAAGGACAACTCCACCCTGCGTGATAATTGTGGTTAAGCTGAAAGGTCACCGGCTACATTAGTGACTCATTGTCTGTGCTCAGTTAAGCACAGCTGCCGGTGTCAGAGATTCCACCCATATTGTCTGGCTGTCTCTCCCATTAGTGCAGTGCCAATTTTGTTTTTGCCGTTCTTTTTCAAAGCTCTGCGCGTAAAGTTACCTTGCATCGCTTCCCGCAGTTGTGCACCCCCACCACTACGTTTCACCTTCACCGCATCGTTTGCAAGGGCAAGAAACAGAATTCAATATCAGTACATGCACCGGCAAGCAATGGGCCCGGGGGAGAATTATCACTTGTTAGTGTCTGCCATGGAATCGTCAGATTAAAACACCTCTGCAAACTCCACAAGGTGAGTAGCACAGCTGGATGTGGATTCAGGTGGCAGTGATCAAACTCAAGCTTTGCTCCTTTTTGATTCATTCGTGGGACACGGGGTGTCACTGGCTGGCCAGCATTTATTGCCCATCCCTAATTATCCTTAGTCAGAGGACAGTTCTGAGTCAACCTGTGTGCCTCAGGGATCAGTGCTGGGTCCACTGTTATTTGTCATTTATATTAATGATTTGGATGAGAATATAGGAGAATATAGTAAGTTTGCAGACGACACCAAGATTGGGTCATAGTGGACAGTGAAGAAAGTTATCTCCGGATTGCAATGGGATCTTGATCAATTGGGCCAGTGGGCTGACGAATGGCAGATGGAGTTTAATTTAGATAAATGCAAGGTGATGCATTTTGGTAGATTGAACCAGGGCAGGACTTACTCAGTTAATGGTAGGGTGCTGGGGAGAGTTACAGAACAAAGAGATCTAGGGGTACAGGTTCATAGTTCCTTGAAAGTGGAGTCACAGGTGGACAGAGTGGTGAAGAAGGCATTCGGCATGCTTGGTTTCATTGGTCAGAACATTGAATACAGGAGTTGGGAAGTCTTGTTGACGTTGTACAAGACATTGGTAAGGCCACACTTGGAATACTGTGTACAGTTCTGGTCACCCTATTATAGAAAAGATATTATTAAACTGGAAAGAGTGCAGAAAAGATTTACTAGGAACTTGATGGTTTGAGTTATAAAGAGAGGCTGGATAGACTAGGACTTTTTTCTCTGGAGCGTAGAAGGCTGAGGGGTGATCTTATAGAGGTCTATAAAATAATGAGGGGCAAAGATCAGCTAGATAGTCAATATCTTTTCCCAAAGGTAGGGGAGTCTAAAACTAGAGGGCTAAGTTTAAGGTGAGAGGGGAGAGATACAAAAGTGTCCAGACGGGGCAATATTTTCACACAGAGGGTGGTGAGTGTCTGGAACAAGCTGCCAGAGGTAGTAGTAGAGGCGGGTACAATTTTGTCTTTTAAAAAGCATTTAGACAGTTACATGGGTAAGATGGGTATAGAGGAATGTGGGCCAAATGTGGGCAATTGGGACTAGCTTCGGGGTTTAAAACAAGTTGGGCCGAAGGGCCTCTTTCCATGCTGTAAACCTCTATGACTCTGTGACTTTATAATCACATTGCTATGGGTCTGAAGTCACATGTAGGCCAGGTGAGGTAAGGATGGCAGATTTCCTTCCCTAAAGAACATTAGTGAACCAGATGGGTTTTTCCGATAATCGACAATGGCTTTATGGTTATCAGTAGATTCTCAATTCCAGAATTTTAAAATTGAATTCAAATTCCACCATCTGCCGTGGCGGGATTCGAACCTGGGCCTCCAGAACATTAGCTGAGTTTCTTAGGAGTCCACGACATCCTCTGAAACACTGACCAGATTATTGAAAAAGAATAGATTATTGTTGCGTAACATCCCAAAAGCTCTGTGATAAACTGTAGTTAACTTGCCACGGCTTTACCCTGTGCCCAACAGTCTATGGGTAATCTGACATAAAGTACACACCACAGCCTATACATCTAATTGCATGTATTCCATGCATGTTATCCTGTGTAGAGTATGCTGCAGTCTACGGATTAGACAGCACAACCTCAGTTAGTTTATAATGATTCATTGAGAACATAGCTAGAAGTCTTTGATCAGTAACAATGCAGGGATTGTACAAAATGGATTTTCAAGTTAAGAACTTTGGACACAAGCACGCCTTTTGCCCATTGCCTTAAAGCCGTCAGACGCTGC
This sequence comes from Mustelus asterias, assembly GCF_964213995.1. NCBI lineage: Eukaryota > Metazoa > Chordata > Chondrichthyes > Carcharhiniformes > Triakidae > Mustelus > Mustelus asterias. The sequence continues at coordinate 54,837,102 of NC_135825.1, read as the reverse complement.
ACAGGTATTTTAGAACATAGAAAAAAAAACTTAACTTGAATTGACTGTAGAAGTTCTAATCAACGAAAGTTGCATTGTATTGATATTTACAATTGCTTAGGCGTTATTGCCCTCAAGTGGTTGGACAGAAATAGCAGCTTGTAATGTCCAGGAGGAAGCAGCTATTTGACCTGCTCCTGTCACGGGTCTGATATGTCATAGAGTCGTAGAGGTTTACAGCATGGAAACAGGCCCTTCGGCCCAACTTGTCCATGCCGCCCTTTTTGCATTAAACCCCTAAGCTAGTCCCAATTGCCCGCATTTGCCCATATCGCTCTCTACCCATCGTAAAGGACAAAATTGTACCCGCCTCTACTACTGTCTCTGAGTTAAAGAAAGGTTGTGCAAAAATACAAGTTTTGTTATTATTTATCCACAGTCCACAAAATTATCACTGATTAATCCGGTTCTGCATGCTGGGGTTTAGTTACAGTGGAACATACAAACAAGGAGCAGGAGTAGGCCATTCAGCCTCTTAAATCTGCTCCACCATTTAATAAAGTCATGGCTGATCTGATAGCAACCTCAAATCTGTATCTGTCCAACCCCAATCTGTATCTGTCTAACCCTGATAATCTATCACCCCTTTGCTTACCAAGAATCTATCCACCTCTGCCTTAAAAATATTCAAAGACTCTGCTTCCACCAACTTTTCAAGGACAAAGTTCCAGAGGCTCATAACCCTCTGAGAAAAAAAATCACCTCATCTCTGTTTTAAATGGCAGCAGCTTATTTTTAGTTCTAGATTCTTCCATAAGAGCAAACAACCTCTCCACATCCACCTCTCAGGATCTTACATATATTCAATCAAGATGCCTCTTGCTCTTTTTGCACAAACTCCAGCAGGCACAAGCTGAGTCTGTCTAGCTTTCCTTCATAAATCAACCTACCCAACTCCAGGTATTAGTGTCGCAAAGCTTCTCTGAACTGCTTCCAATGCATTTACATCCTTCCTTAAATAATATTGTACACAGTGCTCCAGATGTGGTCTCTCATTCATGCTCTGTACAACTTGCATAACTTACCTACTTTTATATTCAGTTCCCCTTGCAATAAATTATAACATCATATTAGCTTTCCAGTTCTTGATCAATAAGGGGATCAAGGGTTACGGGGAGAAGGCAGGAGAATGGGGATGAGAATCATACTAGCCATGATTGAATGGCGGAGCAGACTCGATGGGCTGAATGGCCTAATTCTGCTCCTATATTTTATGGTCTTATGGTCTACTGGTACTAGCTTTATCATCTATAGTTCAATGGTCCTTCCCCTCCCCCAGGTACTGTGTCCTAAGAGGGCATTGACAACTGGTCCATGATTATGCTTGGCGAAGTGCTACAGTGGTTTGCTGTTGCCTTTTGCACTGTGGAGACCAGGAAACTCTCCCGCTCTTTACCACCTGGCCCACCAGCATATTGGAAGGATTTACAAGTTAATAATCAATCTGTTTCATAGAAATCATAGAAATCATAGAAACCCTACAGTGCAGAAGGAGGCCATTCGGCCCATCGAGTCTGCACCGACCACAATCCCACCCAGGCCCTCCCCCCACATATTTTGCCCGCTAATCCCTCTAACCTATGCATCCCAGGACTCTAAGGGGCAATTTATTTTTTATTATTTTTTTTTTTTAACCTGGCCAATCCACCTAACCCGCACATCTTTGGACTGTGGGAGGAAACCGGAGCACCCGGAGGAAACCCACGCAGACACGAGGAGAATGTGCAAACTCCTCACAGACAGTGACCCGAGCCGGGAATCGAACCCGGGACCCTGGAGCTGTGAAGCAGCAGTGCTAACCACTGTGCTACCGTGCCGCCCTAGTTGGCCAAGTTACGAACACACTTTCCATGGTCATCAAGTGCAGAAGTGGGATCTGAAGCCAGAGCTTCTGGCCTAGAGGCAGGGACACTACCCACTGCGCCACAAGACTAGTTGGATGATATTTAGTGATAATAATTTAACTTTGTACCCTTATTCATGAAGAATGGTTTGCATTTATGTCATGCATTGAGTTCTTGCAGAAACATTCCAAAACAGTTGATAGAAACTGGGCCTTATTGTGCCAGTTTAACAGGACAAAAATGACCATTGTCATAGAGTCACATGTTGCACCCCAAGGATACCCAAAAAACAGCTGATAACATATTGGTTTTCCACAGCTTTCAAACATTCAGGGCCACAGACCAACATTAGTCTCCTCCTCACTCGCATCAGCAAGACTGATGTCCGCTCCTGTGAAAATGGACTGTACCAGTGAGGCAAATGGCTCAAAACTTAATTCACCCAATATGTTTAAGTTTATTTATTAGTGTCACAAGTAGGCTTACATTAACACTGAAATGAAGTCACTGTGAAAATCCCCTAGTCGCCACACTCGGGTGCCTGTTCGGGTACACTGAGGGAGAATTTGGCCATGGCGAATGCACCTCACCAGCATGTCTTTTGGACTGTGGGAGGAAACCCGCATGGACATGGGGAAAGCGTGCAGACTTCGCACAGACAGTGATCCAAGTCGGGAATTGAACCCGGGTCCGTGGCACTGTGAGGCAGCTGTGCCAACCCAGTGTGCCACTGTGCCACCCCAATAGGTGAACTTCTGCTATCTGGGTGCACCTCCCCAAGCAACCCATCCAGAATATAGAGGAAACGCTGGAAAATCTCAGCAGGTCTGGCAGCATCTGTAAGGAGGGAAAAGAGCTGACGTTTTGAGTTCAGACGACCCTTTGTCAAAGCTCTTCTGGTACCCTGCTTCATATTGCAACTTCCAGTTCGCAGGCCCTAACTGCATCCTATTCACCATGGATGTGCAATCTCTCTACACCTCCATCTCACACCAGGATGACCTGAGAGCTCTTCGCTTCTTTCTTGAAAAGAGGCGTGAACAATTCCCATTCACCACCACTCTCCTCCGCCTGGCTGAACTCGTTCTATCTCTCAACAACCTCTCCTTTAACTCATCCCACTTTCTCCAAATCACAGGAGTAGCAATGTGTACCTACATGGGTCCCAGCTACGCTTGTCTTTTTATGGGGTATGTGGAACATTCCTTGTCATGATGTGGAGATGCCGGCGTTGGACTGGGGTGAACACAGTAAGAAGTCTCACAACACCAGGTTAAAGTCCAACAGGTTTATTTGGTAGCAAATACCATAAACTTTCGGAGCACTGCTCCTTCGTCAGATGGAGTGGAAATCTGCTCTCAAACAGTGCTCTCAAACAGTGCAAACAGACAGAATCAAGTTACAGAATACTGATTAGAATGCGAATCCTACAACCAGCCAGGTCTTAAATGTACAGACAATGTGGGTGGAGGGAACATTAAACACAGGTTAAAGAAATGTGTATTGTCTCCAGACAGAACAGCTAGTGAAATTCTGCAAGTCCAGGAGGCAAGGTGTGGGGGTTACTGATAATGTGACATAAATCCAACATCCCGGTTTAGGCCGTCCTCATATGTGCAGAACTTGGCTATCAGTTTCTGCTCAGCGACTCTGCGCTGTCATGTGTTGTGAAGGCCGCCTTGGAGAACGCTTACCTGAAGATCCAAGGCTGAATGCCCGTGACTGCTGTTCCCTCCACCCACATTGTCTGTACATTTAAGACCTGGCTGGTTGTAGGATTCGCATTCTAATCAGTATTCTGCAACTTGATTCTGTCTGTTTGCACTGTTTGAGAGCAGATTTCCACCCCATCTGACGAAGGAGCAGTGCTCCGAAAGCTTATGGTATTTGCTACCAAATAAACCTGTTGGACTTTAACCTGGTGTTGTGAGACTTCTTACTGTGAACATTCCTTGTTCCAGGCTTACCCAGGTCTGCTCCCACAACTCCTTTACCGGTACATCGATGACTATTTGGGTGCCGCTTCATGCTTTCGTCTAAAAATTCATCAACTTTGCTTCCAGTTTCCACTCCTCCATGGCCTTCATCTGGTCCGTCTCAGACACTTCCTTTCCCTTCCTTGACCTTTCTGCCTCCATTTCCGGCAATAGACTATCTATCAAAAACAGCTTTGACAAAGGGTCATCTGGACTCGAAATGTCAGCTCTTTTCTCTCCTTACAGATGCTGCCAGACCTGCTGAGATTTTCCAGCATTTTCTCTTCTGGTTTCGGATTCCAGCATCCGCAGTAATTTGCTTCCACCCAGAATAAGCCTACCGACTCATTGCTGTAGCTCCCATTTCAGCCTCGTCCCATTTCCCAGAGCGAAACGATTGTGTGGATCGACAAATATTAAAAACAGCAGGTTTGGCCACAGCTTTGACACCTTAATCTCAAACTAAAGGAACAATATCTTAATTTAGTTTTGTTAGTTTCATTTCCACTGCCAGTTTCTCAATTCTCTGTGTGTGCCATTGTTCTGTCACTGAAACATGTCATTGTGGAAATCAACAACTTAAAAGGTAGATTTTCCATCATCTCTGCTAGGCCGCCAATGTAGGCCAGAAAATTCCATATCTGAACCCATATTGGTTTCAATGGATAGAACATCACAGATCACAGAAAAATCTATTCTATAATGCAGTAAAACATAAAACCAATGTTTAGATAAGTTAGTCACAACAAATGGGGTTCAACACTGAATATTTTCCATGATCATAGAATCCCTACAGTGTATGAGGAGGCCATTCAGCCCATCGAACCTGCACGCACAACAATCCCACCCAGTCCCTATCCCCGTAACTCCACGTAATTACCCTGTTAATCTCCCTGACACTAAGGGGCAATTTAGCATGGCCAATCCACCTAACCAGTACATCTTTGGACTGTGGGAGGAAATCGGAGCACCCGGAGGAAACCCACGTAGTCACGGGACGAACGTGCAAACTCCACACGGACAGTGACTCAAGGCTGGGGTTGAACCTGGGTCCCTGATGCAGTAAGTCAGCAGTGCTAGCCACTGTGCTACCATGCCTGAATGGGGTCATTGAAAATGATTCCATTGGAATATTTTTGTTTAATTCTAGTCTATGAGGATTTGGGGGTGCAGGGAGGATTGAGGAGATGAGGAGGAATTTCTTCAGCCAGAGAGTGGTGAATCTGTGGAACTCTTTGCTGCAGAAGGCTGTGGAGGCCAGGTCATTGAGTGTCTTTAAGACAGAGATAGATAGGTTCTTGATCAATAAGGGGATAAGGGGTTATGGGAAAAAGGCAGGAGAATGGGGATGAGAAAAAAATCAGCCATGATTGAATGGCAGAGCAGACTCGATGGGCCGAGTGGCCTAATTCTGCTCCTTTGTCTTACGGTCTTATGGTCTTTAGTCCGGGCTTGTATTTTGGCCCCTACAGGCTGCTTGCCAAGGGAAGATATGAATGCCTCAGACAGTTGGCTCATCAGTAGTGGCCCTCTACTGCTTAAGAAGGGAATTGGAATGGATTGTGATGAGGCTTGTGCTTTGGAGAAGACTCCTGCAACTCCACAGGAAGTAACTGCCAGCGATCGAGCTGGCCAGCAAATGGGAGGATGACAGTTCGGGGCCACTGCACATGCACAGAGGCCACTGGTTTCAGCCCCCTGAAATGTAATGATATTCCCGCTACATTGCACAGAGTGGAACAGAGATTCTAGTGTGAACACCCACTGAAAACAAACAGCGTGAATTACTCTAGTTTCCACATGGATTCAAGACTTAGAATTCTTTTGGGAGAATTTCGCCTCGGGTGTGAACTCACCCACTTCTGTCTCAGAGCTCCCAATGAACCAAGACCAAAGTGTCCTGATGTGAAACTTAAAGTCGAGCCTTTTTGATGTTTTGAAAAAGGTAACAATTAATTCATTTCACCAATGCAAAACAAACAGGTACAGATTCTCTGTGTTCTGGCTCCAATTCTGGCCTCTGGCACTTTCTCAAATGTTCCACAGTTGAGATAGCTGAAAACATGGCTAAATTCTGAAATTTCTAACCCCTTCATGTTTCTCCCACCGTTTCCTGATCTAAGGTTCCCCCTAAACCAACCTCATCAGCCAGGCTTTTGGTAAAACTCCTTTTTGATGTGTCTTGGGACCTTGGGACTTTTAATACATTAAAAGCAAAATGTAAACGCAAGATATTGCTGTTAATGAGGTGGGGGTGGGGGTGGAGGGTGGGGGGGGGGGGGGGGGAGGGGGGTGGTTTTGAGTGGAAATCGGCCCTTATATGGACTGAATATTCCAGCACTGAGATTGCAGATGCAAGGCTCACACAGAGCAACTGAAGGGTATGTAAACTGAAACATGTCCATCTATCATTGGGCTGTCAGAACGGCTTCTTGCACTAGTGAACAGATTATCTTGTTCTGCTGTTGTGTATTATTAAATTCTGACAACCCCGCTGTCAGATAAGTGGGTGTTAATGCACGGTAAAAGCCCACATTCTGAGAGCAGCTCCCATCATTAAATCACATTCAATTGATGTTTGGAGTGAATGTTAAAAAAGCCTTTATGTTAGAATAAAGGATCTCAGCTGATGAATGGATCTCGAGTTGATTGAAGTACTTGGCTGCTTCTCATATTTTAATCAGTTTTGTGACCTCTGCTTCAGTAGAAAATATGCTGGGATGTTTAAGGTAACCATAACCGTGTCGGCATTGCTGTTAGTGTTTGGTCTCTGAATGGTGTGCTGCAATGTTAAGAACCAAAAAAAGGGTGGGAAGTATGGAGTGCAACAGTGAAATGTGCTGAGTGCCAAAAAACTAGCACCAAAACACCGGAACACTACACATTGCAGTATCACCACACTGGAGTGCCAATTGCAAGAATGAGAACATCGCAGCACGGTGGCACAGTGGTTAGCACTGCTGCCTCCCAGGGCTAGAGGGACAGGTTCAATTCCAGCTTTGGGTGACTGTCTTTGTAGAGTTTGCATGTTCTCTGCGTGGGTTTCCTCCGGGTGCTCCGGTTCCCTCCCACAGTCCAAAGATGTGCGGGTTAGGTTGATTGGCCATGCTCAAATGACCCTAATGTCAAGGGATTGGCAGGGTAAATGTGTGGGGCTGTGGGAATAGGGTCTGTGTGGGATTGTGTTTGGTGCAGACGCGATTGGCTGGATGGCCTCCTTTTGCACTGTAGGAATTCTATGAACACGCATAAGTACCACCATGCTAGGTTGCCAAAGTGTTAGCTACCAATATGAGGCAGGAGCTGTACACCAGAGCACACTTAGCACATCAGAGTGCTAAAATGGGGATCGCATGCTGGAGTGTAAACACACAACAGAAGATGTTGGCCTGCCAAATTCCCTGAGTGCCAAATACTGACATATATCCACACAACAGAGTGCCTGCACACTGGAGTACCACATACGGCACGGCGGCACAATGGTTAGCACTGCTGCCTCACAAGGTTAGGGGGACAGGTTTAATTCCAGCCTTGGGTTACTATCTTTGTAAAGTTTGCATGTTCTCCCCGTGTCTGCCTGGGTTTCCTCTGGGTACTCCGGTTTCCTCCCACAGTCCAAAGATATGCGGGTTAGGTTGATTGGCCATGTTAAATTGCCCCTTAGTGTCAGGGGGATTACCAGTTAAATGCATGGGTTTACAGAGATAGGGCCTGGGTGGGTGTAGTATTGATGGGCCGAATGGCCTCCTTCTGCACTGTAGAGATTCTATAATACAATGTAATGGAGTAAGATCTTTACAAAGGACATATGGCATGGAAACAGGCTATCTGACCCGAACAGCCTTAGTGTGGAGTCAGAAATTGTGTCAATCAGGCTCTGGTAAGTCACCTGGCCATTGCATAGAATCATCGAATCCTACAGTGCAGAAGGAGCCCATTCGGCCCATCGAGTCTGCACCGACCACAATCCCACCCGAGCCCCACTCCCATAACCCCAAACATTTACCCTGTTACTCCTCTGACACGAGGGGCAATTCAGCATGGCCAATCAATCTAACCCACACATCTTTGGACTGTGGGAGGAAACTCACACAGACACAGGGAGAATGTGCAAACTCCACACAGACAGTCACCCAGGCCGGCACTGAACCCGACTCCCTGGCACTGTGAGGCAGCAGTGCTAACCACTGTGCCACCGTGCCACCCCAGTGCAGTTGTTAGTGAAAATGAGTTATGAACCCACATGTTTGTGTGTGGTGGACCTCAGTTGTGCCTTTGTCCTATATGGACCACCGTTGTGTGTGCTTGTCATACCTGGACACATCCCCTTCCAGTTCGGTTCCTCCCCTCGGCACCTAGTATAAAGGTGGCTGTCTCCTCCCCCTTGTTCAGTCCAGGTTGGTTATATGTTGGGATCTGCTCCTGACTCTGTTGTGAATAAAAGCCTACACTTGTATTGGCACACCGGTAGTCTTTCACCTTATTGATAGCGCATCATTGTGCTTATGAGACAAGGAGAAGTATTCCAACAAAGCAGAGTGTGAGCCATGCAGGTGCTGCGTAACGTCACCAAGCGGGCACTGTAGCCCAACAGCTGTAGCTTTGAGGACTGATATAGGTAGGGTGGTAGGGGAGGAGGGGGGGACGTGGTCACCTCCTTTAGAGACCCCTGTGCCCACCAGAGGCACCTCCCCACCCTCAAGTCATACCCCTCCCACCCCAGCCTCTCAAACCCCATTCCCCATCCCCGTCACCTCACTCGCTGGGCCCGCTAGCTAGGCACCATTGATACCCTGGACTGATCTTCAACCCAGCCTCCCTAACCATCTCTTATTTTTGGGGACGGCCTGTAGTCTCAGCACTTGAACATGGTGCTGCGGGAACTACAGAGCTGCCAGCCAATCAGATTGCCAACACTTCTCTAAAATGGAACTTCCTCCGCAGATAGGTGTGGGTGTGGTAAACCACTGTTAGCTTATTGCCCGTGTGTGTGACATGCCTGGACATGCCCCTGCCGGCCCTGCCCAGGACTCCTCCCCCCCCTGGACCAGGTATAAAGGTGACTGCTCCCCACCCCCCTGCCTCAGTCTGGACCAGTTCATCGGCATGGGTGTGCTCCAAGTCTTTTGCTAATAAAAGCCTATTTGTTCTTGCATACAAACTAGTCTTTGCTTGATTGATGGTGCATCAGTGGGAGTCACAATTTCGGCAATTTACACCTCACTGAGCAGTAACTGGCTACGGGATAGCCAAACTTTTCATGGGTGGGCCTCCAACTGTCTCTTTAGTTGTGGGGGAGTGGTGGAGGGGGTGGGAGGGGCAGTGCGATGGTGGGGAACAGAGTGCCCGTAGATTCTGGACCAAATTTCTTTGCTTTGTTTGCTTTTTCTTCGGGTCTTGCTAACCCATGGCACAACTATTAGTGACTGATGGATTTGTACTCCGAAATCTCCTTGTTCCTCTACCCTGACTTGCGCCTTTCAAGTAATGTTACCTTCCTATTCTTCCTACCAATATGTACTGTAGCATTAACAAATGGGATATGCTAATATAGATGATCTCTCACTGATATCAGTCAGTCATGGTGTTAGACTCTCTCTCTCTCTCCAGAGAGAGTGATTGGAAGCATGCCTCAGAGCAATGTGCCTACTTTGTAGAATCCCTACAGTGCAGAAGGAGGCCATTCGACCCATCGAGTCTGCACCGACCACAATCCCACCCAGGCCCTATCCCCGTAACCCCATGCATTTACCCTAGCTAGTCCCCTGACACTAAGGGGCAATTTACCATGGTCAATCCACCTAACCTGCACATCTTTGGAATGTGGGAGGAAACCGGAGCACCCGGAGGAAACCCACACAGACACAGGGAGAATGTGCAAACTCCACACAGACAGTGACCCAAGCCGGGAATCGAACCCAGGTCCCTGGCGCTGTGAGGCAGCAGTGCTAACCACTGTGCCACCGTGCTGCCTTTTTAGATTTATCACCAATTAACAAGTGTGAAGCAGAAACCAGAGTATTTTTGTGGTCTGTCTGAGAACTGTTTGAGAGACAGGATCGACAGGCATTTAGGGACGCAAGGACTGATTAGGGACAGTCAGCATGGGCTTTGTGAGTGGAAAATCATGTCTCACAAATTTAATTGAGTTTTTTGAAGGGGTAACCAAGAAGGTAGATGAGGGCAGTGCAGTTGATGTTGTCTACGTGGACTTTAGCAAGGTCTTTGACAAGGTACCACATGGTAGGTTGTTGCATAAGGTTAAAAGGGGACATGAGAAGACTTTGGCGGATAGGGTTAAAGAGAATCCTAAGGCGTTCTATAGGTATGTCAAGAACAGAAGGTTGGTTAGGGCAAGTTTAGGGCCAGTTATAGATGGCAGAGGGAAGTTATGTGTGGAACCGGAGGAGATTGGTGAAGCATTGAACCAATATTTCTCTTCGGTGTTCACGCAAGGGGACATGAATATAGCTGAGGAGGACACTGGGTTGCAGGGGAGTAGAATAGACAGTATTACAGTTGATAAGGAGGATGTGCAGGATATTCTGGAGGGTCTGAAAATAGATAAATCCCCTGGTCCGGATGGGATTTATCCAAGGATTCTCTGGGAGGCAAGAGAAGTGATTGCAGAGCCTCTGGCTCTGATCTTCAGGTCGTCGTTGGCCTCTGGTATAGTACCAGAAGATTGGAGGTTAGCGAATGTTGTCCCATTGTTTAAGAAGGGGAACAGAGACTTCCCCGGGAATTATAGACCGGTGAGTCTCACTTCTGTTGTCGGCAAGATGTTGGAAAAAATTATAAGGGATAGGATTTATAGTTATTTGGAGAGTAATGAATTGATAGGTGATAGTCAGCATGGTTTTGTGGCAGGTAGGTCGTGCCTTACTAACCTTATTGAGTTTTTTGAGAAAGTGACCAAGGAGGTGGATGGGGGCAAGGCAGTGGACGTGGTATATATGGATTTTAGTAAGGCGTTTGATAAGGTTCACCATGGTAGGCTTCTGCAGAAAATGCAGATGAATGGGATTGGGGGTGATCTAGGAAATTGGATCAGGAATTGGCTAGCGGATAGGAAACAGAGGGTGGTGGTTGATAGTAAATATTCATCATGGAGTGCGGTTACAAGTGGTATACCTCAGGGATCTGTTTTGGGGCCACTGCTGTTTGTAATATTTATTAATGATCTGGATGAGGGTATAGTTGGGTGGATTAGCAAATTTGCTGATGACACCAAAGTCGGTGGTGTGGTAGACAGTGAGGAAGGGTGTCGTAGTTTGCAGGAAGACTTAGACAGGTTGCAAAGTTGGGCCGAGAGGTGGCGGATGGAGTTTAATGCGGAGAAGTGTGAGGTAATTCACTTTGGTAGGAATAACAGATGTGTTGAGTATAGGGCTAACGGGAGGACTTTGAATAGTGTGGAGGAGCAGAGGGATCTAGGTGTATGTGTGCATAGATCCCTGAAAGTTGGGAATCAAGTAGATAAGGTTGCTAAGAAGGCATATGGTGTCTTGGCGTTTATTGGTAGGGGGATTGAATTTAGGAGTCGTAGCGTTATGTTGCAACTGTACACAACTCTGGTGCGGCCGCACTTGGAGTACTGTGTGCAGTTCTGGTCCCCACATTACAGGAAGGATGTGGAGGCTTTGGAGAGGGTGCAGAGGAGGTTTACCAGGATGTTGCCTGGTATGGAGGGGAGATCCTATGAGGAGAGGCTGAGGGATTTGGGATTGTTTTCGCTGGAAAGGCGGCGGCTAAGAGGGGATCTTATTGAAACATATAAGATGATTAGAGGTTTAGATAGGGTGGATAGTGATAGCCTTTTTCCTCTGATGGAGAAATCCAGCACGAGGGGGCATGGCTTTAAATTGAGGGGGGGTAGTTATAGAACCGATGTCAGGGGTAGGTTCTTTACCCAGAGGGTGGTGAGGGATTGGAATGCCCTGCCAGCATCAGTTGTAAATGCGCCTAGTTTGGGGGCGTTTAAGAGATCCGTAGATAGGTTCATGGACGAAAAGAAATTGGTTTAGGTTGGAGGGTCACAGTTTTTTTTTTTAACTGGTCGGTGCAACATCGTGGGCCGAAGGGCCTGTTCTGCGCTGTAATGTTCTATGTTCTATGTTCTATGTTCTAAATCTCACGGGATCCAGGGTGAGGTATCTAAAGAGTGGTGTGGGAAAGAAGGGTTCTTTTTCATGGGACACTGGCATCAGTTTTGGGGCAGGGGGGACCTATACCGTTGGGATGGTCTCCACCTGGACCGAGCTGGGATCAGTGTTCTGGCGAAGAGAGTAAATGGGGTGGTCAATAGGACTTTAAACTAGAGATTGGGGGGGAAGGGAAAGTCAGGGAACCAAGAGGTGAAGGAATCAGTGGGAAGCGTAGCTGCTTAGGATTACAAAAAATCACGAAAAGACAGCACTCAGGAGAGGTTACGATAGTCCCCATCTCACAAAATATGACACAGTGTCTGGAAAGGCTCAGTAGACCAAGGTCCACCACACTACGAAAACAAAAAGGGACGGTCAATAGGGAATTAAAGGTGCTATATTTAAATGCCCGCAGTGTCCGGAACAAGATAGATGAGCTTGTGGCCCAGATTGTGACTGGCAGGTATGATGTGGTAGGCATCACAGAGACGTGGTTGCAGGGGGTTCAGGACTGGCAGTTAAACATCCAGGGATTCACAACCTATCGAAAAGACAGAGGGGTGGGTAGAGGGGGCGGGGTTGCCTTGTTAATTAGAAATGAAATTAAATCAATAGCACTAAACGACATAGGGTCAGACGATGTGGAGTCTGTGTGGGTAGAGTTGAGGAACCACAAAGGCAAAAAAACCATAATGGGAGTTATGTACAGGCCTCCTGACAGTGGTCAGGACCAGGGGCACAAAATGCACCACGAAATAGAAAGGGCATGTCAGAAAGGCAAGGTCACAGTGATCATGGGGGATTTCAATATGCAGGTGGACTGGGTAAATAATGTTGCCAGTGGACCCAAAGAAAGGGAATTCATTGAATGTTTACAGGATGGCTTTTTGGAACAGCTTGTGATGGAGCCCACGAGGGAACAGGCTATTCTGGACTTAGTGTTATGTAATGAGCCAGACGTGATAAAAGATCTTAAAGTAAGGGAACACTTAGGAAGCAGTGATCATAATATGGTAGAATTCAGTCTGCAATTTGAAAGAAGGAAGGCAGAATCAGATGTGAAGGTTCTACAGTTAAATAAAGGTAATTACAGGCGCATGAGGGAGGAACTGACAAAAATCGACTGGAAGCAGAGCCTAATGGGAAAGACAGTAGAACAGCAATGGCAGGAGTTTCTGGGAGTAATTGAGGACACAGTGCAGAGGTTCATCCCAAACAAAAGAAAGGTTATCAGAGGGGGGATTAGGCAGCCATGGCTGACAAAGGAAGTCAGGGAATGCATCAAGGCAAAAGAGAGAGCCTATAACGTGGCAAAGAGTAGTGGGAAGTCAGAAGATTGGGAAGGCTATAAAAACAAACAGAGGATAACAAAGAGAGAAATAAGGAAGGAGAGGATCAAATATGAAGGTAGGCTAGCCAGTAACATTAGGAATGATAGTAAAAGTTTCTTTAAATACATTAAAAACAAACGGGAGGCAAAAGTAGACATTGGGCCGCTCCAAAATGACGCTGGTAATCTAGTGATGGGAGACAAGGAAATAGCTGAGGAACTTAATAAGTACTTTGCGTCAGTCTTCACAGTAGAAGACATGAGTAATATCCCAACAATTCAGGAAAGTCAGGGGGCAGAGTTGAATATGGTTGCCATCACAAAGGAGAAAGTGCTAGAGAAACTAAAAGGTCTGAAAATTGATAAATCTCCGGGCCCAGATGGGCTACATCCTAGAGTTCTAAAGGAGATAGCTGAAGAAATAGTGGAGGCGTTAGTTATGATCTTTCAAAAGTCACTGGAGTCAGGGAAAGTCCCAGAGGATTGGAAAATCGCTGTTGTAACCCCACTGTTCAAGAAGGGAACAAGAAAAAAGATGGAAAATTATAGGCCAATTAGCCTAACCTCAGTTGTTGGCAAAATTCTAGAATCCATCGTTAAGGATGAGATTTCTAAATTCTTGGAAGTGCAGGGTCGGATTAAGACAAGTCAGCATGGATTTAGTAAGGGGAGGTCGTGCCTGACAAACCTGTTAGAGTTCTTTGAAGAGATAACAAATAGGTTAGACCAAGGAGAGCCAATGGATGTTATCTATCTTGACTTCCAAAAGGCCTTTGACAAGGTGCCTCACGGGAGACTGCTGAGTAAAATAAGGGCCCATGGTATTCGAGGCAAGGTACTAACATGGATTGACGATTGGCTGTCAGACAGAAGGCAGAGAGTTGGGATAAAAGGTTCTTTCTCAGAATGGCAACCGGTGACAAGTGGTGTCCCGCAGGGTTCAGTGTTGGGGCCACAGCTGTTCTCTTTATATATTAACGATCTAGATGACGGGACTGGGAGCATTCTGGCCAAGTTTGCCGATGATACAAAGATAGGTGGAGGGGCAGGTAGTATTGAGGAGGTGGGGAGGCTGCAGAAAGATTTAGACAGTTTAGGAGAGTGGTCCAAGAAGTGGCTGATGAAATTCAACGTGGGCAAGTGCGAGGTCGTACACTTTGGAAAAAAGAATAGAGGCATGGACTATTTTCTAAACGGTGACAAAATTCATAATGCTAAAGTGCAAAGGGACTTGGGAGTCCTAGTCCAGGATTCTCTAAAGGTAAACTTGCAGGTTGAGTCCGTAATTAAGAAAGCAAATGTAATGTTGTCATTTATCTCAAGAGGCTTGGAATACAAAAGCAGGGATGTACTTCTGAGGCTTTATAAAGCACTGGTTAGGCCCCATTTGGAGTACTGTGAGCAATTTTGGGCCCCACACCTCAGGAAGGACATACTGGCACTGGAGCGGGTCCAGCGGAGATTCACACGGATGATCCCAGGAATGGTAGGCCTGACATACGATGAACGTCTGAGGATCGTGGGATTATATTCATTGGAGTTTAGGAGGTTGAGGGGAGATCTGATAGAAACTTACAAGATAATGAACGGCTTAGATAGGATGGACGTAGGGAAGTTGTTTCCATTAACAGGGGAGACTAGGACGCGGGGGCACAGCCTTAGAATAAAAGGGAGTCACTTTAGAACAGAGATGAGGAGAAATTTCTTCAGCCAGAGAGTGGTGGGTCTGTGGAATTCATTGCCACAGAGGGCTGTGGAGGCCGAGACGTTGAGCGTCTTCAAGACAGAAATTGATAAATTCTTGATTTCTCGAGGAATTAAGGGCTATGGGGAGAGAGCGGGTAAATGGAGTTGAAATCAACCATGATTGAATGGTGGAGTGGACTCGATGGGCCGAATGGCCTTACTTCCGCTCCTATGTCTTATGGTCTTATGGTCTTATAAATGGATACAAAATTGGCTTCTTGACAGAAGCCAGAGGGCGGTTATAGAGGGTTGTTTTTCAAACTGGAGACCTGTGACCAGCGGTGTGCCTCAGGGATCAGTGCTGGGTCCACTGTTATTTGTCAATTATATTAATGATTTGGATGAGAATATAGGAGGCATGGTTAGTAATTTTGCAGATGACACCAGATTGGTGGCATAGCGGAGAGTGAAGAAGATTATCTCGGATTGCAATGGGACCTTGATCAATTGGGCCAGTGGGCTGACGAATGGCAGATGGAGTTTAATTTAGATAAATGCGGGCAGGATTTACTCAGTTACTAGTAGGGCGTTGGGGAGAGTTACAGAACAAAGAGACCAAGGGGCACAGGTTCATAGCCCCTTGAAAGTGGAGTCACAGGTGGACAGAGTGGTGAAGAAGGCATTCAGCATGCTTGGTTTCATTGGTCAGAACATTGAATACAGGAGTTGGAACATCTTGTTGAAGTTGTACAAAACATTGGTAAGGCCACACTTGGAATACTGTGTACAGTTCTGGTCACCCTATTATAGAAAGGATATTATTAAATTAGAAAGTGTGCAGAAAAGATTTACTAGGATGCTACCGGGACTTGATGGTTTGAGTTATAAGAAGAGGCTGGATAGACTGGGACTTTTTTCTCTGGAGCGTAGAAGGCTGAGGGGTGATCTTATAGAGGTCTATAAAATAATGAGGGGCATAGATCAGCTAGATAGTCAATATCTTTTCCCAAAGGTTGGGGAGACTAAAATTAGAGGGCATAGGTTTAAGGTGAGAGGGGAGAGATACAAAAGTGTCCAGAGGAGCAATATTTTCACACAGAGGGTGGTGAGTGTCTGGAACAAGCTGCCAGAGGTAGTAGTAGAGACGGGTACAATTTTGTCTTTTAAAAAGCATTTAGACAGTTACATGGGTATGATGGGTATAGAGGGATATGGGCCAAATGCGGGCCATTGGGACTAGCTTCGGGGTTTAAAAAAAAGGATGGCATGGACAAGTTGGGCCGAAGGGCCTGTTTCTGTGCTGTAAACCTCTATAACCAAGTTCCATGCCTCGAGTCCAAGGTAGAAGGACCCAATCTCAGGACACTGTGGTCGCTGTGGAGACACTGAGGTGAAACAAAATGTTATTGAAGAAAGCCCAGAGTGAAGGAACCTCTAAAACCAGCTTGGAGAAATTTTGGCGACAGAAGGTGATTCACCGGGGAGATGGGATGCTGACCTTATCTGGTGAGCAGTCACTGCCCTTGCAGAGTGGGCGCTGTTTGAATTCCAGAGTCACAGCTTCATAGTTAAAAGATGAATCCACTTTTAGCAGAGCTTGAATTAACGTGGGATTGGCTGTGCAAAAGGCTGCTCTTTCCGAAAGCTCATTAAAATCAAGATTAGTTTCTTTAGCAATATGAAACGACACTATCAATCTGTTAAAAACACCGGAAACGGGAGGCGAGGCAAGAGGACGGAGCCAGGCAAAAAGACAGTTTGTCATTTTACTTTAAAAAGTTTGAAGTATTGAACAGTGCACATCATCCTTATCCACCAAAAGTATGGGTGAAAGTCTCTTCAGGACAAATAAAGGGTGTCCTGCAGACAGAGCCACTGATATTGGAGTTGGACTCACTGGGCATTTCATGAAGAATCTTCCACAGAGAATGTCTGAGTCCAGGTTAGAGACCGCAGAGGATCACATTGCGAAAGAGACGATACCCTCCCAGGGGGAGTGTCAGTTAGCACCCAAAATTCAGTCCCAGCTACAAGTATTCCTCACTTCAAAGAACAAAGAACAATACAGCACAGGAACAGGCCCTTCGGCCCTCCAAGCCCGCGCCGCTCCCCGGTCCAGGATTGAATCCTGAATCCAGGATCCCCGCCCATTTTTCCAGCCTATCTACATCCTAATATCCTATCCACCAAGCTGTCCCTCACAGCTACGATGCTTTGTTCATTACAACCTATTAACTCACCCCCACCCCCCCATTCCAGACCATGTGATCTCCAGGGAGAGGCGAAAACCCAGAGTGAAAAACCCCAGGGCCAATATGGGGAAAAAAAAAATCTGGGAAATTCCTCTCCGACCCCCTGAGGCGATCGAAACGAGTCCAGGAGATCACAATGGCCCCGATCGGAAAATGCTTCCCAACCCTAGTCATTTCCACTTCCACGAACACCATATGAATTCCCTGCCCCCGAGACAGGTTCCCAACTATCCGCAGTCTCACTCTGTACTGGCACCAGCAAGATGATCGTAGAATGAAGCCTTGAAACGAGAAACCAGGAACAATTAGCCCGCGCCGCTCCCTGGTCCAAACTAGACCACTCTTTTGTATCCCTCCATTCCCACTCCGTTCATATAGCTGTCTAGATAAGTCTTAAACGTTCCCAGTGTGTCTGCCTCCACCACCTTGCCCGGCAACACATTCCAGGCCCCCACGACCCTCTGTGTGAAATATGTCCTTCTGATATCTGTGTTAAACCTCCCCCCCTTCACCTTGAACCTATGACCCCTCGTGAACGTCACCACCGACCCGGGGAAAAGCTTCCCACCGTTCACCCTATCTATGCCTTTCATAATTTTATACACCTCTATTAAGTCTCCCCTCATCCTCCGTCTTTCCAAGGAGAACAACCCCAGTTTCCCCAATCTCTCCTCATAACCAAGCCCCTCCATACCAGGCAACATCCTGGTAAACCTCCTCTGTACTCTCTCCAAAGCCTCCACGTCCTTCTGGTAGTGTGGCGACCAGAACTGGACGCAGTATTCCAAATGCAGCCGAACCAACGTTCTATACATCTGCAACATCAGACCCCAACTCTTATACTCTATGCCCCGTCCTATAAAGGCAAGCATGCCATATGCCTTCTTCACCACCTTCTCCACCTGTGACGTCACCTTCAAAGATCTGTGGACTGCATACCCAGGTCCTGCTGCGTCTCTACACCCTTTATGGTTCTTCCATTTATCGTGTAGCTCCTCCCTACATTATTCCCACCAAAATGCATCACTTCGCATTTATCAGGATTGAACTCCATCTGCCATTTCCTTGCCCAAATTTCCAGCCTATCTATATCCTTCTGTAGCCTCTGACAATGTTCCTCACTATCTGCAAGTCCTGCCAGTTTTGTGTCGTCCGCAAACTTACTGATCACCCCAGTTACTCCTTCTTCCAGATCATTTATATAAATCACAAACAGCAGAGGTCCCAATACAGAGCCCTGCGGTACACCACTAGTCACAGGCCTCCAGCCGGAAAAAGACCCTTCCACTACCACCCTCTGTCTTCTGTGACCAAGCCAGTTCTCCACCCATCTAGCCACCTCCCCCTTTATCCCATGGGATCCAACCTTTTTCACGAGCCTACCATGAGGGACTTTGTCAAACGCTTTACTAAAGTCCATAAAGTTCAGACAGGAGATCAGCAGTAAAGCTGCAGCAAGATCTTTAGCACTCCTGAGACTGGAAGTTTTGCCCACAGGTCCTCGAAGGTGGCAGGATCAGTGGACAAGGTGGTCAAGAAAGCATGTGGCATGCTGACACAGTGATTACTGCTGCCTCACAGCGCGGGGGACCCGGGTTCAATTCCGGCCTCGGGTAACTGTCTATGTGGAGTTTGCACATTCTCCCTGTGTCTGCGTGGGTTTCCTCCAGTTTCCTCCCACACTACAAAGATGCATGGGTTAGGTTGATTGGCCATGCTAAGTTGCGCCATAGTGTCGGGGGACTAGCAGGGTAAATAGATGGGATTAAGGGGAACAGGGCCTTGGTGGGATTGTGGCCGGTGCAAAAGCAATGGGCCGGATGCACAGAAGGGATTCATAGAAAGGTGAATCATAGAAACCCTCCAGTACAGAAAGAGGCCATTGGGCCCATCGAGTCTGCACCGACCACAATCCCACACGGGCCCTACCCCCATATCCCTACATATTTTACCCACTAATCCCTCTAACCTACGCATCTCAGGACACTAAGGGCAATTTTTAGCATGGCCAATCAACCTAACCCGCACATCTTCGGACTGTGAGAGGAAACCGGAGCACCCGGAGGAAACCCACGCAGACACGAGGAGAATGTGCAAACTCCACACAGACAGTGACCCAAGCAGGGAATCGAACCCAGGTCCCCGGAGCTGTGAAGCAGCAGTGCTAACCACTGTGCTACCGTGCCGCCCCTATTCTATGATTCTTTCCTTTATTGGGTGAGGTATTGAAGCAGGGATTTAATAATGAAAAATGCTGGTTTTCAATCAGCACTGGATTCTGCAATACCTATCAGAGAAATCGTTCGCATCAGCTTACAGGAGACTTGCATATGAGATATGTTAAGCAATACATTTTACTAAAGCATTTGAAATAGCCACGTTGCATACTTCCTGCTATCAATGTAGAACTCATTTCAACCTATATCTTAAGAGGCTTCTAAGGATCAACATTGCATCAGGGAGACACCTGGGGTGGGATTTTCCGGCCGCGCTCACCCCAAGAGCGGAAAATCCCACCCAAGGTCAACGGACCTTTGCATGGACCATGCCCTGCCCAATACAATTCCCATGGCGAGTGGGCTGGGAAAATTCCACCCTTGAATTTGGGATAAACAGCACTGCTTAAAATGCATAGGATAATCCAAATGGAGGGGGTGATGGCCCAGTGGTATTATTGCTAGACTATTAATGCCGAAACTCAGCTAATGTTCTGGGGACCCGGGTTCGAATCCCACCACGGCAGATGGTGGAATTTGAATTCAATAAAAAATATCTGGAATTAAGAATCCACTGATGACCATGAAACCATTGTCAATTGTCAGAAAAACCCATCTGGTTCACTAATCCCCTTTAGGGAAAGAAATCTGTCGTCCTTACCTAGTCTGGCCTACATGTGACTCCAGAGCCACAGCACTGTGGTTGACTCTCAACTGCCCTCTGGAATGGCCTAGCAAGCCACTCAGCTCAAGGGCAACTAGGGATGGGCAATAAATGTTGGCCAGCCAGCGACGCACATGTCCCATGAATGAATTTTTAAAATCTGCGTCATTAATCACACCTGGAAAACTGAGAGCAGTTTTGGTCCCCTTGTCGAACAAAAGATGTCCTGACATTGAAGACAGTAAGAAGTTTAACAACACCAGGTTAAAGTCCAACAGGTTTATTTGGTAGCAAAAGCCACACAAGCTTTCGAGGCTCTGAGCCCCTTCTTCAGGTGAGTGGGAATTCTGTTCACAAACAGAACTTATAAGACACAGACTCAATTTACATGAATAATGGTTGGAATGCGAATACTTACAACTAATCCAGTCTTTAAGAAACAAAACAATGGGAGTGGAGAGAGCATCAAGACAGGTTAAAAAGATGTGTATTGTCTCCAGACAAGACAGCCAGTGAAACTCTGCAGGTCCACGCAACTGTGGGAGTTACAAATAGTGTGACATAAATTCTGATTCTAGGATCACATGATAAAGACTCAGGAGGAAAAAAGCAGAAATATTTATGTGAAATAGTGTGACATAAACCCAATATCCCGGTTGAGGCCGTCCTTGTGTGTGCGGAACCTGGCTATCAGTTTCTGCTCCGCGACTCTGCGCTGTCGTGTGTCGCGAAGGCCGCCTTGGAGAACGCTTACCCGAATATCAGAGGCCGAATGCCCGTGACCGCTGAAGTGCTCCCCAACAGGAAGAGAACAGTCTTGCCTGGTGATTGTCGAGCGGTGTTCATTCATCCGTTGTCGCAGCGTCTGCATAGTTTCCCCAATGTACCATGCCTCGGGACATCCTTTCTTGCAGCGTATCAGGTAGACAACGTTGGCCGAGTTGCAAGAGTATGTACCGTGTACCTGGTGGATGGTGTTCTCACGTGAGATGATGGCATGGTACATTGGGGAAACTATGCAGACGCTGCGACAACGGATGAATGAACACCGCTCGACAATCACCAGGCAAGACTGTTCTCTTCCTGTTGGGGAGCACTTCAGCGGTCACGGGCATTCGGCCTCTGATATTCGGGTAAGCGTTCTCCAAGGCGGCCTTCGCGACACACGACAGCGCAGAGTCGCGGAGCAGAAACTGATAGCCAGGTTCCGCACACACAAGGACGGCCTCAACCGGGATATTGGGTTTATGTCACACTATTTCACATAAATATTTCTGCTTTTTTCCTCCTGAGTCTTTATCATGCGATCCTAGAATCAGAATTTATGTCACACTATTTGTAACTCCCACAGTTGCGTGGACCTGCAGAGTTTCACTGGCTGTCTTGTCTGGAGACAATACACATCTTTTTAACCTGTCTTGATGCTCTCTCCACTCCCATTGTTTTGTTTCTTAAAGACTGGATTAGTTGTAAGTATTCGCATTCCAACCATTATTCATGTAAATTGAGTCTGTGTCTTATAAGTTCTGTTTGTGAACAGAATTCCCACTCACCTGAAGAAGGGGCTCAGAGCCTCGAAAGCTTGTGTGGCTTTTGCTACCAAATAAACCTGTTGGACTTTAACCTGGTGTTGTTAAACTTCTTACTGTGTTTACCCCAGTCCAACGCCGGCATCTCCACATCATGACTATTGAAGACAGTCCAGGGAAGGTTCACTCGGTTGATCCTGGGTATGGAGGGATTTTCTTCTGAGCAGAGGTTGAATAGATTGGGCCTGTATTCTACAGACATTCGCAACTTAGAAGTGGGGGGGTCAGAAGTGGGGATGCTTGCTGATGATTGCATAATGTTCAGTGCCATTCTCAACTCCCCAGATACTGAAGCAGTCCATGTCCATATGGAGCAAGAGCTGGACAACATTCAGATATAGGCTGAGAAGTGACAAATAACATTCACATCACACAAGTGCCAGACAATGACTATTTCAACAAGAGAATCTAACCATCTCCCCTTGACATTCAGTGGCATCAGGGCAAACTATCGGAGTTTAGAAGAATGAGAGGTGACCTTATCAAAACATAAAGGATTCTCAGGGGGCTTGACAGGGTAAATGCTGAGAGGTTGTTTCCCCTTGTGGGAGAGTCTAGGGCCAGAGTCTTGGGCCAGAGTAACTTCATTGCAGTGAATACTCCTAGAGTCTCAGAGCAAGGGGTCGCCCATTTAACACAGATGAGGAGGAATTTCTTCTCTCAGAGGGTAGTGAATCTGTAGAATTCTTTACCGCAGAGGGCTGTAGAGGCTGGGTTGGTAAGTATGTTCAAGGCTGAGATAGACAGAGTTTTAATCAGTAAGGGATAATGGATTATGTGGATAAGGTGGGAAAGTGGAGTTGAGGGTTATCACATCAGGTCAGTCATGATTTCATTGAAAGGCAGGGCAGACTCAATGGGCCGAATGGCCTACTTCTGCTCCTATATTTATGGCCTAATACCTATTAAGAGAACTCTCCTGAGCTGCAGTTCAACTGCTACCTCCTAGTTTACATTGTGTGTACTGGGATCATTCTGTTATGACCCTGATCAGGCTGGATCAGTAACTTTGTGCATTCAGTTTAGAAGTCTCTATCACACCCCCCACCTCACCCCACCAACCCCCCCCCCCCCCCACCCCCCACCCCCTGCCCCATACCTTGCCCAGTGAACATGAATCAACCAGTAGCACTCCAGTGACAAAATGAGGTTTGCAGCAAATCGCAATGCTTCCACTTCTTCACACAAACTTTAGATTCAGAATAGGAGTCCAGATACCCGCTGGTATGTGTCCCGCCCGCCACAAGAATCATAGCGGGTGGGGGCGCGGACCAGGCAAAGGTCCATTGACCTCGGGTGGGATTTTCTGGTTTTGGGGCGAGCGCAGATGGAAAATCCCACCCGTTGCATTTCAACCTGGAATGTTGTGCCATTCCCTCCCACTCCGTATTCCAATGTGTTCCTGAACTTCATTAAACCAACACTACCAGAGATGCTCAAAACATTTGGCTTTAATTTGTTTAATTTCTTTTACGAAAAAGATCCTCTTGTATTTAACAATCCTTAAAATCCAAAGCCTGATCTTACCAAAATAAACAAAGTTAAATAAACGAGATTAGATTAAAGGGATAGAATTTCACTAAATCTGCTTTCTCTTTAAAAAAAAATCGCTGGCAGATTACTGACCAAATAATTTGATGCAGTTCTGTTTTATTTATTGATAGTTGGAAACTCTATGATTTCATTTTTGGACCACTTCATGTTTCCTTCCGTTTGGAGTATAACAGGATTATGAATGCAAACGTTTCGGAGACGTTTCAGAGGTTTCAGGGCGGGCACGGTGGCACAGTGGTTAACACTGTGCCTCACAGTGCCAGGGACCTGGGTTTGATTCCCGGCTTGGGCCACTGTCTGTGTGGAGTCTGCACGTTCTCCCCGTGTCTGCGTGGGTTTCCTCCGGATGCTCCGGTTTCCTCCCACACTCCAAAGATGTGTGGGTTAGGTGGATTGGACATGATAATTTCTCCCTCAGTGTACCCGAACAGGCGCTGGAGTGAGGCGACTAGAGGATTTTCACAGTAACTTCATTGCAGTGTTAGTGTAAGCCTGCTTGTGACTAATAAATAAACTTTAAAACTGAATATGTAACCACAGATTTATCTTGTTCATGATTGATTATAAGACCAGTTTAATGTATCTAACTCTCAGCTCCCTTACAGGATTCTGCATCATTGATGTGTGCTTTAGGTTACGTTACCCACCAGCTGGCAGCCAAGAGCAAGTTACAAATATTTCAATCAATTATTTTGCATCAGTTAGTTTCAGTGGCAGAATAAATGCCTGATGAAGGACAAAAGACATGATAAGCACAATTCCCACTGAGGCATGAAAGCTGAGTTTCAAATGAGAGGTTAAACCGGGGATGGAAAAATACCATGATGTTATTCGAGAAGGAGTGGAACTTATCGCGCCTACTAATGGACGTGGGAAAGATGTTTCCATTCGTAGACGTGACTAGGGCACAGCCTCAGAATAAAGGGACGATCTTTTACAAGCGAGATAAGGAGGAATTTCTTCAGCCAGAGGGTGGTGAACCTGTGGGATTCATTGCCACAGAAGGCTGTGGAGGCCAGGTCATTGAGTGTATTTAAGACAGGGATAGGTTCTTGATTGGTAAGAGATCAAAGGGGAAAAGGCGGGAGAATGGGGTTGAGAAACTTATCAGCCATGTTGAATGGCAGAGCAGACTCGATGGGCCGAATGGGCTAATTCTTCTCCGATAGCTTTTGGTCTTATGGTGTCTTGTCCAATAAGGATCCCTCAGCTTACATCACTGAAATTAATTTTCTGGTCATTTACTACATTATCTTTCGTGTGATCTCGCTGTTGCATAAATTTATGTTACCGACATGACAACAGCAATACTACTGAAAACATGTGTTCCAAAACAAGCCACATTCTTACTCAAGCTGTTCCAGTACAGTTAAGGCACTGGTACCTACCTGACAATGTAGAAAATTGCCCAGGTATGTCCTGTTCACAAAAGGCAGGACAAATCTTATCCAGCCAATCATTGCTCCATCAGTCTACTCTCTATCATTCAACAAAGTGATGGAAGGTATCGCCTACAGTGCAGTCAAGCAGCACTTGCTCAGCAATAACCTGCTCACTGAGGCTCAGTCTGGGTTCCGTCAGGGTCACTCAGCTTCTGATCTCATTACAACCTTGGTCCAAACATGGAGAAAAGAGCTGAACTCAAGCGGTGAGATGAGAGTGACTGCCCTTGACATCAAGGTAGCATTTGACCCAGTGTGACATCAAGGAGCCCTAGCAAAACTGGTCAGTGGGAATCAAGTGGAAACCTCTGACTGACATGACAGAGAAAGATAGCAGTGGTTGTTGTCCAATCATCTACGTCCCACAACATTGCTACAGGAGTTCCTCAGGGTAGTGTCCAAGGCCCAACCACATTTAGAATCCCTACAGTGCAGAAGGAGGCCATTTGACCCATCGAGTCTGCACCAACCACAATCCCACCCAGGCCCTATCCCCATAACCCCATGCATTTACCCTAGCTAGTTGCCCTGACACTACGGGGCAATTTAACATGGCCAGTCCACCTAACAAGCACATCTTTGGTCTGTGGGAAGAAATTGGAGCACCCGGAGGAAACCCACGCAGACACGGGGAGAATGTGCAAACTCCACACAGACAGTAACCCAAGCCGGGAATCGAACCCAGGTCCCTGGCACTGTGAGGCAGCAGTGCTAACCTAGTACAATAGTTCAAGAAGGCGATTTATTATCACCTTCTGAAGGGCAGTTAGGGATTGGCAACAACTGGTGGCTTAGCTCGTGATGTCACATCCTGTGAGAGAATAGCCAAAAACAAATATCAAAAACGTTGCTGACTGGAAAGAATTTTGGGACAACTTCAAGTTGTGAAAGTTGCTACATAAATGAAAATCTATTGCTTGGCTCTCAGTGGACAGCACAGTGAGTTATAGATGATACATTCAAGATTTGTGTCCCCAGGCTGAACCAATGAATTTCAATGGTTTTATTCTGAATTGATTTGATTTATTATTGTCACTGTATTATCATACAGTGAAAAGTATTGCTTCTTACGCGCTATCCAGCCAAAGCATACCGTTCATAGAGAAGGAAAGGAGAGAGTGCAGAATGTAGTGTTACAGTCATAGCTACGGTGCAGAGAAAGATCAACTTAATGCAAGGTAAGTCCAATCAAAAGTCTGACAGCAGCAGGGAAGAAGGTGTTCTTGAGTCAGTTGGAACGTGACCTCAGACTTTTGTATCTTTTTCCCGAAGGAAGAAGGTGGAAGAGAGAATGTCCGGGGTGCGTGGGGTCCTTAATTATGCTGGCTGCTTTGCTGAGGTAGTGGGAAGTGTAGACAGAGTCAATGGATGGGAGGCTGGTTTGTGTGATGGATTGGGCTACATTCATGACCTTTTGTAGTTGCTTGCAGTCTTGGGCAGAGCAGGAGCCATACCAAGCTGTGATACAACCAGAAAGAATGCTTTCTATGGTGCACCTGTAAAAGTTGGTGAGAGTTGTAGCTGACATGCCAAATTTCCTTAGTCTTCTGAGAAAGTAGAGGGGTTGGTGGGCTTTCTTAACTATAGTGTCGGCATGGGGGGACCAGGACAGGTTGTTACTCCCTTACTCCTGGTGACACAAAGTGGATTGATACTGGGGCTCAAGTGCCCATTTATACAGTTTTTGAACTGTTCCTCAGGCCCCATCCCCCAACCCCCCTCCTCCCCACCCCCCCACGCCTCCACTCCCCCTCACCCACCCCTCCCCAACCACACCACCACTATTGATCCTCTATATAGCTACAAGGTACTCATCTGGCCTAGCCGTGTTCCTAAAAAAGACTCAGTCAGCCTCCGCTAATCTGATTAAAACCATCTTTCTTTAGGAAGGTTCTCTTTGGTCTTTGAAGAACAACAAACAACCTCAGGATCACGGAACTGCTTCGTGGTAAACATTGTGCCCACATCAGAAAGTGGCATTGCCATTTCAGCACATTCATGAAGTGGAAGGGTTACAAACAACCCAATATCTTTTCATTCCCCAAATATTCTGTATCTTTCCTGGGTACCGGGAAGAAGTTGGAATCTCACCCTCGATCAGGATTTCTGCAGGAGACTGGGATATTCACTCAATTTCTGTGAACAGTTACTGCCCTCTGCTGTCAGAGTGACAGTGAGATTCCAGCCTCCTCTTTGTCACTGGAGATTCGGAAACACTGAGCAGGGTTCTAGAGACTTTCCAAAATATTTATATTGCTATCATGAGAATGTACTCAACCGAAGTGCATACAAGTGCCCTTTGGAACAAGTTCTTAAAATTAAAATATTGCTTTATATTTATAACATTAGTTTACAAGCCCCCGAATTACACTGCAGAATTTACATTAAGCACGCCTATGTCGACTAGACAATCAACAGATTTGTGGCTCCCCAGAACTGAAGAGAGGGGAATAATAGGGCCTGACATTATTTTTTATAGAGCTATCAGTATTGACTTTGGTAAAAGGAGTTGAGAAGAACACACGATGGCTCATTGTGTGTCGGAGTGAATCATAGAACTAGGCAGCACAGAAAGAGGCCATTCTGGCCATCGTATCTGTGCTGGCTCTTTCAAAGAGTGATCCAAATCATCCCAGTCCTCTGCTCTGGTTCCACAACTTTACAAGTTTTTCTCTTCGAACATCCATCCAATTCCGTTTGGACAGATATTGATGAATGAAGAGCATCCAAGACCATAAAATAAATTTTCTTTTCATCTGACAAAGGGTCATCTAGACTCGAAATGTTGGCTCTATTCTCTCTCCACAGATGCTGATAGACCTGCTGAGATTTTCCAGCATTTTCTGCTTTTGTAATTTTCTTGAATGTTGTGATGAAAGTGTGCTATTTTGATATATTTGATGTTTAAAGTGGGGTTGCTTGAAGAGGCAATGTTTTGTTACAAGAATCAATTTGTCTATTAAACGTACAGCAGATGCTAAGAATGCAGGCTAATAATTGATTTTAGCTAGGAATTATTTATTTTGTAGAGTTAATGGACCTTTTGTCAAGGGGACGTGATGGTCTAGTGGTATTATTACTAGACTATTAATCCAGGAACTCATTCTCCTCGTGTCTGCGTGGGTTTCCTCCGGGTGCTCTGGTTTCCTCCCACAGTCCAAAGATGTGTGGGTTAGGTTGATTGGCCATGCTAAAATTGTCCTTAGTGTCCTGAGAGGAGTAGGTTAGAGGGATTAGTGGGTAAATATGTAGGGATATGGGGGTAGGGCCTGGGTGGGATTATGGTCGGTGCAGACTCGATGGGCCGAATGGCCTCTTTCTGCACTGTAGGGCCTCTATGTTTCTATGTTTCAACTAATGTTCTGGGGACCTGGGATTGAATCCCGCCACCGCAGATGGTGGAAATTGAATTCAATAAAAAATATATAGGAACTAAGAGTCTACTAATGACCATGACATCATTGTCGATCGTCAGAAAAACCCATCTGATTCACTAATGTCCTTTAGGGAAGGAAATCTGCCATCCTTACCTGGTCTGGCCTACATGTGACTCCAGAGACACAGCAATGTGGTTGACTCTCAACTCGGGATTGGCAATAAATGCTGGCCAGCTGGATTTATGTCACACTATCAGTAACCCCCACAGCTTGCCCCTGGTCTTGCAGAATCTCACTGGCTGTTCTGTCTGGAGACAATACACATCTCTTTAACCTGTGTTGAATGCTCCCTCCACCCACATTGTCTGTACCTTTAAGACCTGGCTGGCTGTAGAGATTCGCATTCTAATTAGTATTCTGTAACTTGATATCTGTGTCTGTGCACTGTTTGAGAGCACATTTCCACTCCATCTGATGAAGGAGCAGTGCTCCGAAAGCTTATGGTATTTTCTACCAAATAAACCTGTTGGACTTTAACCTGGTGTTGTGAGACTTCTTACTGTGTTTACCCCAGTCCGACGCCGGCATCTCCACATCAAGCCTGCAATGCCCATGACCCACAAATGAATAAAAGAATTGTTTATTTAGGTTCCTGGGATTTCAGACTAGGTCTACAGAGTCTTGGGGTTAATGGGAGGAGCTAAGCTGGCTGGGAGGATTCTCCCAAAAGTGCTGAATTGGTGGGAAAACTGTTCTACATCACGACTGTTTTCTCAGTTCAACTTCTCACTCGAATCTCCGCACTCTGTGCACTGCAGCTTTCCCAATCGTGAATATCATTAAAAACCCAGGGGGGGAGGGCAGGGCCTATTCACTCCAGAGTTTGACAGATCTGGAACTCTGCACATGCGCAGTGGCCCAGATCTGTCAGACTCCCCATTTGCTGGCCAGCACAATCGCTGGCCAGCCCGAGACCCCCGAAGTGCTGCCCCTCCAGCTTCCCCCCCCCCCCCCCCCCACCCACAAGGCCCGATCACAAGTCCCACAACAATTCCTGGGCCAGCCCCAACACCCCCTCCCCCGCCCCGGAGCGCCCCAATGTACAGCCCATCCCCGCCCCCAGCAGTGGCAATCCCCCTATCCCCCTCACCCCTGTGGACTCCCACCCCCCGGCAGACTACTCTCCACCCTGGCCCACCCCAATCGCTGCCCTCCCTCCATCCCAGACCGATCACCATGCAGAGTGGCAGCGGGAACCCCCACCGCACTGATCACCCCTAGGCCCCGTCCACAGTAGGCCCCCTTGGCACTGCTCAATGCCGAATGGGCAGTGCCAGGGTGCCCCCTGGGCAAGGCACTTTGCCCCTTGGGCACTGCCAGGGTGCCCATGCCCGACCCCCCTGTGGGGCCCCAATTTCCCCCCCTTCATTCCGGCGGAGTCTCCCGCTAGTTCCCCGAATGTTGGGAGTTACTCTAAACCCCACCGGAATGAAGTACACCTGGCAGGGTGGGAGATTCAATCGGGACTGGGGTAAGCTCCCGATAATGAAATGTAAAATATATTTAAACGACATTTAAACAAATTCAAATTACCTACCTCTCTTCCCGCTAGTTTCCAGTGTGGTCTGGTCTCCGACTGTTCTCCGGCTCTGGAAGATGCGCATGCATTCCCAGCACATGCGCAAATCCCAGAAAAAGGCCGATGATGCACATCTCCCAGCCTGACCCACCAGAAAAGCTGCAGGTCACGTTGGGAGAATCGCCCCCACTGTTTCAGTTTCATTTTTAAAACACAAACAGTTGCTGCCTGGACTGCCAAAATAAATCAGGGGCTCTCTCTCCCCCTCTCTCTCTCTGACAAGATGTCTTTGAGAGCTGCAGGGCTGGTAACCAAATTCACAAGTATACCTGTGTTCTCCAAACTAATTTTATAGAGGGGATTTAAGTCTATAAGAGGAATATTGCTTGAATTGGAACTCATAGCAATAGCATAGCAGATAAGAATTGTATCTTGTCATGTTTAAGTATTGTTCAATTGTTAAGAGTTAAGCTAATTCATTTGTTATAGTTAAACTGCGTTGTTAAATAAAGGTTTTAACAAAAGCTTCCCAGTTGGTCAGTAGAATTGCACTTGGAGTGAAACATCATATTCTCACACTAGTGCCAAAGTAGCAAATTGTTGGGGTTTAGTCTGAATTCCGAATATACCTTGGGGTTTCTGGTCTAGTGTCCTAACAATGTAAAAGTAGCACAGATCTGTTCATGATGCGAATTGGACTAAATGTACAGAAGTATAACCGCACAGACAACAAGACAAATGGGCTGAAGTTCATCCATACACCATCACCTTCTCAAGGGGCAATTAGGACTGGGCAATAAATTCTGGCCTAACCAGCTTCCCATGATGGAATATTTAAAAAACAAAGGTTTATGGCCATAACTTCTGACTAGTAGCGGAAAGCCATGGGCTGCCAAAAATAGTTGCATTTATCCGCACTGACCTGAGTTGCAAAATCACCATCCAACTCCCAATGGGAACAGCAGTGTTCAGCCTGTGTCAGGACAATCTCTGCAGGTCCCAGTATGGTGCAGGAGGGCTCAAACCATGCACCCTTATAGTGGGACCAGACTGCAAAGGCCCATTGAGGTGTAGGCTTTGAAACAAGAGTTTTAGAATGAAGACAGAGAGATTGAAAGCATTCCCTGCTGTTATAAAGTACATTGGGTTTTTTTTTCATTTTTCTTTGCTATTTCTCTTCACAGGTAACCCTAAATGGCTCATTTAAAGTGTAATTTTTAATTTTATTTTTAAGATTGAAAATGAGTATTATTTAATATGTATAAATAGACATAGGTTTTGTTATTTTATTTCATAGAATCCAAACAGTGCAGAAGGAGACCATTCGGCCCATCGAGGCTGCACCGACCACAATCCCACCCAAGCCCTATCCCCAAAACCCCACATATTTACCCTAGCTAATCCCCCTGATACTAGGGTCAATTTTCCACGGCCAATCAACCTAAGCCGCACATCTTTGGCGTGTGGGAGGAAACCGGAGCACCCGGAGGAAACCCACGCAGACATGGGGAGAACGTGCAGACTCCACGCAGACAGTGACCTGAGGCCGGAATTGTACCGGAATGGAGCCGGAATTAGTCAGGGGGACTAACTAGGGTAAATGTATGGGGATAGGGCCTGGGTGGGAATGGGGTTGGTGCAGACACGATGGGCCGAATAGCCTCCTTCTGCACTGTAGGATTGTATGGATTCTAACCCGGGTGCCTGGTGCTGTGGGACAGCAGTGCTAACTACGGTGCCACCGTGCTGCCCCTTATATATCTGTGATACTGCTATGTAAATCTGCATTGTATTATTATATAACATTAGGTGTGGCATGCTTATAAGTGTCCGTATATTTTAATTTAGAAAATAGAAACTGAAAATGTAATTGGCAAGAAGAGAGGTGAGAACTTCTGGGACCATGATTTGGATACCTTATTGTATGAGGTTGAGCAAAGGAGGATTCACATTTTGGACCATGGAAACCACCATCATGTGTTTATCATTAGTATTCTTCTGTCTTGTTTACTTAATTTCTAATGATCTCATATTTTATGTTTTGATGTTTCAATAAAACATTTCTATAATTTCATTGTTAAATGTTCTGTTTTAATGTTTCAATAAAGCAGCTGTAGAATTTTGTAACATTTAATGGGAAACATTTATTAACAAAAATAATGTTATAAATACAAAACTTTGATTCCGTGTTAACATTTAACTAAGCGTTTTACTTTCACGGCTCATCCTGTCAAATTTCTTGCAACAAAGTATATTTTTTTCTCTTTTACGCAATGGTCAATAATTTATTTTCACTTTAACACACTTCTGTTGTCTCTGTAAACAAGGAGGCAAGGGAGGGAGGGTTGGATGAGGAGGGGTAAGGAGGAGAGAGGAAGGGACAGGGGACAGGGGAGGGGAGGGGAAGGGGAGGGGAGGGGAGGGTCTGGACATATTACTTGTACATTTTACATGTAGCCTGACACTTATGAAATCTGTCGAAGCTTCAAAAGAACTTCAGTGATGTTAAGAAGCCAAGCTAAAAGTACCCCCAGCAGTGGTGGAACATGACTCCAGGTTTTCAATCTGCACTGGATTCTGCAATACCTATCAAAGAGATAATTCACAGCAGTTTACAGGAAATTTGCATATGCCATCTTAAGGATTATACTTTCCGAAAGCATTTGAAATAGCCAAGTTACATGCTTCCCACTGCAAATGTAGAATTCATTTCTCCCTACATCTTAAGAAGCTTTGAAGGATCAACATTGAATCAGGGAGACTCTAAAAATTGGGATGAACAACTTAAAATACATAGCAAAATCCAAATGGGCATTAGCTGAAACTTATTACAGACACTGCAAATCCACTTTGTTCTGTATAAATGCACGTTTTACTGGAACTGACAGTAGGTTATGACAAAGTTGTAAAAAAAATTCTTTCACTTTCTGTGCATTACATATATTTTAAACATCTTTTAAACACATTCACAAAAAATAAAATTAACCCACCTAAAGAATGTCTGCTGCCTCTATTCAAGTAAGCGAAGTTAGGGAGAGACTTCAGGGCAGCACTTCCACCCCAAAAGTTTTAAAAAGCAGAACCGGAGGTTTAAACTTGGAGCATGGCCACGCATTAGGACTTCCGTATTGTCCCAACGAGCATGTGCGGCAAACAATCCCTGCTTGTTGGGATTTGGGATGTAAGTTAGGGGCCATGATTTCAGGCCTCCAGAGGCTTATTGCAAACTCATCGATCGAGCGAGATTTCTGTCATCCTGTCAAACACAGTGTCCCGCCAAAGCACCTGGTCAAACTGTAAATATGGTTGTACCCAACTCCTTCCTGGGAATTCACTATTCCCCTATTTTTAATACAAATGCAGCTCACTCTCCTCACTGGACCCCGGTCTGAGTCACAGGGAAATGTGGGAATCTATTGCTAAACTCCTCTGCTCTTCACATTTAGAGTTGCGAACAGCACCAATATCACAATCATCTTTTCGAATGGAGACACGGGGAGAATGGAGAACACCTTGAAATTATTCCACTGCACCACATTTACAGAATAATAGAAATTACAGGACAAAGACCACTTGTCCACCATGCCTGTGCTTCAGTGAATTCAACCAAAACTATCCAATTTCATGTCCTTTCCCTGTATCAATTTAGATTCTTTTCAAATGCTTTTTAAGTGGTGTTTTGGTCTCAGTGGCTGCTTGTGTTAAGGCAACCATGTTGTCATATCAAAAGAGAAAATGCTGGACCCTTGGTCGTCTGGACTCGAAACTTCAGCTCTTTTCTCTCCTTACAGATGCTGCCAGACCTGCTGAGATTTTCCAGCATTTTCTCTTTTGGTTTCAGATTCCAGCATCCGCAGTAATTTGCTTTTAACCATATTGTCATAACCTTCTGTGAACAAATATTCCTAACTTTCTCCTTCATTCTTGGGATATTCCTAAACCTGGACCCGCCACTGACTGATGGGTTTTTATATTAGTCATTACATTAGGCTTACATTAACACTGCAATGAAGTTACTGTGAAAATCCCCTAGTCGCCACACTCCGGCGCCTGTTCGGGTACACTGAGGGAGAATTTAGCATGGCCAATGCACCCTAACCAGCACGTCTTTCAGACTGTGGGAGGAAACTGGAGCAGCCCAGAGGAAACCCACCCAGACACGGGGAGAACGTGCAGACTCCGCACAGACAGTCACCCAAGGCAGGAATTGAACCCGGGTCCCTGGCGCTGTGAGGCAGCAGTGCTAACCACTGTGCCACCTTTGCCAACCAGTAAAAACAATGGGCAGGATTTACTGCTCCCCCCTCCCCCAATGCCAGCGGTGTGTTTTGTGGTGGCGGAGGTAGCCCGCCATTGTCCAGCTGGGAAGGGGGGGGGATCTTTGTTCGAGTTGCCCAGTTCCGCTGACGGCGAGCCCCCACCACAGATTCCCCGGCAGAGGACGGTGCAAACAACAGGAACTATCCAAGAAACACTCCACACTGATACTTCAATAGTGGGAGACGACTCGATATCCAAAATTAAACCTTCTCAGCTGATGGGACATAGATGTTTGGACACAAAAATAATGCAGAAAAGGTCTAATCCATCAAGGCTAAACCATCTGCACTCCATTGTGTCATGAACATGATTCTATTATTTCGTCTTCTTGAGGGAGATTCTTGCTGCAAAGCTTCTACCAGAATCTAATTCTGAAGTAAGGTTACTGCCCCATAAATTTAAAATAGTAGGTCGCTTTCCACAATTATATTTCTGTGTTCCCAAAGCCCAGGAATCGCTTTGATTTGATTTATTATTGTCACATGTATTAACATACAGTGAAAAGTATTGTTTCTTGCACGCCATACAGACAAAGCATACCATTCATAGAGAAGGAAACGAGAGAGTGCAGAATGTAGTGTTACAGTCATAGCTAGGGTGTAGAGAAAGATCAACTTAATGCAAGCTAAGTCCATTCAAAAGTCTGACGGCTGCAGCGGAGAAGCTGTTCTTGAGTTGGTTGGTACGTGATCTCAGACTTTTGTATCTTTTTCCCAACAGCAGAAGGTGGAAGAGAGAATGTCCGGGGTGCGTTAGGTCCCTAATTATGCTGGCTGCTTTGCCGAGGCAGCAGGAAGTGTAGACAGAGTCAATGGATGGGAGGCTGGTTTGCGTGATGGATTGGGCTACATTCACAACCTTTTGTAGTACCTTGCGGCCTTGGACAGAGCAGGAGCCATACCAAGCTGTGATACAACCAGAAAGAATGCTTTCTATGGTGCATCTGTAAAAGTTGGTGAGAGTCATAGCTGACATGCCAAATTTCCTTAGTCTTCTGAAAAAGTAGAGGTGTTGGTGGGGCTTTCTTAACTATATCATAATGTTCCATTGACTATTTCAGTTTCAGCATATATATTCAACCTTAATGTTCAGTTATGTTTCCAGCCAAACACTGATCCACCTCCGCTTGGAGAATTGATCATTATTCTCATTGTACTGGACTCCCATGCCTGGGATTCTCCAAAAACAAACACCTGGTGCTGGGTTTCCCTCCCGTATTTTGGGCATACTGAGTGGAACGAATCTCTGGCGCTCCGTGCTATATTGCGCATGTGCCGGTCTGTCAGTGGGGAGATCGGCAGACGCACACTGGATCCCCCTCCCCCACAATGCCAGCCTCCCGGTCACTGGCCTACCATTTTTTCTCAACCGTTTCCCCCCTAGTCACTGATGTCCCAATCGCCCTCCCCCAATCGCGGCTTTCCAACATCCTCTCCCCTCCTCCCCGCGCTCTGCCTCAATCACCAGCCTACCTGACCCACCGCACCCCGATCACTGGTCTACCCACCAACCTCCCCATCCCCTCACCCCACGCTGGGCCAGCCCTAATTGCCAGCCCCGCATTTCCAGCCCTGACTCCTATTCCCATGTGCAGCCCCAACCACCTTCCCCCTCTCCCCCCTTTCCCCCCCCCCACCCCCCACCCCCCACCCCCCCACCCCCCCACCCCCCCCACCCCCCCACCCCCCCACCCCCCCCCACCCCCCCCCACCCCCCACCCCCCCACCCCCCCACCCCCCCACCCCCCCACCCCCCCACCCCCCACCCCCCCCACCCCCCCCACCCCCCCACCCCCCCCCACCCCCCACCCCCCCACCCCCCCACCCCCCCCACCCCACCCCCCCACCCCCCCACCCCCCCACCCCCCACCCCCCCACCCCCCACCCCCCACCCCACCCCCCACCCCCCCACCCCCCACCCCCCCCCCACCCCCCACCCCCCACCCCCCCACCCCCACCCCCCACCCCCCCCCACACCCCCCACCCCCACCCCCCCCCACCCCCCCCCCCCCCCCCCCCAACCAAGCTATTGTTCCACAGGAGCAGGCTGAGGGTAAGGGAGCTTGTTTGTGCACTAATTTATTTAATTATTTTTCAGTTAAATTAGTGAAAAAAATCGGAGGTTTTTTTTCTAAACAGGAAATAGGCCCAGCAGCAGCCTGGGAAGATTTTGGAGGGTTTAAAAGTAGGCCGCACCTTTGAGCGGGCAGCGTCGTTAGCGGGCAGTGGAGTGAGCAGGGGACAGAGTGAGAGCTAAAAGGGCTTTGCTCACAGGGCTTCGGCGAGGAAGGTTGTTTGTTTGTTTTTCTTTGGTTACACCCCCTTTTTGTTTTATCCCCAAAACTAAAAAGGACATGGCTGGTATGAGTGGGAGGCCAGTATACTGCATTCGGTGTGGGATGTGGGAGTTCCTGGAGACAACTTGCCTCCCGGAAGTCCATATCTGTGCCAGATGTGTGGAACTGCATCTCCTGAAGGATCGTGTAAGGGAGCTGGAGCTGAGGCTCGATGAACTCAGTTTAGTTAGGGAAAATGAGAGAGTCATAGATAAAAGTTATAGTCAGGTAGTGACACCAGGGTCTCGGAAGGAAGACACGTGGGTCACGGTTAGGAGGGGTAATAGTCAGAAGGGTGATGTGCCAGAAAGCACCCCAGTGGCAGTCTCCCATAAGAGAAAGGGATGGGCAACAGATGGGAGAGGGAAGGGAGTGAGCAGTCTGTGGAGGGATCCCCTGTGGTTGTCCCCCTCCACAATAGGTATATTGTTTTGGATTCTGTGGAGGGGGATGACCCTCCAGGGGTAAGCCACGAGGACCAGATCGCCTCCACGGAGACAGGCTCAGGGGTCCGGAAGGGAAAGAAGGGGTTTAGGAGAGCGATAGTTGTGGGGGACGCAATAGTTAGAGGCACGGACAGGCGCTTCTGTGGGACTGAACGAGAATCCAGGATGGTAGTCTGCCTCCCTGGTGCCGGGGTACTGGATGTCTCCGAGAGGGTAGGAAGCATATTTAAAAAGGAAGGTAGTCAAACGGATGTGATTGTACACATTGGGGGAAATGATGTAGGTAGGAAGAGCAGGGGGGTCATACGAGAGAAATTCAGGGAGTTGGGTGCTAGGCTAAAAAGTAAGACCTCCAGTGTAGCAATCTCTGGACTGCTCCCGGTGCCTAGTGCAAGTGAGGCTCGGAACAGGGAGATTCTACAGTTGAACGCGTGGCTAAAGGACTGGTGCAAGAGGGAGGGTTTTAAATTCATAGATAACTGGGAAATCTTCAAGTCAGGATGGCAACTGTACAGAAAGGATGGGTTACACCTTAACTGGAAGGGAGCAAATATCCTGGCTGGGAGTTTTGCTCGAGTGTTTCGGCAGGATTTAAACTAGTGTGGCAGGGGGGTGGGGAACAAAACAGGAGGTCAGTAAATACTGAGGCTGGGGTCGAGCTGGGGGCCAGGGCAAGGCTAGCTAAGAAGAGGAGCACTCTGGAGGAGGAGGACCTGACTGGGCCTGGAGGTCTAGAGTGCATCTGCTTCAATGCGAGGAGTGTAACGGGTAAAACAGACGAACTTAGGGCCTTAATGCTTGTGCGGAATTTGGATGTGGTTGCGGTGACGGAAACTTGGTTAAAAGAAGGACAGGACTGGCAGCTGAATATTCCGGGGTATCAGTGTTTTAGGCGAGACAGAGGAGGGGCTAAAAAAGGTGGGGGAGTAGCGATATTAGTTAAGGAGCATATTACCGCGGTGCAGAGGGTAGACAACTTAGAGGGGTCATGTACTGAGTCGCTGTGGTTGGAACTCAGAAACAGGAAGGGTGCAGTCACTATGCTGGGGGTGTACTACAGACCACCCAACAGCCCACGGGAAGTGGAGGAAAGGATATGTCAGGAGATTCTGGATAGGTGCAGAAAAAATAGGGTTGTTGTAGTGGGGGACTTTAATTTCCCTGGCACAGACTGGAAAGTGCTTAGAGCTGGGGGACCGGACGGGGAGGAATTTGTAAAATGCGTACTGGAAGGTTCTTTGGAACAGTATGTAGATAGCCCGACTAGAGAGGGGGCTATACTGGACCTAGTTCTGGGAAATGAGCCCGGTCAGGTCGTCAAAGTTTCGGTAGGGGAACATGTGGCAAATAGTGACCACAACTCTGTTAACTTTAGGATAGTAATGGACAAGGATGAGTGCTGTCCTACGGGCAGGGTGCTAAATTGGGGGAAGGCTGACTATAGCCGGATTAGGCAGGAATTGGTGGATGTTGATTGGGAGAGGATGTTCGAGGGTAAGTCCGCGTCTGGCATGTGGGAGTCTTTTAAGGAACTATTGATAAGGCTGCAGGATAGGCATGTGCCTGTAAAAAGGAAAGATAGGAAAGTTAGGATTCGAGAGCCGTGGATAACCAGGGAAATTGAGGATCTGATTAAAATGAAAAGGGAGGCGTACGTTAAGTCCAGGCAACTGAAAACAGATGGAGCTCTGGAGGAATACAGAGAGAGTAGGAAAGATCTCAAACGGGGAGTTAGAAGGGCAAAAAGAGGGCACGAGATGTTCTTGGCAGGCAGGATTAAGGAGAATCCTAAGGCATTCTATTCATACGTTAGGAACAAAAGAGTTGTCAGGGAGAAAATCGGACCTCTCAGGGACAAAGGAGGGGAATTATGCTTAGAACCCAAGGGAATAGGGGAGATCCTAAATGAATACTTTGCATCGGTATTCATGAAGGAGAGGGGCGTGTTAACCAGGAGTGTCTTGGAGGGAGGTGTTGACCCGTTAGAGAAAATCTCCATTACGAGAGAGGAAGTGTTAGGTTTTTTAGGGAACATTAAAACTGACAAAGCCCCAGGGCCTGATGGCATCTATCCTCGACTGCTCAGGGAGACGAGAGAGGAAATTGCTGGGCCTCTGACGGAAATCTTTGTCGCTTCTTTGGACACGGGTGAGGTCCCTGAGGATTGGAGGATAGCGAATGTGGTCCCGTTGTTTAAGAAGGGTAGCAGGGATAACCCAGGAAATTATAGGCCGGTGAGCTTGATGTCCGTGGTAGGGAAGTTGTTGGAGAGGATTCTTAGAGACAGGATGTATGTGCATTTAGAACGGAACAATCTCATTAGTGACAGACAGCATGGTTTTGTAAGAGGGAGGTCGTGCCTTACAAATTTGGTGGAGTTTTTTGAGGAAGTGACAAAAACGGTTGATGAAGGAAGGGCCGTGGATGTCGTCTATATGGATTTCAGTAAGGCATTTGACAAAGTCCCACATGGCAGGTTGGTTAAGAAGGTTAAGGCTCATGGGATACAAGGAGAAGTGGCTCGATGGGTGGAGAACTGGCTTGGCCATAGGAGACAGAGGGTAGTGGTCGAAGGGTCTTTTTCCGGCTGGAGGTCTGTGACCAGTGGTGTTCCGCAGGGCTCTGTACTGGGACCTCTGCTATTTGTGATATATATAAATGATTTGGAAGAAGGTGTAACTGGTGTAATCAGCAAGTTTGCGGACGACACGAAGATGGCTGGAATTGCGGATAGCGAAGAGCATTGTCGGGCAATACAGCAGGATATAGATAGGCTGGAAAATTGGGCGGAGAGGTGGCAGATGGAATTTAATCCGGATAAATGCGAAGTGATGCATTTTGGAAGAAATAATGTAGGGAGGAGTTATGCAATAAATGGCAGAGTCATCAGGAGTATAGAAACACAGAGGGACCTAGGTGTGCAAGTCCACAAATCCTTGAAGGTGGCAACACAGGTGGAGAAGGTGGTGAAGAAGGCATATGGTATGCTTGCCTTTATAGGACGGGGTATAGAGTATAAAAGCTGGAGTCTGATGATGCAGCTGTATAGAACGCTGGTTAGGCCGCATTTGGAGTACTGCGTCCAGTTCTGGTCGCCTCACTACCAGAAGGACGTGGAGGCATTGGAGAGAGTGCAGAGAAGGTTTACCAGGATGTTGCCTGGTATGGAGGGTCTTAGCTATGAGGAGAGATTGGGTAGACTGAGGTTGTTCTCCTTGGAAAGACGGAGAATGAGGGGAGATCTAATAGAGGTATACAAGATTATGAAGGGTATAGATAGGGTGAACTGTGGGAAGCTTTTTCCCAGGTTGGAGGTGACGATCACGAGGGGTCACGGGCTCAAGCTGAGAGGGGCGAAGTATAACTCAGACATCAGAGGGACGTTTTTTACACAGAGGGTGGTGGGGGCCTGGAATGCGCTGCCAAGTAGGGTGGTGGAGGCAGGCACGCTGACATGGTTTAAGACTTACCTGGATAGTCACATGAGCAGCCTGGGAATGGAGGGATACAAACGATTGATCTAGTTGGACCAAGGAGCGGCACAGGCTTGGAGGGCCGAAGGGCCTGTTTCCTGTGCTGTACTGTTCTTTGTTCTTTGTTCATGCGCAGCTCCATATCCAGCTGCAATCTCTCCCCACACCATGTGCAGCCCTCCTCCCTGCCTCTCCCACTGATCCCTTTGCAGAGTGCGCAGTTGATTTCCTCCCCCATTGGCACTCCAGAAGGCCCTATCCCCTCTGGTCCCACCCCTTTGGCAATGCCCGATGCCTGGTGGGCAGTGCCAAGGTGCCCGGTGGGCAGTGCGAGAGTGCAAGGCTGGCACTGACGGAGGGGCTGTTCCCTGACCCCAAGCTCCCAGGGGGGCCTCAATGCCCTCTGTCCCCACCAGCAGGGTGAGCATGCTTGGTCCCTATTGGTGGGGAGCAGTTTAAAACCCGCTGGTGGGAATCTATCCTGGCAGGGGAGGAGACACTCGCAGTCCTGGAGACTGCCATCCCAGTCTTGCTAATCATATGGAAATAGCGATTTCAATATGCTAATCAGCGTGGAAAAACAGCCTGGGAGACTCACAATCTATGTCCAACTTTTAAAACCTTATGCCATGTTACCATTTGTTCAGCTGGGGCACAGTAGCACAGTGGTTAGCACTGCTGCTTCACAGCGCCAGGGGCCCGGGTTCGATTCCTGGCTTGGGTCACCGTCTCTGTGGAGTTGGCACGTTCTCCCCGTGTCTGCGTGGGTTTCCTCCGGGTGCTCTGGTTTCCTCCCACAGTCTGAAAGACGTGCTGGTTAGGTGCATTGACCCAAACAGGCGCTGGACTGTGGCGACTAGGGGAATTTCACAGTAACTTAATTGCAGTGTTAATGTAAACCTTACTTGTGACTAATAAATAAACTTTTTAAAAAAACTTTACTGAAAAAGTAACTGCCTCTTACAAAGCTGAATAATAAAATGTAAGTGCGGTTTTCAAAAATATTACTTTCATTTCATTTTAGAGTTATCATATAGGTTTCAAAGTGATTATTCTGTCTCTCATCTTTCGCAAGTATGTTGTGCAGTTCATGAGAAAGCTGTTCAAATCTCTGCAAATTATCTTTTCGAGAACACAGCCCTTTTATGCTAATCTTTCTAAACTGCCCATCCTAAATGCATCATTGTAAACTGGATCTCTATCTTCAAAGCTCGCCATTGGCTTAGCTCCAACTGACTGGATGCCCAGATACGAAGCTAAAATGCCAGATTCGAGAGGCATGTTCTACATTTGGTCTAATCATCGTGCAGAGTATAATAAGTCAGCAGTGGTACGAACAATTCTTAAAGAAATACTTCCTACGTAGCTAGCAAACTACAAACACTGAGCAACAACTTCAAAGAAATCTGACACAGACTCTACAAAAAGCAAGCAATTCAAGATTGGTCCTGAGTAAATGCCTAACCTGTGGAAACAAGCAGTTACAAAGAGCATTGCAATTTAGGCAGAATCTATATCAGATATTGATATAGATCTCTATCTCGGCACGGTGGCACAGTGGTTAGCACTGTTGCCTCACAACGCCAGGGTCCCAGGTTTGATTCCGGCCCTGGATGGCTGTCTGTGTGGAGTCTGCACATTCTCCCCGTGTCTGCGTGGGTTTCCTCCGGGTGCTCCGTTTTCCACCCACAGTCCGAAAGGTGTGCAGGTTAGGTGGATTAAAGGGCCAGGCCATGGTGAATTAAAGTTTGTTCGTGTCACAAGTAGGCTTACATTAACACTGCAATGATGTTACTGTGAAAATCCCCTAGTCGCCACACTCTGGCGCCTGTTTGGGTACAATGAGGGAGAATTTAGCATGGCCAATGCACCCTAACCAGCACGTCTTTCAGACTGTGGAAGGAAACCAGAGCACCCGGAGGAAACCCACGCAGACACGGGGAGAACCTGCAGACTCTGCATGGACAGTGACCCAAGCCGGGAATCGAACTCAGTGCTAACCACTGTGCCACCGTGCTATCCTTATTAAATTGCCCTTTTAGTGTGTAGGTTGGGTGGATTTGCTGGATTGTGGGAATGGGCAAGAGGTGGGCCTGGGTTGGATGCTCCTTGGAAAGTCAGTGCAGACCCAATGGGCCGAATGGCCTCCTTCTGCACTGTAAGGGTTCTATGATCTCACCACTGTTTTTCTCAACCACTCCACCTCTCTCCTGTGCTGTCATATGGTTTGTCCAGTTTGCATTAATCACAATGTTCTCCGGCTAAATATTGTCATCTTCAGTATTTCCACAGGCTCTAAGGTCACTCGCCCACATTTTAAATTCTATCCCAATTGCCACGCCATGCCCAATGTTCCCCTCAACATCTCCCCCCCACACTCCCTGCCAGTTCATAGAGAGGTTTCAACCCATCCAACCACCTCTTACAGACATCCTCCCTCTTCCTCCAAGCGTTCTTAATCATACTCAAGTCTTGGTTCAATGCCAGCTTGGCCCGCATGTAGTAAACTTCTCATTGAGTCAGTTATCGGTTCAAACTCCCTTCCAAATAAACTTGAGGACATGGTCTGGGCAGTCAGTTCAGTGCAGCACTGAGGGAGTGCTATATTGTTAGAGGTGCTGTCATTCACACAAGATGTTAAACTGAGGCCCAAAACTACTCCATCTGGTGGACAGGAAGAATCCCATGACATTATTCAGAAAAAGCAACATTTATCAGAAAAAGCAACAAAATAGTCCACAGATCCTTAAAGGTGGCAGCACAGGTGGAGAGGGTGGTCAAGAAGGCATATGGCATGCTTGCCTTTATTGGATGGGGCATAGAATATAAAAGTTGGCATATGATATTGCAGCTGTATAGAACATTGGTTAGGCCACATTTGGAATACTGCGTCCAGTTCTGGTCGCCACACTACCAGAAGGACGTGGAGGCTTTGGAGAGAGCACAGAGAAGGTTTACCAGGATGTTGCCTGGTATGGAGGGTCTTAGCTATGAGGAGAGATTGGGTAAACTGGGGATGTTCTCCCTGGAAAGACGGAGGATGAGGGGCGACCTAATAGAGGTGTATAAAATTATGAAGGGCATAGATAGGGTGAACAGTGGGAAGCTTTTTTCCAGGTCAGAGGTGACGAACACAAGGGGTCATGGGTTCAAGGTGAGGGGGGCAAGGTTCAACACAGATGTCAGGGGGACGTATTTTACACAGAGGGTGGTGGGGGCCTGGAATGCACTGCCAAGCAAGGTGATCGAGGTGGACACGCTGGGATCGTTTAAGACTTATCTAGATAGCCACATGAACAGACTTGGAATAGAGGGATACAAACAAATGGTCTAGTTGGGAAAATGAGTGGTGCAGGCTTGGAGGGCCGAAGGGCCTGTTCCTGTGCTGTATTGTTCTTTGTTCTTATACCTCACGTGAAAGCTGCAGAAACAGCATGTCATGCAGCACTTTGTGATTGTGGGATTTCATTGCACAAATTAGTTGCAATGCCTGCCAGAAAGCAACAATGGCTGCCTTTCAAAAATACCCCCATTGGCTGTAAGTGCTTCGGGGCCAGAGTTTTAAGTACAGAATTTGGACGTGCACCCAGACTGGAAGTGTGTGAGATCAGTTGAGCAGATGTGGGTTCATGTCCCAATGTCATTGCACACTCACCATCAGTTAGCAGGTGCATGCGAGAATTGGAAGCACGCCCGCCAACAATGAGTTATCCAATTAATTAAACACCAGTTGACTGGAATTTTACATTGCCCATCTGCCTATACGGTTGGCAGGCCGGCCGATTGGCAAGGTGGCCCTCACGCTTAAGCCGCAACCACAATCCAGGGCGGGGTGAAAGGTCAGGCCTCAAATAAAATTAACAAGTGTGTCTGCGGACTGAGGTCAGTGTATGTGAGCGCGCTGTCAAGGCAACTGTGGCGTGGCTTTAACATGGACATTATTAGTTTTCATGGATCAGCAGCTCCCTGAGACAGCTTCACAGCGACCGTCCTCCTGAGGGTGGACGCTGGAAATGTCAGCCCTCACCCTCCCTTTCTGCAGCACCCGCCCACTTTCCCACCCTCCCTGGCAGCGCTCAGTCCTTCACAGAGCATCTTTCACACGGACTGGCTGTTCACTGGCCAGCCAGCGTGACTGGCCAGTACTCCAGGGCTGACCAGGGTGCAAAATTCAGGCCAATGCCTTGGAATATTCTTTACAAGTGAAAACATTCCTTCTTTAATTGTTCTTCACGTCAATTCAGGACCAGCCAATTACTTTGATTTGATTTGATTTATTATTGTCACATGTATTAACATACAGTGAAAAGCATTGTTTCTTGCGCGCTATACAGACAAAGCATACCGTTCATAGAGAAGGAAACGAGAGAGTGCAGAATGTAGTGTTACAGTCATAGCTAGGGTGTAGAGAAAGATCAACTTAATGGAAGGTAAGTCCATTCAAAAGTCTAACAGCAGCAGGAAGAAGCTGTTCTTGAATCGGTTGGTACGTGACCTCAGACTTTTGTATCTTTTTCCCGAAGGAAGAAGGTGGAAGAGAGAATGTCCGGGGTGCGTGGGGGGTCCTTAATTATGCTGGCTGCTTTGCCGAGGCAGCGGGAAGTGTAGACAGAGTCAATGGATGGGAGGCTGGTTTGCGTGATGGACTGGGCTTCATTCACAACCTTTTGTAGTTCCTTGTGGTCTTGGGCAGAGCAGGAGCCATACCAAGCTGTGATG
Organism: Mustelus asterias; assembly: GCF_964213995.1. Classification (NCBI taxonomy): domain Eukaryota; kingdom Metazoa; phylum Chordata; class Chondrichthyes; order Carcharhiniformes; family Triakidae; genus Mustelus; species Mustelus asterias. The sequence goes on along the minus strand of NC_135825.1, from coordinate 54,792,114 downwards.
CAACCAGAAAGAATGCTTTCTATGGTGCATCTGTAAAAGTTGGTGAGAGTTGTAGCTGAGATGCCAAATTTCCTTAGTCTTCTGAGAAAGTAGAGGCGTTGGTGGGCTTTCTTAACTATAGTGTCGGCATGGGACCTAGAGACAAGGAAACTCTGTGCAATATAACGACAGTAACAACATCGTAGCCATACCCCCCCCCCCCCCCCCCCCCTCCATCTCCCAGCATCAAGGCCACTGGCTAAAGGACGGGGATCCTGATTGTTGGAGTCTTGTCTCAGTGAGCATTTTGTAAACAACTCAGAGAAAGGAAGCATAATGTTTATTACCAATGTTAGGGCCCTGGACCAGAATCCCAAATTACATCAGGAAGCCAGACTAGACACCAATGACTTGCTTTATTTTGGCATAAATATGAGGATAAGATCCAGGAGTTATTCTACTGACAAATTAGGGATCTTTGATCAAAATAAGATTTATTCATAACACAGTTTAAATATGACTCTAACAAAGTAAACAGCTTCAGCATTAACAGTTGAACAATATTTTAAAAAATGGAAGGAAACACCATCAATTTCCAACGTCACTGTTTCAGTTCCAAATAAGCAACATTTTCTTACAGACATAAAATTCCACTTTAAATACAGTTAGCAATCATAAATATACTTGCTATGAGGGTATACACAATCTCAAAGTTTTCAGAGAGGTTTTGATTTTCAGAGCAGCTTGCAGATCTCTGGCTATAAACAAACCCCAGTCAGAACGCAAAGCTGTTTTCTTCTCTGCTACAAACTGAACTCCTCCCATAAATCACATTATCACATGATCCTGTCAATCAACCTAATCAAAAATGGGGTAATCTTCATCATTAAAAAAATCCATTCGCTCTCTCCTCAGCAAACATTACATGGCTAAAATGAATAAATATCCTGCTTTCCCATCATCTAAGCTGCATTCCTCCCTGATATACTCACTACCTGTATAGGAAAACTGAAACTTAAAACATTCTCCTTAAACATAGAGTATATCAATAGCACAGTATCCTCACACAAATATAAAAAATATTGTTCTGTTCAGAGCTGTGAAATGAAACATAGCTAATAATAGCAAAAAGAAAAAGGAAAATTAGTTGTAAACAGCTACAAAAAAGCAAAATACTGCATACGCTGGATTTCCGAAATAAAAACATAAAGTGCTGGAAAATCTCAGCAGGTCTGGCAGTATCTGTGAAAAGAGAACCAGAGCTAAAGTTTCAGGTCAATGAGTTGATGGCCCACTTGGATCAACTTGCCTTTTTCCCACCACATTCGTGGAAGATGGGGGTTATATATTTAAGTGGTTGCATGATTGTTTTAAGAGTCAGTCACATGAGAACATAAGAACATAAGAAATAGGAGCAGGAGTAGGCCATCTAGCCCCTCGAGCCTGCCCCGTCATTCAATAAGATCATGGCTGATCTGAAGTGGATCAGTTCCACTTACCTGCCTGATCCCTATAACCCCTAATTCCCTTACCGATCAGGAATCCATCTATCCGTGATTTAAACATATTCAACGAGGTAGCCTCCACCACTTCAGTGGGCAGAGAATTCCAGAGATTCACCATCCTCTGAGAGAAGAAGTTCCTCCTCAACTCTGTCCTAAACTGACCCCCCTTTATTTTGAGGCTGTGCCCTCTAGTTCTATTTTCCTTTCTAAGTGGAAAGAACCTCTACCCGATCCAGCCCCTTCATTATCTTATAGGTCTCTATAAGATCCCCCCTCAGCCTTCTAAATTCCAACGAATACAAACCCAATCTGCTCAGTCTCTCCTCATAATCAACACCCCTCATCTCTGGTATCATCCTGGTGAACCTTCACTGCACTCCCTCCAAGGCCAATATATCCTTCCGCAAATAAGGGGACCAATACTGCACACAGTATTCCAGCTGCGGCCTCACCAATGCCCTGTACAGATGCAGCAAGACATCTCTGCTTTTATATTCTATCCCCCTTGCGATATAGGCCAACATCCCATTTGCCTTCTTGATCACCTGTTGCACCTGCAGACTGGGTTTTTGCGTCTCATGCACAAGGACCCCCAGGTCCCTTTGGACAGTAGCATGGTGCAATGTTTTTCCATTTAGATAATAATCCAATTTGCTATTATTTCCTCCAAAGTGAATAACCTCGCATTTGTCAACGTTATACTCCATCTGCCAGATCCTCGCCCACTCACTCAGCCTGTCCAAATCTCTCTGCAGACCTTCTACGCCCTCCACACGATTCACTTTTGATGGTGATGTCATTGAGGTGTTTCACAAGCTCCTGCTTAGTTTCACTTTCTATTCTAACAGCTCCAACAATAAATCTATTGTTATTTTGAATCTACGTGTGCAAACCTTGGGAGCGATTCTCCCTGCCCACCTCGCAGTTCGATTAGAGTTAACACAAGTGCTGTTCTATCTTTAATTCCTGAGACTACACACCAACAAGAGTTGAAGTATCTTCCTTTAAAGCCAGCTGATGTGATTTTAAGGACATACACAGAATAGATCATGCCATTAAAAGGTATGGTCAATGTAGTTGAGTGGACAAACAGCAGAGTTGCCTCTCCGTGTGGTAATTTTCCAGCTCTATCTGAGAGCTCATGGTTGAGGAGATAAAGCGTAACTGGAGCGCTGTCAACAGATTGGTCGGTGTCAAAACAGACATACAGCACCTTCTGGATAGATACACAAATGTATTCAAAAAGACATCTGGCTCAATGAAAGGAATTCAAGTGAAACTCAAGATAAAGCCGAATGGTGAACAAGAGTCTCAAAGCAAGAGAGGTGCCGTATTCAATTCGTCCCTCGATTAAAGGGGAATTAGTATGACTTATTAACACTGGTGTCTCAGAGCCGATTACAATGAGTGACTGGGCTACCTCCATCGTGCCCGTCATGAAAACAAAGGGTTCCGTTCACATTTGTGGTGATTTTAAAACAATCATACAAGCAGGATTAGGCCATCTGGCCACTCGAGCCTGCTCCATCATTTAATAAGATCATGGCTAATCTTTTTGTGGACTGAGCTCCACTTACCCACCCGCTCACCATTACCCTTAATTCCTTTACTGTTCAAAAATGTATCTATCCTTGCCTTAAAAACATTCAATGAGGTAGCCTCAACTGTTTCACTTTGCAAAGATCGATGGATCAGATTTTAAGTGGCCTCTCTGGTATGCAATGTTACCTGGATGATATTCTAATTACCTGGCCCAGGGAGCAGGATCACTTCAATAATTTAGAAGCAATATTGGGAGGTGTTCAAGCACATGGTCTGCGTATCAATAAAGAAAAATGTGACTTTTTCCCAGACTTGAGTCCAGAATTTGGGTCATGTTATTGATAATAAAGGCCTACACAAAGCACCTAAAAGGATGGAAGCTATTTTAGAAGCACCCCACCCAATGAATGTGATGCAGTTGAGGTCATTTCTAGTATAAGTAAACTATTATAGCAAACCTATTCCTAACTTAGCTACATTATTGAAACAATTGCATAATTTACTATGAAACAGTCATTGGACTGGACAACAGAATGTGAGAAAGCATACAAGAATGTTTAATTTACTGTCGTGACCACAGAAGCAATGGGGGAGGGATGTTATATATTTAAATGGTTGCATGATTGCTTTAAGAGCCGATTACTTGATTCAATGGCAATGTCATTAGGGTGTTTCGCAGGCTCCTGCTTTAGTTACATTTCCTACTCTTTACAAGCCAGATCTCCTACAGTGAATCTACGTGTGGAAACTACATCCTTTTCTCTTTGTTTAAAACTCACAGCTCCTAACATAGTTAGGACATTACAATGGGAAACTAGCTTCCCATGCTTCCCTCCTTCTCTGTTGTCCTGCCATAACCCTTTGCATCTCTTTTTGTTTCTATGCTTGTTCTACTATCAGCTAGTTTTCCTGTGCACCATCATCAGTTTGTCATTTAATTACTCTTGCCTTCCACCTTATCACAGTATTCCAGATGCGGCCGAACCAACGTTCTATACATCTGCAACATCCGACCCCAACTTTTATACTCTATGCCCCGTCCTATAAAGGCAAGCATGCCATATGCCTTCTTCACCACCTTCTCCACCTGTGACGTCACTTTCAAGGATCTGTGGACTTGCACACCCAGGTCCCTCTGTGTATCTACACCCTTTATGGTTCTGCCATTTATCATATAGCTCCTCCCTACATTATTTCTACCAAAATGCATCACTTCGCATTTTTATCAGGATTGAACTCCATCTGCCATTTCTTTGGCCAAATTTCCAGCCTATCTATATCCTTCTGTAGCTTCTGACAATGCTCCTCACTATCTGCAAGTCTTGCCAATTTTGTGTCGTCCGCAAACTTACTGATCACCCCAGTTACACCTTCTTCCAGATCATTTATATAAATCACAAACAGCAGAGGTCCCAATACAGAGCCCTGCGGAACACCACTAGTCACAGGCCTCCAGCCGGAAAAAGACCCTTCCACTACCACCCTCTGTCTTCTGTGACCAAGCCAGTTCTCCACCCATCTAGCCACCTCCCCCTTTATCCCAAGAGATCCAACCTTTTTCACCAGCCTACCATGAGGGACTTTGTCAAACACTTTACTAAAGTCCATATAGACGACATCCACGGCCCTTCCCTCGTCAACCATTTTGGTCACTTCTTCAAAAAACTCCACCAGGTTAGTGAGGCATGACCTCCCTCTCACAAAACCATGCTGACTATCGTTAATGAGTTTATTCCTTTCTAAATGCGCATACATCCTATCTCTAAGAATCTTCTCCAACAACTTCCCCACCACGGACGTCAAGCTCACCGGCCTATAATTACCCGGGTTATCCTTCCTACCCTTCTTAAATAACGGGACCACATTAGCTATCCTCCAATCCTCTGGGACCTCACCTGCGTCCAGTGACGAGACAAAGATTTGCGTCAGAGGCCCAGCGATTTCATCTCTCGTCTCCCTGAGCAGCCTTGGATAGATTCCATCAGGCCCTGGGGATTTGTCAGTCTTTAAATTCTCTAACAAACCTAACACTTCCTCCTTTGTAATGGAGATTTTCTCCAACGGTTCAACACTCCCCTCCGAGACACTCCCAGTCAACACATCCCTCTCCTTTGTGAATACCGACGCAAAGTATTCATTTAGGATCTCCCCTACTTCTTTGGGCTCCAAGCATAATTCCCCACTTTTGTCCCTGAGAGGTCCGATTTTTTCCCTGACAACCCTTTTGTTCCTAACGTATGAATAAAATGCCTTGGGATTCTCCTTAATCCTGTCTGCCAAGAACATTTCGTGACCCCTTTTTGCCCTTCTAATTCCCCGTTTGAGTTCTTTCCTACTTTCTTTGTACTCCTCCAGAGCTCCCTCCGTTTTTAGCTGCCTGGACCTACCATACGCCTCTCTTTTCTTTTTGACCAGTCCCTCAATTTCCCTGGTTATCCACGGTTCTCGAATCCTACCCTTCCTATCCTTCTTTTTAACAGGCACATGCCTGTCCTGCAGCCCTAACAACTGTTCCTTAAAAGACTCCCACATGCCAGATGTGGATTTACCCTCAAACAGCCTCTCCCAATCAAGAGCTGCCAATTTCTGCCTAATCCCACTAAAGTTAGCCTTCCCCCAATCCAACACCTTACCCTTGGGACACCACTCATCCTTTTCCATCACTATCCTAAAGCTAACAGAATTGTGGTCACTATTTGCCACATGTTCCCCTACCGAAACTTTGACGACCTGACCGGGCTCATTCCCCAGTATGAGGTCCAGTATAGCCCCCTCTCTAGTCGGGCTATCTACATATTGTTCCAAAGAACCCTCCTGGAAGAAAAAATCCTTCCTGCCCTGTTTAGTATTTCCAGCATATTCTGCTTTTATTTTATGCTACTACAATTTATTCTGGCAATGTTTTCCTTTCCAATGTTTCTTCTCTGCCTACTTCGGGGAAGTGTTACTAATCTGAGCTTGAAAGATTTTTGATCGTCAAGAGAGTCAAGGGGAACAGGCAGGAAAGCAGGGTACATGAATCTCAAAAAGGTAGCATGGAGGGTAAGGCAAGTACTTAGGAAGGCAAATGGAATGCTAGCTATTTTGCAAGGGGTTCGAGTAAAAACGTAGGGAAGTCTTGCTGCAACTGTAAGGAGCATTGGCGAGACTGCCAGAAGTATTGTACAGTTTCGGTCCCCTTACCTAAGGAGGGATAGACACTGGAAGCAGTTCAGAGATCGTTCACTGGGCTGATTCCTGGTATTTTTTTTGTCTAATGAGGAAAGGTTGAGTAGATTGGGCACATGCTCATTGGAGCTTAGAAGAATGAGCGGTGTGTTACAATCCCAGTACAGGAAGATCCCAGAATGGCACCCTGTAGTAAAGTAAGACTTTAAAAAAAAATTTTCATAAAACATGGAGGTACAGAATCACAGGACTGCTAATTAGTTTTAATGACAAGTAAAAAATCACGTAATAAGCATGAAAGTTGGATTATTAAACCCCTTTACTCCCCCTTTAGCATAACAGATACACACAGATTTTAAGATTAACGTGGATTACAAAGCACAACTGAAGTTACAATGGTCCCATTAAGACAAAGTCCCTTTTAAGCACATAGATTAGCTGTGGTCAAATACACACACTCCGCTCTAAACCCAAGTTAGTATCTATGGATTTCTCCTCAGAATCCCCCCAGATGATTGCCATGTGAGAGTTTCCATCTCCCCTCCCAAAACACACTTTAAAATCTTCCCTCATAATAATGCTGTCCCTTGGCAGTTTGCATTCCGTAAACCAGTCCAGGTTTTACAAATTACTCTTTTCAACAAAGCTTCTGCTCCACTTTTAACAGTGACTCCATTCCAGGATTTGCAACCCCCCCCCAAGGATTTCAAAGAACGAAAAAAATTACAGCACAGGAACAGGCCCTTCGGCCCTCCAGGCCTGCACCGACCATGCTGCTCGACTGAACTAAAACCCCTACCCTTCCAGGGATCATATCCCTCTATTCCCATCCTATTCATGTATTTGTCAAGACACCCCTTAAAAGTCACTATCGTATCTGCTTCCACTACCTCCCCGGCATCCACCACCCTCTGTGTAAAAAACTTGCCTCGTACATCTCCTTTAAACTTTGCCCCATGCACCTTAAACCTGTGCCCCCTAGTAATTGACTCTTCCAACCTGGGAAAAAGCTTCTGACTATCCACTCTGTCCATGCCTTACATAATCTTGTAGACTTCTATCAGGTCGCCCCTCAACCTCCACTGTTCCAGTGAGAACGAACCAAGTTTCTCCAACCTCTCCTCATAGCTAATGCCCTCCATACCAGGCAACATCCTGGTAAAACTTTTCTGTACCCTCTCCAAAGCCTCCACATCCTTCTGGTAGTGTGGCGACCAGAATTGAACATTCTATTCCAAGTGTGGTCGAACTAAGGTCCTAAAAAGCTGCAACATGACTTGCCAATGTTTAAACTCAATGCCCTGGCCAATGAAGGCAAGCATGCCGTATGCCTTCTTGACTACCTTCTCCACCTGTGTTGCCACTTTCAGTGACATGTGTACCTGTACACCCAGATCCCTCTGCCTGTCAATACACAAAGAACAAAGAACAGTACAGCACAGGAAACAGGCCCTTCGGCCCTCCAAGCCTGTGCCGCTCATTGGTCCAACTAGACCATTTGTTTGTATCCCTCCATTCCCAGACTGCTCATGTGACTATCCAGGTAAGTCTTAAACTATGCCAGCGTGTCTGCCTCCACCACCCTACTTGGCAGCGCATTCCAGGCCCCCACCACCCTCTGTGTAAAACACGTCCCTCTGATATCTGAGTTATACCTTGCCCCTCTCACCTTGAGCCCATGACCCCTCGTGATCGTCACTTCCGACCTGGGAGAAAGCTTCCCACTGTTCACCCTATCTATACCCTTCATAATTTTGTACACCTCTATTAGGCCTCCCGACACTCTCCGTCTTTCCAGGGAGAACAAGCCCAGTTTACCCAATCTCACCTCATAGCTAAGACCCTCCATACCAGGCAACATCCTGGTAAACCTTCTCTGCACTCTCTCTAAAGCCTCCACGTCCTTCTGGTCGTGCGGCGACCAGAACTGGACGCAGTACTCCAAATGTGGCCCAACCAGCGTTCTATACAGCTGCATCATCAGACTCCAGCTTTTATACTCTATACCCCGTCCTATAAAGGCAAGCATACCATATGCCTTCTTCACCACCTTCTCCACCTGTGCTGCCACCTTCAAGGATTCGTGGACTTGCACACCTAGGTCCCTCTGTGTTTCTATACTCTTGATGGCTCTGCCATTTATTGTATAACTCCCCCCTACATTAGTTCTTCCAAAATGCATCACTTCGCATTTATCCGGATTAAATTCCATCTGCCATTTCTCCGCCCAATTTTCCAGCCTATCTATATCCTGCTGTATTGTCCGACAATGTTCATCGCTATCTGCAAGTCCAGCCATCTTCGTGTCATCCGCAAACTTGCTGATAACGCCAGTTACACCTTCTTCCAAATCATTTATATATATATCACAAATAGCAGAGGTCCCGTACAGAGCCCTGCGGAACACCACTGGTCACAGACCTCCAGCTGGAAAAAGACCCTACGACTGCTACCCTCTGTCTCCTGTGGCCAAGCCAGTTTTCTACCCATCTAGCCACCTCTCCTTGTATCCCATGAGCCTTAACCTTCTGAACCAACCTGCCATGAGGGACTTTGTCAAATGCCTTACTGAAATCCATATAGACGACATCCACGGCCCTTCCTTCGTCAACCGTTTTTGTCACTTCCTCAAAAAAGTCCACCAAATTTGTAAGGCACGATCTCCTTCTTACAAAACCATGCTGTCTGTCACTAATGAGATTGTTCCGTTCTAAATGCGCATACATCCTGTCTCTAAGAGTGTTCTCCAACAACTTCCCTACCACGGATGTCAAGCTCACTGGCCTATAATTACCCAGGTTATCCTTGCTACCCTTCTTAAATAACGGTACCACATTTGCTATCCTCCAATCCTCAGGGACCTCACCTGTGTCCAATGAAGTGACAAAGATTTCCGTCAGAGGCCCAGTAATTACATCTCTTGTCTCCCTGAGCAGTCTAGGATAGATGCCATCAGCCCTGGGGATTTGTCAGTTTTAATGTTACCTAAAAAACCTAACACTTCCTCCCTTGTAATGGAGATTCTCTCTAACGGGTCAACACCTCCCTCTGAGACATTCCCAGTCAACAAGTCTCTCTCCTTTGTGAATACCGATGCAAAGTATTCATTTAGGATCTCCCCTATTCCCTTGGGTTCTAAGCATAATTCCCCTCCTTTGTCCCTGAGAGGTCCGACTTTTTCCCTGACAACTCTTTTGTTCCTAACATATGAATAAAATGCCTTAGGATTCTCCTTAATCCTGTCTTCCAAGAACGTTTTGTGACCTCTTTTTGCCCTTCTAACTCCCCGTTTGAGTTATTTCCTACTCTCTCTGTATTCCTCCAGAGCTCCATCTGTTTTCAGTTGCCTGGACCTAACGTACGCCTCTCTTTTCTTTTTGATCAGATCCTCAATTTCCCTGGTTATCCACGGCTCTCGAATCCTACCTTTCCTATCCTTCCTTTTTACAGGCACATGCCTGTCCTGCAGCCTTATCAACTGTTCCTTAAAAGACTCCCACATGCCAGACGTGGACTTACCCCCGAACAGCCTCTCCCAATCAACGGCCACCAATTCCTGCCTAATCCGGTTATAGTTAGCCTTCCCCCAATTTAGCACCCTACCCTTAGGACAACACTCGTCCTTGTCCATTACTATCCTAAAGTTAACAGAGTTGTGGTCACTATTTGCCTCATGTTCCCCTACCGAAACTTTGACGACCTGACCAGGCACATTTCCCAGAACTAGATCCAGTATAGCTCCCTCTCTAGTTGGGTTCCAAAGAATCTTCCAGTACGCATTTTACAAATTCCTCCCTGTCCAGACCCCCAGCCCTAAGCACTTTCCAGTCTATACCAGGGAAATTGAAGTTTCCCACTACAACAACCCTATTTTTTCTGCACATATCCAGAATCTCCTGACATATCCGTTCCTCCACTTCCCGTGGGCTGTTGGGTGGCCTGTAGTACACCCCCAGCATAGTGATTGCACCTTTCCTGTTTCTGAGCTCCACCCACAGCGACTCAGTACATGACCCCTCTAAATTGTCCACCCTCTGCACCGCGGTAATATGCTCCCTAACTAATATCGCTACTCCCCCACCTTTTTTAGCCCCTTCTCTGTCTCGCCTAAAACACTTATACCCCGGAATATTCAGCTGCCAGTCCTGTCCTTCTTTTAACCAAGTCTCCGTCACCGCAACCACATCCAAATTCCGCGTAAGCATTAAGGCCCTAAGTTCGTCTGTCTTACCCGTTACGCTCCTCGCATTGAAGCAGATGCACTCCAGACCTCCAGGCCCACTCAGGTCATCCTGCTCCAGAGTGCTCTTCTTCTTATCTAGCCTTGCCCTGGCCCCCAGCTCGACCCCAGCCTCAGTACTTACTGACCTACTGTTTTGATCCCCACCCCCCTGCCACACTAGTTTAAACCCTGCCGAAACACTCCAGCAAAACTCCCAGCCAGGAAATTTGTGCCCTTCCAGTTAAGGTGTAACCCATCCTTTCTGTACAGGTGCCATCCTCTCTTGAAGACTTCCCAATGATCTATGAATTTGAAACCCTCCCTCTTGAACCAGTCCTTTAGCCACATGTTCAATTGTAGAATCTCCCTGTTCCTGGCCTCACTAGCACTAGGCACTGGGAGCAGTCCAGAGATTGCTACCCTAGAGGCCTTATTTTTTAGCCTAGCACCCATCTCCCTGAATTGCTCTCGTATGACCCCCCTGCTCTTTCTACCTACGTCATTTTCACCAATGTGTACAATTACATCTGTTTGATTACCTTCCCTTTTTAATATGCTTCCCACCCTCTCGGAGACATCCAGTACCCCGGCACCAGGGAGGCAGACTACTATCCTGGAGTCTCGATCGCGCCCGCAGAACCACCTGTCCATGCCTCTAACCATCGCATCCCCCACCACTATTTCTCTCCTAATCCCCTTCTTTCCCTTCTGGGCCTCTGAGCCTGTCTCTGTGCAAGCGATCTGGTCCTCGTGGCTTACCCCTGGAGAGTCATCCCCCTCCACAGAATCCAAAACAATATACCTATTTTGGAGGGCAACCACAGGGGATCCCTCCACTGACTGCTCACTCCCTTCCCCTCTCCCATCTGTTGCCCAGCCCTTACTATTATGGGAGACTGCCACTGGGGTACTTTCTGATACATCACCCTTCTGACTTTTACCCTTCCTAACTGTGACCCACTTGTCTTCCTTCTGAGGCCCCGGTGTGACTACCTGCTTATAACTTCTATCTATTATTTTCTCATTTTCCCTGACTAAACTGAGGTCATCGAGCTGCAGCTCCAGCTCCCTTACACGGTCCCTCAGGAGTTGCAGTTCCATGCATCTGGCACAGATATGGACCTCCGGGTGGCAAGTCGTCTCCAGGAACTCCCACATCTCACACCGAATGCAGCAAACTGGCCTCTCACTCATACCTGCCATTTCCTTTATAGTTTTGGAAAAAAAAAACAACAACCTTCCTTGCCTCCGCCTGTTTTCACCAAAGCCCTGTGAGCCAAAGCCCTTATAGCTCTCACTCTGCTTCCTGCTCACTCTGCTGCCCGCTAATGACGCTGCCCGCTGGATATTGCGACCTACTTTTATACCTCCCGCACGCTAAAAAAAAAAATTAACCTCCCAGGTCACTTAAGGGTTCTGCCATTTCCTATATTTCGCATCTGTATTAGACCTTCCAAAATACATTTCCTCATACTTGTCTGGATTAAACTCCATCTGCCGTCACTCCACCCAAGTCTCCAACCAATTTATTTCCTGCTGTATCCTCTGACGATCCTCCTCGCTATCCACAAATCCACCAACCTTTGTGTCATCCGCAAACTTACTAACTTATGGGAGACTGCCACTGGGGTACTTTCTGGTACATCACCCTCCTGACATTTACCCTTCCTAACTGTGACCCACTTGTCTCCCTTCTGAGGCCCCGGTGTGACTACCTGCTCATAACTTCTATCTATTATTTTCCAGTTCCAAACCAGTTACATTTTCCTCCAAATCATTTATATATATTACAAACAGCAAAGGTCCCAGCACTGATCCCTGAGGAGCACCACTTGTCACAGCCCTCCATTCGGAAACGCACCCTTCCACTTTTTTTTTGTCACAGATTTCTTTCATCTTCAAGGCTTTTACACGAACTCTGAGGTCCAGCCACCGATTTCCACAATTATTTCAAATAATATCTCCCAAATTGTAGTAATGTCTCACAAAATATTAGTACTACTGCAGATATATTTCTGACCGCTCTTGCTGCAATGCCTTTTTAACTCTGTTACTTTACTGAACGTGATCTGTTCTGGCTCCCAGTGTCCTCTGTTTAATTAACTCCAGATTCCTTGAAAACTTCTCTTTATTTCTCTAGTTTCCTTAACTAGCTTGATTATAGGTTTTCGCCATTTGTTGTCTTAACTATTATTCCATAGTATGGCGCTTCTTCTAGCAAGGCTGAGAGAGATGTTCTAAAACCAACTGCTTCTAGCAGAGCTGCAAGAGCAGCCTTTTCTCTCACAACCTATCTCCAACCGCAATCAAATTAGTTAAATTAAAAGTTAAAAGCTTCTCTACATCACGAGGCCCCAGTTGCTAAGCAACCACTGTTGGTTAATTTACTTTTCACATTGTAGCCCTCTCTGAGCACAATATAATCACAGTTGGAATTGAAAACAAGCCCCACACATCTAACTACTTTTGTCCAGCATATTTCTAACTATAGATTTTACCATTCCAGGCGCAGAAACATTAAATTAAATTCACTTAAAACTATCTATCACCTTATGGCCTTAAGGAACTTGCTCACTAACAGTTGACTTCATTTGGGGTAAGCCATTATTTCTAATGTTTATCAATACAGATATAAATCCCTTAAAACTATTTTTGTTTTCCTAATAGGTGATCTTATTGAAATATATAAGATGCTGTGAAGGTTTCATAGGGTGGAAGCTGAGACAATGTTTCTCCTAGTGAAGGAATCCTTCACTAGGGGACATAGTTTAAAAATAGGGAGTCTCCCATTTAAGATGGAGATGAGGATTGATTTCTTCGCTCAGATGATTTGTTAATCTTTGGAATTCTCTTCCCCAAAGAGCAGTGGAATCATATTGAATGGAGGAGCAGACTTGATGGGTCAAATAGCCTACTCCTGCTCCAATTGTTTGAGATCTTATGGTTTTATAATCTTAGTCCCACCACAACTAGAGATGATGGCAAGTGTGGATAGAAAATTTTAAAATCATACTTGTAATGACTTCAATGAGGCCCAAGCATGGTGGCACAGTGGTTAGCACTGCTGCCGGGTTTGATTCCTGACTTGGGTCACTGCCTGTGTGGAATCGGTACGTTCTCCTCGTGTCTGCGTGGGTTTCCTCCGGGTGCTCCGGTTTCCTCCCACAGTCCGAAAGACGTGCGCTTAGAGTGCATTGGCCATGCTAAATTCTCCCTCAGTGTAACTGAACAGGCGCTGGAGTGTGGCGAGTAGGGGATTTTCACGGTAACTTCATTGCAGTGTTAATGTAAGCCTACTTGTGACTAATAAATAAACTTTAAACTTTAAATGAGTTGGCTCTTGGAATTTGAGCTCCCCGATTGAGGTCATAATTGCCTGACCAATCAGGAAGCCTCACCTACATATAGAAATGGGAGTGTCAGGGCTATTGGCACTCCAGATTCTGACTATGTAGCTGAAGCACTCTTGGAGTGGAATTGAGTTTGTAAATAAAGGGAATCTGATGAGGGGACACTGGCCCCTGAGGGGTTATTTCAGAACTTAATGCTATGGACGTGAAAGACTGTCCCACAAAATGTGGCCTGTTACTTCATTATTCGAGTGAGGAAGTATTAGATAGTTTTGATACGTTAACATGGATAGATGATAACAAAGCTAGAAGCCAAATCTAGCACTCAAAAAATGTTTCTCCCCTCACAGAGAGATTAATTTAGAACTCAGGCAAAACAGAAACAAATTGGATCAAATATATTAGCACCACACAGAGCAATACACGCAGGATTTTATGTATTTAAAGTTTATTAATGTCACAAGTAGGCTTACAGTAACATCGCAATGAAGTTACTGTGAAAATCCCCCAGTCACCACACTCCAGCACCTGTTCGGGTACACTGAGGGAGAATTTAGCACGGCCAATGCACCTAACCAGCACGTCTTTTGGACTGTGGGAGGAAACCGGAGCACCCGGAGGAAACCCACACAGACATAGGGAGAATGTGCAAACTCCACACAGACAGTGACCCAAGCTGGGAATCGAACCCGGGTCCCTGGTGCTGTGAGGCAGCAGCGCTAACCACTGTGCCACCGTGTGTTAGTTTGCAAATATGGACATAGAGATTAGAATTAAAACACTGAGAGTATAGTGGGTTAATGGATGTGTTAATGAGACTGTGATGATATTAATGAAGTAAATGTGAAACCGGTACTCAGATGGCTGAGCGGCTCCGAGAAGCGAGGAGAAGAATAGTGCGTGTCCTGAATATCATGTGCTTACCCTGAGGTCTTTGTAAATAGTTCTTAATAAAAGATTTGAAGTTAAACCATACTATCTCAAGTCTTTCAAATAGAAGCAAAGCTTCATCAAGGTTCGGTAAAACTAAAAAGCACAGTATTAGTAAACCCTCAATAATGCTTGGCAACAACATTGGAACAATATTTGGCAACAACATTGGAACAATATTTATCAACAAAAAAGTAGAAACATATATTATATGATCCCAAAATGGTTTTAACCAATCTACTCTCTATTGCTTAAAGAACTGAAGGAGTGGAGGTCAAAGCACTGAACATTGACAGAATGGGACACTGACAGCACAGCTGAACAAAGAACAAAGAACAATACAGCACAGGAACAGGCCCTTCGGCCCTCCAAGCCCGCGCCGCTCCCCGGTCCAGGATTGAATCCTGAATCCAGGATCCCCGCCCAATTTTCCAGCCTATCTACATACCAATATCCTATCCACCGAGCTGTCCCCCACAGCTACGATGCTTTGTTCATTACAACCTATTAACTCACCCCCACCCCCCCATTCCAGACCATGTGATCTCCAGGGAGAGGCGAAAACCCAGAGTGAAAAACCCCAGGGCCAATATGGGGAAAAAAAAATCTGGGAAATTCCTCTCCGACCCCCTGAGGCGATCGAAACGAGTCCAGGAGATCACAATGGCCCCGATCGGAAAATGCTTCCCAACCCTAGTCATTTCCACTTCCACGAGAAACAAGGAACAATTAGCCCGCGCCGCTCCCTGGTCCAAACTAGACCACTCTTTTGTATCCCTCCATTCCCACTCCGTTCATATAGCTGTCTAGATAAGTCTTAAACTCTCATCATTCTCATGAAATTCTCATCATTAGAAACCAAACTATCACAGTCAGCACCAATCCCAAACCATGTAGTGTATCTATGGACATTAATGTCCATATACCGCCGTTTGTCCAGGTCATGGGTTTAATCGGGAACCAAAGATAGGTAACCATTTTTAAATCACAGAAATCACAGAAACCCTACAGTGCAGAAAGAGGCCATTTGGCCCATCGAGTCTGCACCGACCACAATCCCACCCAGGCCCTACCCCCACATCCCTACATATTTTACCCACTAATCCCTCTAACCTACGCATCTCAGGACACTAAGGGGCAATTTTTAGCATGGCCAATCAACCTAACCCGCACATCTTTGGACTGTGGAAGGAAACCGGAGCACCCGGAGGAAACCCACGCAGACACGAGGAGAATGTGCAAACTCCACACAGACAGTGACCCAAGCCGGGAATCGAACCCAGGTCCCTGGAGCTGTGAAGCAGCAGTGCTAACCACTGTGCTACCGTGCCGCCTTTTGCAGATCTTTTGCAGATCGAAAGGCACTCACGCAGATGAATATGTGAATGGTGGCAAAATTGGCAGACATACAGAAAGAACAAGATTGTATGTGGTGTATTACTTCCACACAAATGATAACAGCACTGGATACCTCATGGTATGTTGTGGATAAACCTCACCCCATCAGTGCAGGTCACAGTTCTGTGGTCGCCCATTCTTGGATCCTGGTTTTTATCTGAGTCTCAACTGATGTTTGAACTTTGGTTCCTTCTTTACTTACATTAATGGAGGGTCTGATGCACACTCATGAACTACAAGGACATTCTGAAGGCTTCACTTAGGACTTTTGATATTCACCCGGATTCATACGTGGTGCAACCAAATAAAACGGGTGCGGCCTCCTTCAAAACCAAATGTATATCAGAGACAAAGAGAGAAGTCACAAGGAGAGGAAATTCTGAGCCAGTGGCTCTCAATCGTCTGTGGTATCTCACCTTGATGTGGAGATGCCGGCGTTGGACTGGGGAAGCACAGTAAGTAGTCTCACAACACCAGGTTAAGGTCCAACAGGTTTATTTGGTAGCACAAGCTTTCGGAGCGCCACTCCTTCATCAGATGAGTGGATGAAGGAGCAGTGCTCCGAAAGCTTGTGATACCAAATAGACCTGTTGGACTTTAACCTGGTGTTGTGAGACTTCTTACTGTGCGTACCTCACCATATTTGTGTTTTCAGCTCTTTGTGTTTTTGTTAATTTCAAATTTCCAGCATCCACATTATTTCGCTTTTATCGTAGATCGATTTTTGGTCATTAACGGAATTGAAGGTTTTGAACAGACAGACAGTAAATGGTGGAACGGGCCTGACTTGTCAGATTGCCTTCCTCTCATTCTAGTTTCTTACGTTCTTATCTTACATTTTAAATTCTTTTCATGATCGGTGATTATTCACAAGAAAGAAATTCCTGCGAATAACCATGAGGCAATGCCACATGCTGTTACTTACTAAACAATTTCTTTACAAGAGAATGATGATGGCAAGTGAGTTAAGTACCCTAATTATCACAACGTTAATGTTAAACATCAGTCTCCAAAGTGTATTTTTTTATTTTCGGGAGCTACAATCATGAAAGCTTTTTAATAAAAGTGCGGCACGGTGGCACAGTGGTTAGAGCCAGGGACCCGGGTTTGATTCCTGGCTTGGATCACTGTCTGTGTGGAGTTTACACGTTCTCTGCGTGTCTGTGTGGGTTTCCTCCGGGTGCTCCGGTTTCCTCCCACAGTCCGAAAGACATGCTGGTTAGATACATTGGCCGTGCTAAATTCTCCCTGTGTACCCGAGCAGGCGCCGGTGTGTGGCGACTAGGGGATTTTCACAGTAACTTCATTGCAGTGTGAATGTAAGCGTACTTGTGACAACAATAAATAAACTTTAAACTTAATACTCGATACATTTTAAACATGTAACTCTACTCCTTGTTCACATATTTGAAGTGTCTGAGCGTACAAAGCTCTGAAGATTATTGAGTGAGGAGCAGAGGAAATGTGGCTCCATTTTGGCATCATCCTTGGTCATCAATCCTGGACTTCCGGCACCCGTCCAAAAAAGTACATTTTTTTTGCATTGCTGTGTATACAAAACAGAGTATATTCCAGTCAGTGCTCAGCTCATTTTGGTCTGAGCGTTCATTTTGTGTCATTTTGCAGGAACACTAAAGATGCATCAAGATATACACCTTTACTTATCCCATGCTGTATCAAATAACTTTCCTCAAGTCGGATTAGATTGAACAATATTGACTTGTCTCATTATGATTCGAACTCCAAGTGCAGGATATTCTTAATCCATTTGAAAGACATAAATTCCTGCCATTGTTCATAGAATCCCCACAGTGCAGGAAGAGGCCATTTGGCCCATCGAGCCTGCACCGACAACATTTTCACCCAGGCCCTATCCCCACAACACCCACATATTTACCCTGCTAATCCCACTGCAATTTAGCACGGCCTATCCACCTAACCCGCACATCTCTTAACTGTGGGAGGAAACCGGAGCACCCGGAGGAAACCCACACAGACACGGGGAGAATGTGCAAACTCCACACAGACAGTCACCCAAGCCGGGAATCGAACCCGGGTCCCTGGTGCTATGAGGCAGCAGTGTTAACCATTGTGTCACCTCTGGGTTGTAGATTATCAGGCCCTGGGGATTTATCGGCCTTCAATCGTATCAGTTTCCCAGCACCATTTCCCTTCTAAGACTGATTTCCTTCAGTTCCTCCCGCTCACTTTACTTTGCGTCCTCCAACTTGATACGTTACTTGTGTCCTCCTTTGTGAAAACAGAACCAAAATATGTATTTAGTTGGTTAGTGATTCCTTTTCTCCCCCATTATAAATTCCATTGTTTCCGACAGTAAGGGCTCTTTATTTGTCTTTATCAATCCATTTCTCTTCACATACCGATAGAAGCATTTACAGTCAGTTTTTATGTTCCCCACAAGTTTACTCCCGAACTCTATTTTCCCTTCTTAATCAACCCCTTTGTCCTCCTTAGCTGAATTCTAAACTGCTCCCAGTCCTCAGGTCTGCTGTTTTGTATGCCTCTCCCTTGGATCTAATACTATTCCTAATTTCCCTTGTAAGCCCTGGTTTGGCCACTTCTGTGTTTTTCTGTGCCAGACAGCAATGAACAATTGTTGCAGTTCACAAATGCGCTCTATGAATGTTTGCCACTGCCTTTAAATAACATTCCCCAATCCACATAGCCAACTTGTGCCTCATACCATCATAGTTTCCTTTATTTAGATTCAGAACCTAGTCTCAGAATCAACTCCGTCACTCTCCAGCTTGATGAAGACAAACGGTGTCTTTTAAAGAAGTTTTTTTTAGGTTAACAGTAAGTCCTTATTGAAAAGTAGAACTATTTTATACCTGTACAGGACAGGAGTTATCTGCATGCATAGGTTTTAACCCATCTCTGTTAAACACCATGCTGAGTCTGGCTCATGTGCTCAGATTTCCACTCCATCTGACGAAGGAGCAGCGCTCCGAAAGCTTGTGGCTTTTGCCACCAAATAAACCTGTTGGACTTTAACCTGGTGTTGTTAAAACTCTTACTGTGTTTACCCCAGTCCAACGCCGGCATCTCCACATCATGTGCCTTCATGCAGCATTGTGCGGAGTATGTGCCAGACTCGATGTGGAGATGTCGGCGTTGGACTGGGGTAAACACAGTAAGAAGTCTCACAACACCAGGTTAAAGTCCAACAGGTTTATTTGGTAGCACAAGCCACTAGCTTTCGGAGCGCTGCTCCTTCATCAGGTGAGTGGGAGTTCTGTTCACAAACAGGCCATATAAAGACACAAACTCAATTTACAAAATAATGGTTGGAATGCGAGTCTTTACAGGTAATCAAGTCTTAAAGGTACAGACAATGTGAGTGGAGAGAGGGTTAAGCACAGGTTAAAGACACGTGTATTGTCTCCAGCCAGGACAGTTAGTGAGATTTTGCAAGCCCAAGCAAGTCGTGGGTGTTACAGATAGTGTGACATGAACCCAAGATCCCGGTTGAGGCCGTCCTCATGTGTCGGAACTTGGCTATCAGTCTCTGCTCAGCCACTTTGCGCTGTCGTGTGTTGTGAAGGCCGCCTTGGAGAACGCTTACCCGAAGATCAGAGGCTGAATGCCCATGACCGCTGAAGTGTTCCCCAACAGGAAGAGAACACTCTTGCCTGGTGATTGTCAAGCGGTGTTCATTCATCCGTTGTCGTAGCGTCTGCATGGTCTCCCCAGTGTACCATGCCTCGGGACATCCTTTCCTGCAGCCTATCAGGTAGACAACGTTGGCCGAGTTGCAAGTGTATGTACCGTGTACCTGGTGGATGGTGTTCTCACGTGAGATGATGGCATCCATGTCGATGATCCGGCACGTCTTGCAGAGGTTGCTGTGGCAGGGTTGTGTGGTGTCGTGGTCACTGTTCTCCTGAAGGCTGGGTAGTTTGCTGCAGAGAATGGTCTGTTTGAGGTTGTGCGGTTGTTTGAAGGCAAGATGGCGAGATGTTCATCTTCATCAATGACATGTTGAAGCTCCGGAGAAGATGTCGTAACTTCTCCGCTCCAGGGAAGTACTGGACGACGAAGGGTACTCTGTCCGCCGTGTCCCGTGTTTGTCTTCTGAGGAGGTTGGTGCGGTTTTTCGCTGTGATGCGTCAGAACTGTCGATCAATGAGTCGAGCGCCATATCCTGTTCTTATGAGGGCATCTTTCAGCGTCTGGAGGTGTCTGTTGCGATCCTCCTCATCTGAGCAGATCCTGTGTATACGGAGGGCTTGTCCGTAGGGGATGGCTTCTTTAATGTGTTTAGGGTGGAAGCTGGAGAAGTGGAGCATCGTGAGGTTATCCGTGGGCTTGCGGTACAGTGAGGTGCTGAGGTGACCGTCCTTAATGGAGATGCGCGTGTCCAAGAATGCAACCGATTCCGGAGAGTAGTCTATGGTGAGCCTGATGGTGGGATGGAACTTGTTGATGTCATCATAGAGTTGTTTCAGTGATTGTTCGGCATGAGTCCAAAGGAAGAAAATGTCATCGATGTATCTAGTGTATCGCATTGGTTGAAGGTCCTGTGCGGTGAAGAAGTCTTGTTCGAACCTGTGCATGAAGATGTTGGCATATTGAGGTGCGAATTTGGTTCCCATTTGTTCCGTGTGTCTGGATGAAGAACTGGTTGTTGAAGGTGAAGACATTGTGGTCCAGGATGAAGCGGATGAGTTGTAAAATTGCATCTGGAGATTGACAGTTGACGGCGTTGAGTACTGAGGCAGTTGCAGCAATGCCATCGTCGTGGGGGATGCTGGTGTAGAGTGCCGAGACATCCATTGTGACGAGGAGCGCTCCTGGTTCAACTGCTCCATGTGTGCTCAGTTTCTGTAGGAAGTCCGTAGTATTGCGACAAAAGCTGGGGGTTCTTTGTACAATGGGTTTCAGGATGCCCTCGACATTGCCGGAGAGGTTGTCGCACAGGGTCCCATTGCCCGATACGATGGGACGGCCACGTGTGTTTGCCTTGTGTGTCTTCAAGAAACTGTAGAGATCTCCAACGCGGGGAGTACGTGGGATGAGAGCATGGAGGGTGCTCTGAAGATCCGGATCAAAGATCTTGATCAGTCTGTTGATTTGACGGGAGTGTTCTTTGGTCAGATCTGCGGGTAACTATCTGTAGTGTTCCTCGTTGTTGAGTTGTCGGTACACTTCTTTGCACTAATCCATTCTGTTCAGTATGACGATGGTCCCTCCTTTGTCTGCTGGCTTGATGACAATGTTGCCGTTGGTCTTGAGAGCGTGGATGGCGTTGCGTTGTGCTTGGGTGATGTTCGGGGCTGTCTTGTGAGTGCGGCCGGTGAATCTGGTGTTGACGCACCTCCTGACGGCTTGGGCATACATGTCAAGTCGAGGGCAGTGGCCTTCCGGAGGAGTCCAATTCGACTCTTTTCTCTTCGGATGCTGCACTGCGGATCTCTCTTGTCGGCTGTTCCGGTTCATTGGCTGTCTCATGGTGTTCGCTGTTGGCCTCTTGGGGCTTGTGGAAGAACTCCCGCAGCCTCATTCGCCTGATGAATTCCTCTGTGTCTGCTGCGAGACTGATGGGGTCTATTTTGGTGGTGGGGCAGAAATTGAGCCCTCGGCTGAGAACTTCGATTTCATCTGGTTGAAGTGTGTAGTCTGACAAATTGACAATGGACTTGCCTGCAGTGGTACTGTTTTCTACTGTGGTACCGGGGAAGGCTTGGCTGCTGCTGGTGGTGATGCCGAGTTTCTCAAGTTTCCTGTTCTTGGTGTGCATGTAGATAGCGTAGTTCTGTTGACTCGCCTGCTTAGCAGAGTTTTGCAGCTGGTCTGCGAACTGAGCGTAAGTTGAGAATATGGACTCTATCTTGGTTTCCAGGATGCAGCGTTTGCTGTAGAACTGGTGTATGAGATGGTTGAGGAGTATGAGAGAGGTGCGGTGGCAAAGTCTCTCAGTGTAGTCTGTGTTATAGGTTGACCTGAGTGCGTTCGTGATCTGTAGTCCTTTCGGTATCTTGTCTGCTTTCTTGCCAGACTCCCCATTATAGTGGAATATGATTCTGCCTATGTCCTACAGCACCTGACGATGCTCAGAATGGAACTGTTAGGTCAGAATCTACAAAAGTAAAACACTGCAGATGTTGAAAATTTGGAATAATCAGCAGGTTTGGCAGCATCTGGGGGTGAAGGACAGCATTAACGTTTCAGATCAATGACCTTTTGTCAGAGCTCTGGTTCCAATTGGCGGGGGGGGGGATAGCGTGAGCAGAGGGCGGTTGGAAAAAGTGGGGAGGGGGTTGGAGATTATTCAGAAAGTTTACTCTGCAAACCTTTGTCTAAGAAAAAGCACCCCCCTGCTCCCTCCCCCCCTCCCCCCCTCTCCCCCCCCACACCCCCTCCCTCCCTCCCCCCCTCCCCCCCCCCTCCCCCCCCCCCCCCACCCCGCCACCCACCCCCCCCCATATAGCTTCCAATGTAAATCACCCTGGTCTTGTACCTGTAATTCTAGGCAGAATGGTGTCAACTTCTGGGCTAACCTCACAGCATCTTGGCCAAGTCTCGGATGTGGAGATGCCGGCGTTGGACTGGGGTAAGCACAGTAAGAAGTCTCTCAACACCAGGTTAAAGTCCAACAGGTTTATTTGGCAACACAAGCTTTCAGAGTCTCAGGCTCCTTCTTCAGGTGAGTGAAGAAGCAGCCTGTGACTTCACCTGAAGAAGGAGCCTAAGACTCCGAAAGCTCGTGCTGCCAAATAAACCTGTTGGACTTTAACCTGATGTTGTGAGACTTCTTACAAGTCTCAGATGCCAGGGTCGGTATGGGACAGAAGCAGAACATGCTGTAAAAACTCAGCAGGTCTGACAGCATCCATGAAGAGAGAATAGAGCCAATGTTTCAAGCCTGGATGACCCTTCGACAGGGCTTCAGATTTGAAACATTTGCTCTATTCTCTCTCTACCGATGCTGTCAGAGTTTCTTCAGCATTTTCTGTTTTTGTTTCAGATTCCAGCATCCGCAGTATTTTGCCTTTATCTCAGTGTGGGAAGCAGCTTGAGCGAGGTCCGGACAGCCCTTGGGGAAGTTTGGATTTCACAACACTTTGATTGGAATAACTCTGTTTTATTTCCCATCATGTGGAGATGCCGGCGTTGCTACCAAATAAACCTGTTGGACTTTAACCTGGTGTTGTTAGAGTTATTTCCCATCCCCAGCGGCCTTTTCATAGAATCCCTACAAGAATCATACAATCCCTCCAGTGCAGAAGGAGGCCATTCGGCCCATCAAGCCTGCACCGACAACAATCCCACCCAGGCCCTATCCTCATAACCCCACGTATTTACTTTTCAAATCCCCCTGACACTAAGAGGCAATTTAGCACGGCCAATCCACCTAACCCGCACACCTTTGGAGTGTGGGAGGAAGCCGGAGCACCCGGAGGAAACCCACACAGACACGGGGAGAATGTGCAAACTCTGCATAGACAGTGACCCAAGCCGGGAATCGAACCCGGGTCCCTGGCGCTGTGAGGCAGCAGTGCTAACCACTGTGCTGCCGTGCCACCCTTTTGGCTAAGATCAAGCCCAAAGTGGTGTGCAATGCCTCACCTTGTCAGCTTGGATCTTGTTTGTCACCCTTGTGGGGACCTTGAATTGGATTCAATTGTTTTTTGGAGCAAGGAATGGATTTGGGTTTGCCCAGTCGCTCTGAGCGTTGGCTTTGTAGCTTTAAGAATGGATTTAAAAATAAAATGTTAAAAATATGCTAATTATATGCTGCTTATAATTCCCCAGACCTGAGGCTGCACATTACCAATGAAGAGGGTTGTACTGTTGACGTGTCGCTTCCTAGTTGCCATGGTACAATGCTGCTTATTTTTAAAAAATAGGAAACATGTTCTGATGATATGAGGGAGCATTCAGAATGGTGGTTCAGGGTGAATTATTACATTACAGTGGGTGGATTGTTGTGAATCGCCCAACTTTAGAGAGATTCCGCGATGGCAGCAAATGTAACTTTGATGGCACTTCCTGGGTTGTGTTCATTTGACTTTGAGCAAAATTGCAACTGCTGTAAAGGGGCGGGGCCTGAACTCTGTTTAGTTTCAATATTGGAGGAGCCCATTCAGTCGGGGGAGTAGGGAAGCCTCAGTAAGCAGTAGCCTGTCACCACACTCATAAAACATATTGCAGACTATGCGCAGAGCAGAATATTGTGCGCTGCTTTGCAGGATTGCGATGACAGATTCTGTGCACTGTGCAGTTCTGAATGCTGAAGGTTGCTCTGCCTGTTCCCCCCCTGCTGTCTGCAGGGTGGAAGGAGCCCAGTTTGAAGTTACAGGCGGGACTCAGTGTCAACACTCAGATTAGAGGCAGCGCTCCCAGGTAAGGAGAGACTGGAATAAGTTTCACTTACTCTTTTTAAACTTTCTAAAGTACTTCTTCACTGAAGGGTCGCCAAACTGCCCTTTCTAATGTTGAGAGTTAAAATTACCCGGCAAATTTGCTGTAAACACTTGCATTATAATCCCCTTCTTGTTAATATCATTGGACGGGGTTTAAATGGCAATTCTGAAACATTAAAGTGTATTCTGCATGTATATTTCACTATTTATCATACTCCTCCTCTGTTTAAATACCGTGGATGTGATGCAGCGGGTTCTTAACGTTTTAAAACAGATGTTGTATTAAATGGATAAAAGTGTGAAAATGCTGGAAATCTGAACTAAAACCTGAAATTACTGGGAGTAGAGAAAGATTACAGGTTTATCAGTACCCGAGGCAGGAGGACAGGTTACTGTTAAAAACCTCTCCCAATTAGTTCAGGGAGAGGTGGCACCCCAAACGCCAGTCCGATTTTATAAAGATTCTGACAGATGTGCTGTGGTGTTTGCAGTTTTGTGTACATTGTTGATTGGCTAGGTTGATTGGCCAGGTTAAAATTGCCCCTGAGATGCGTAGGTTAGAGGGATTAGCGGGTAAAATATGTGGGGGTAGGGCCTGGGTGGGATTGTGGTCGGTGCAGACTCGATGGGCCGAATGGCCTCCTTCTGCACTGTCGGGTTTCTATGATACATCTCCGCCACTTCTTTATTCTTGCGACGCAGAGAATCCCCTGCTCTGACTGAGTGATAGGTGGGGAGTGGTACAGTAATGCTGTGAAGACAACACCTTACAGAGAACAACTTGTCATTTGCAGTCCAAAGATATGCTGGTTAGGTGGATTAGCTGTGCTGAGTTGCCCCTTAGTGTCGAAAGATGTGCAGGTTGGATGGATTGGCCATGCTAAAATAAAATTAAAGTGCATTTATTAGTCACAAGTAGGCTTACATTAACACTGCAATGAAGTTACTGTGAAAATGCCCCTTTAGTGTTGAAAGATGTGCCAGTTTGGTGGATTGGTCATGCTAAATTGTCCCTTACGTCCAAAAATATGGAGGTTAGGTGGATTGGCCTTGGTAAATGTGCAGGGTTATGGGGATGGGGGAAGAGGAGGGCCTGGATGGAATGTTCTTTCTGAGAGTCCGTGCCGGCCGAATGGCCTTGTTCTGAACTGTAGGGATTCTATAACAAATAATGAAAGGCAGCTGCACAAATACTGAAGGCACGACCACTTTCTAATCTCTGAAACCGGTGTTGGCAGAATACTGATCATGGTTTATTAATTCTTAAAATGCCGAGTATCACTTGAATATTGTGGAAGTTTGCTCTTAAATCCTCTTCTAAATTCATTGCACTGGCTAGTTGATAAGTCATAATGGTGGGTTCTTATTTTTATTCTTGGTAGCCACTTGTTATATCCCCTGATGTTGGAATTCTCCCTGGCACTGTTTGTTTTAAAGAATTCAGAATCCCAGCTATTAAATCTGGAGTTCCAGTATTGCAATCTCCAGGCACACACTGAATTCAACCAGGGCATCCATAGGAACAAGCGGAGGCCATTCAGCCCCTCAAATTTGTTTCACCATTCAGTGAAATCCTGGTTGATCTGCCACCTTTACGCTATATCCCACAATATCTTTGGTCGACAAAAACCTATCAATTTCACATTTAAAGATAACAAATTAATCTAGCATCAATTGTCATTTGCAGAAGGAAGTTCCAAATTTCTACCATCCTCTTGGAGAGCTTTTCCTTATTTCACTCCTAAGGTAGGATGATTAAAAAATGGGGAGAAGGCCATTTGGTCCCCTGCACCATTCAATTAGATCATGGATATTCTGATTATTGCCTTAGCTATTGTAGCCACACTATAGGAAGGATGTGAATGTATTGGAGAGAGAGCAGAAGAGGTTTACAAGAATGGTTCCAGGGATGAGAAACGTCAGTTGTGACGATAGATTGGAGAGGTTGGGACTGTTCTTCTTGGAGAGAAGAAGGCTAAAAGGAGATTTGATAGAGATGTTCAAAATCATGAGGGTATAGGGAGAAACCATTCCCACCCGTAAAAGGATCAAGAATGAGAGGGCGCAGATTTAAAGTGATTTGCAAAAGAAGCAAATGGGATGTGAGAGAGAACATTTTCACACAGTGAGTGGTTCGAGTCTGGAATGCTCTGCTTGGAAGTGTGGTGGAGGCAGGTTCAGTTGAGACATTCAAGAGGGCATTAGATGATTATTTGAATAAAAAAACTAAGTGTAGGGATGTGGGCAAAAGACAGGGGAATGGTACTAAGTCATGATGCTCGTTTGGAAAGCCAGTACTGACATGATGGGCCAAATGGCCTCTTTCTGCACCGTAACAGTTCAGCGATTCTGTGAACTCAACCTCCCTGTCTGCCTTTCGTAACACCTGACTCCCTTGTAGCTCAAAAACCAAACACATCGTTGATTACATTCAACAAGCCAGCATCCACTGCTCTCAAGGAAGAGAATGCCAGACGTTAACAACCCTCAGAGAAAATACATCATTCCTCAGCTCCATCTTTATTTTTTAAACAGTAGCTCCAAATTCAAGGTTCCCCCGTGAGGGGAAACATCCTCTCAGCATCCACCCTGTCAAGCCCCATCAGAATCTTATATATTTCAATAAGAATACCTCTCATTCATCTAAACTCTAATGAGCATTGGCCCAACCTACTCAACCTTTTCTCATAAGACACCAAAATCCCAATGTAAGTATATTACTCCTTAAGACAAGAGACCAAAACTGTGCCACAGTACTCCGGGTTTGGTCTCATCAATGCCATGTAGCAAGACTTCCCTACTTGAATACTCCACCCCTTTGCAATAAAGGCCACTATTCCATTTGCCTTCCTAATTACTTACTTTAGCTGCATGCTTTTTTTAAAGTGATTCATGTACAAGGACTTCCAGATCCCTCTGTACTCCAGATTCTGCAATCTCTCTCAATTTAATATGCTTCTTTTCTACGCTTCCTAATAAAATATGAAGTAGACAATCTCACACTTTCTCACATTCCACTGCATCTGCCTAATTTCTGCCCATTCACTTAATCTGTCTATATCCCTTTGCAGACTCTTTGTATCTTCCACACAACTTGCTTTCTTATTTATGTTGGTATCTCCAGCAGCCCGCTGGCACTCCAATAGTTGCAGCTTGCTAACCTGAAAATGATCCCGTCTCGCCCACCACTGGAATCATATCGGGCAAGGACGGACCAGGCAAAGGTCTGTTGACCTTTCCAGAACATAGGGAATTTTGGAAGATTATAACCAATGCATCCACTATCTCTGCAGCCAGTTTTTTTTTAAGACCCGAGGATGCAGCCCGCAGGACCAAGGGACTTGTAATCCTTTAATTCCATTAGTTCTCCTAGTACCTTTTCTCTAGTGATCATGATTATTTTAAACTTCTCCTTCCCTTTGGCCTCTTGGTTTTCTACTATTTTTACTAAGTCATGATGCTTGTTTGGAGAGCCAGTACTGACATGATGGGCAAAATGGCCTCTTCCTGCACCGTAACAGTTCAGTGATTCTGTGAACTCAACCTTCCTGTCTGCCTTTCGTAACACCTGACTCCCTTGTAGCTCAAAAATCTAATGCATCGTTGAATACAATGTCTTTTGTATTCTGCTGTGAAGACAGAAACATAAGAACATAAGAAATAGGAGCAGGAGTAGGCCATCTAGCCCCTCGAGCCTGCCCCGCCATTCAATAAGATCATGGCTGATCTGACGTGGATCAGTACCACTTACCCGCCTGATCCCCAGAACCCTTAACTCCCTTACCGATCAGGAATCCATCCATCCGCGCTTTAAACATATTCAGCGAGGTAGCTCCACCACCTCAGTGGGCAGAGAATTCCAGAGATTCACCACCCTCTGGGAGAAGAAGTTCCTCCTCAACTCTGTCTTAAACCGACCCCCCTTTATTTTGAGGCTGTGTCCTCTAGTTTTAACTTCCTTACTAAGTGGAAAGAATCTCTCCGCCTCCACCCTATCCAGCCCCCGCATTATCTTATAAGTCTCCATAAGATCCCCCCTCATCCTTCTAAACTCCAACGAGTACAAACCCAATCTCCTCAGCCTCTCCTCATAATCCAAACCCCTCATCTCCGGTATCAACCTGGTGAACCTTCTCTGCACTCTCTCCAATGCCAATATATCCTTCCTCATATAAGGGGACCAATACTGCACACAGTATTCCAGCTGCGGCCTCACCAATGCCCTGTACAGGTGCATCAAGACATCCCTGCTTTTATATTCTATCCCCCTCACGATATAGGCCAACATCCCATTTGCCTTCTTGATCACCTGTTGTACCTGCAGACTGGGCTTTTGCGTCTCATGCACAAGGACCCCCAGGTCCCTTTGCACGGTAGCATGTTTTAATTTGTTTCCATTGAGATAGTAATCCCATTTGTTATTATTTCCTCCAAAGTGTATAACCTCGCATTTATCAACGTTAGTGTATAACCTCAATTACTTACCTTGCCACAAATACTTGTGCAAAGTCCTTGTTTCCCATTATTAATTCCTCAAAGCTAAAAGTTTATTTATTAATCACGAGAGTAGGCTTACATTAACACTGCAATGAAGTTACTGTGAAAATCCCCTAGTCGCCACACTCCGGCACCTGTTCGGGTACACTGAGGTAGAATTTAGCATGGCCAAAGCACCCCTAACCAGCACATCTTTTGGACTGTGGGAGGAAACCGGAGCACCCGGAGGAAGCCCACGCAGACATGGGGAGAACATGCAGACTCCGCAGACAGTCGCACAAGCCGGGAATCGAACCTGGGTCTCTGGCGCTGCGAGGCAACAGTGCTAACCACTGTGCCACCGTCAGCATCACCCAATAAGGAACCAATGCTCAGTCCTCTTTTCCTTTTTATATACTTGAGGTTTTCCATGTCTGTTCATTTGCTTATTGCTAGTTATCTTTCATACTCTGATTTCTCCCTCTTTATTATTTTTTTTACTCATCCTTTGCTGCATTATTAAATATTCCCAATTTTCTGGCCTACCACTATTGCAGCATTGTTCATCTTTTCTTTCAACTTGATACCATTATTAACTGCCTTGATTGCTGGTCAGCCATGCTGAACATGGAGTGGACACCTCAAGGTAGACACCCCTGGCACAAGACTAATGACCTGTTCCAGGAATTACTAGCTGTGGAAACGGATGCAAGTCTGTAGCACACCAATAGCTGCGGAAAGAGAATTGGAATGGGATTAACTGCCTCAGTTTTTAAAAAATTATTAATTTGTGGAAGTCACTGGCTGGGCCAACATTTATTGCCCATTCCTAATTGCCCTTGAACTGAGCAACTTGCTGGGCCATTTTAGGGGGCATGTTTTAAGAGTCAGCCAGATTGCTGTGGATCTAGAGTCACATTAAGACCAGTCCGGGTAAAGGTGGCAGATTTCCTTCCCCAAAAGGCATTAGTGTACCAGATAGTTTTTTATGATAATCAACCATGGGTTCATGGTCATCAATAGACTTTTAATTCCAGATCTTTATTGAATTCAAATTTCACCATCTGCCGTGGCAGGATTTGAACCTGGGTCCCTGAATTACTAGTCTAGTGACAATATCACTACGCCACTGTCTTCCCCTTAAGTTAGCTACAGATGGTGCATCTGTCTCATAGAATCTTTCTCACTGAGGCATTTCTTTGTCGAGAGTTGCGGAACATCTCCTTAAATGATTGCCACTGCTTCCCTACCCTGTGGTCCAGCCAGGGCTTTGTGTAACTGAAGGATGGCCTGTACCCCAACTTTAAACAAGCGTGTATGAGGATGTTAGCAAATCCTAACCCAAAAGTGGGAGTGAAAGAGGGAAGACTACCCTGACTCCTGATGCTTCCTCCAATGTGTATTTGTATGTGTGGATGTCAGATGGGCACAGGATTGGGCTTGACTCTGAGATCTCCAACATCCCCACGTTCACTGTTCATATTCAGAGATGGCAGATGGCAGCGTTGTTTAATTATTGTTGTGTGGCGGATGACTGTGTACATGGCTCAGAAATGACAGGAGTGCAAAGGTGGGGGCGGGAGATGGTGAAATCACTAAACACATGGGAGACTCAGATAAGTCTTTAGTTCCATTGAAAAGGAAATCACTTCCTCAATCAGTAACATTGCACAAACCTGTGTGTATTTGGGCATTTACATTTGGTATTAATAGGACCTTCAGACATAGGAGCAAAAAAATAGGCCATTCAGCCCATCGAGGGTGCAGTAAGAACAAAGTCATTTATAAAATAATGAACAATAAGTAGTCTCTCAACACCAGGTTAAAGTCCAACAGGTTTATTTGGTAGCACGAGCTTTTGGAGCGCCACTCCTTCAACAGGTGAATGCCTAATGAAGGAGCGGCGCTCCGAAAGCTCGTGCTACCAAATAAACCTGTTGGACTTTAACCTGGTGTTGTGAGACTTCTTACTGTGTTTACCCCAGTCCACATCAGAGTGGACATTGGAGTCTACGAGTCTGCAAAAGTCATGAATGTTGACCCTGACAGTGTGGTGCTCTGCCTCTTGGCCACTGACGAGGAGGATGAAGGCGACATTGCTCCACATCAGAAAAATAATGAATGCAGTGAAACATCAAACATAGGGAGAGAGACAAGAAGCGGTCACTCAGTTCGGAAGGAGAATTGAGGGGTTTTTCAAAGATTTTCGTAGGTACTATATAAATACAAGTAGACGTTGTAGGTTTGTGGAGATATTTGAAAACCGGGGAAAGATGTGGAAGGCAGGGCTTTAGGAAGGCGTTTCAGAGTGAAGGGGTGTGACAGCTGAAGCCACCTATGCTGAAGAGGAACGGGGATAGGATAGGATAAGGAGTTGGGGAGGAGGAGGTTGTGGTGGTGGTGGGCGATAGATGGCCAGAGCTGGAAGAGTCCAGGGAGCAAGTTGGGAAGGAGGGCTGGAGGAAGTTGCAAAAGTGACATGGGAATTGGCTATGGAGCAATTTATAAAGAAGGACAAGGAATTTGGTAAGACAGTGAAAGAAACAAGTAAAGGCATTATAGGATATTGAGGGGGAATGTGAATTGGTGTCTTTGATTCAGTACATGCTGTGTAAACACTGGGGTGTATAAAAATATTTGGTAAATGTATAGGTGACATGGATTTTGAGGGGCTTTGGTGAGGGGCAATGCTATTTATACCCTGTCCACTTTTACTCCCCACAATGGAGAATTAATTCCCTGCTAAGTTAAGAAAAAATATAAGTGTAAAATGTGAGACGGTGTTGGACCTGGGCGAGACGGTGTTGGACCTGGGCGAGACGGTGTTGGACCTGGGCGAGACGGTGTTGGACCTGGGTGAGACTGTGTTTGCAGGAACTACAGCCATTGCTGCCCTAACTAAAAACTAGCCAGGGTCTCAGGAACAGTAGGTGGGCCTCTCGATATTCAGAGGCTTGCGCCCGAGCGTACAACAGATTTTTAAGGAAGGTTTCCAATGATTGAAGCTGATTTTCAAGGAGAGTTTTGCAACACAGAGTCAACATTTAGCAGCTTGACTCTGATGATGCATCTAAGTCAATCTGTGCGGTGACAATTTAGGATAGCACAGTGACTTTGCACAGTGGTTAGCACTGCTGCCTCACAGCGCCAGGGACCCAAGTTCAATTCCAGCCTCGGGTCACTGTCTGTGCGGAGTCTGCATTCCCCCTGTTGTCTGTGTGGGTTTCCTCCGGGTGCTCCGCTTTCCTTCCACGCTCCAAAGATGTGCAGGTTAGGTTGATTGGCCGTGCTAAATTGCCCCTTAGTGTCAGCGGGATTAGCAAGGTAAATACATCGGATTATGAGGATCGGGCCTTGGTGCAGGCTCGATGGGCTGAATGGCCTCCTTCTGCACTGCAGAGATTCTATGAATTCCATAAATGGAGGGTATGAGGAAAGTGACATAGAAATATAGAATCCCTAAAGTGCAGAAGGAGGCCATTCAGCCCATCGAGCATGCAGCAATCCCACCCTATTCCTGTAGCCCACATCTTTACCCTGTTAATCTTCCTGACACCAAGGACAATTTGCCATGGCCAATCAATTAACTAACGTGCACATCTTTGGAGCATGGGAGGAAACTGGAGCACCTGGTGGAAACCCATGCAGACACAGGGAGAACATGCAAACGCTAGATAGGCAGTGACCCGAGGCTGGAACCGAACCTGGGTCCCTGGCACTGTGCCCGTGTTATTGGTTTTTTGACATGTTGCTCAGCTGTACCTTGGAAGACGTGTCACTTTTTTCAACAGATTCATCATCCAAGTGGTTTCAGAGGGGGGAGCAGCCCAGACAGCATGCCCAACAGTGAAGACACAAGCAGTGCCAGTGGCAAAGATCAGCAAGATCAGGAGGACAGGGGGTCTCTGCTCGATGGCATCAAGTCCAATGTGGGAAACGGTGACCCCAACATGCCTGGCCTCTGCAAACCAGGCCCCTCCTGCTGTAAGTACAGAGTGACCATTCACTGGGCACACCTGCCATGTCTCATGTACCAACCATAGCCAGCCATCATAACATTCACAAACTAACATTTCTACAACTGCCTTACGTCGGTGCCTCGATTATTAAATCACACAAAACTCTACCAGCATCCCAGATGTTGACAGATATCATCCCTATTTTGATCCTTACAATATGACCCAAATACACAATAAATGTTTATATTATCAATGTATAATAAATTTCCTGAATTAAATATTAATAGGCAATAATTAATAAGGTAGTAACTTACATATGAGATACATCTACACCCATTGTACTGGCATTCCTTGACTACTCATTCAGATATATTTTTGTACTTCTCCTGATGTTTAATTTACAATGCTCTGAGAATGCTGTGATGATGAATCTTGAGGCAGAATCTTGTTGCGGTGTCAGGAGCCTTGCCTGCCGATGAGGGCTGGCGTAGGATTTTGGTTGCCTCTTTTTTCAGAAAGGCCCACCAAACCACAAGCCAATCAGGCAGTGGTGAGGCCAGCAGTGGGTCTTCCCCTGGAATCAAGACCCTGCCAAGTGAGGGCTGCCCGCCAATCAGGGGCCAGCAGCTCTTGTGCTCAGCAGTACCACTGGGGAGGCTGTGGCTGGTGCTGGAAGGACAGTCATTGGAGTCCCAGGATTGTTGGAGTGACCCCAGGCAAGTAATGCTTGGGATGGGGGTTTGCAGGATTGGGTTAGTGGGAAGAGGGGGGTCACTGGGTTGGCAGAATGAGCAAGGGACTGGCTCTCAGCTGCCCTCTGCCACCTTACCCAATCTCTGGTCCCTCAATCAATGTTTGATTTGATTTATTATTGTCACATGTATTAGTATACAGTGAAAAGTATTGTTTCTTGCGCACTATGCAGACAAAGCATACCGTTCATAGAGAAGGAAAGGAGAGAGTGCAGAATGTAATGTTACAGTCATAGCTAGGGTGTAGAGAAAGATCAACTTAATGCAAAGTAAGTCCATTCAAAAGTCTGACAGCAGCAGGGAAGAAGCTGTTCTTGAGTCGGTTGGTACGTGACTTCAGACTTTTGTATCTTTTTCCCGAAGGAAGAAGGTGGAAGAGAGAATTTCCTGGGTGCATGGGGACCTTAATTATGCTGGCTGCTTTGCAGGAGCCAGCGGGAAGTGTAGACAGAGTCAATGGATGGGAGGCTGGTTTGCGTGATGGATTGGGCTACATTCACGACCTTTTGTAGTTCCTTGCAGTCTTGGGCAGAGCAGGAGCCCATACCAAGCTGTGATACAACCAGAAAGAATGCTTTCTATGTCTTTGATCAAGGGAAACTTCTCCCAGAACTCCCCACTTCAAACCCCCACAGACACACCTCCCCCTCCAACCCCCCATGTCCCCAGCCACAAAGTTGTGTGGACACTGCATGACAACAGACCAGCCTGTATGTTGGTTAAACTAATGGCTGGAGAATGAGGTCCTCAGGTGTCATTAATTGGCCACTGAAGGGCCTTAATTGAGCCAGGGTGGGAAGGTCGACCATGGGCCTCCCCTCCCAAAACCTAATTCTGGTTGAGGTGGAAGGCGGCATGGTTCCTGTGTGCCACTGTCCCACCTGAGTAAATACCCTGCCTGCCTCCAAGCTCCCCAACAGTGAGAACACAGGATTCCAGCTCTGAACTCTGGAAGCTTCCCCCAAAGTATTGTTTTTTTTCCCAAGCATAAAAGTCTTGGCCCTCTGGAGACTTCTTCAGAACCAATCCTGCCACTGCCTTTCAAACCATGGGTTGAGCCTCTGGAGAGTTTCTGTGACATTTCCATGACATTGCGGGGAAGTCTCCACTGGGGCCATAATGATCCCAAGAGGCATGGACAGGGATATTAAATAGTCCTCAGGCTCCACTGGTGATCCAGCCCATGGGGATCTGGTGTCCATCGGCACTATGGCATCAGGCAGTGTGCTATTGGCTCCTTAGGCTGGAATTTTACTGGCAAGCCGATGGTGCTGCCACCAGAACAAACACGGATGTCACACCCGCATGAGCAAGCAGTGGGACTGTGGCTGCAATTTTATCAGCAGTGGCCAATTAAGAGGCTGGGACCACTTTCCCATTAAAGAAGATTGAGGTGAACAGTGCTATTGGGGGAGAGGGCACCTCCATATTGAGATGGCCTCAAAAGGCCAGCATACAAAATATTAATGCACCCGAGCCCAGATGATCAGAAAGGCAAACCCTCCAGAATCATGTGAGGGCCCTGGGAGTGCCCTTTGCCACTGTTGGTCCCTCTGTAGGTCATTGATCCCTGGGAAAGAAAGGCACCCTCCTGTTCCCTGGAAACTTCTGGAAACCTGCCAACAATGAAGAGGGCAGCCTGACCATGTGACAGGGTTTGATTTGGGGGTGGGGGGGGGTCATTCTGAAACTAGTAAAATGGCCAATGATGCACCAATTAATTATCTTAATTGTCTGTCTGGAGTTTGCACGTTCTCTCCGTGTCCGCGTGGATTTCCTCCAGGTGCTCTGGTTTCCTCCCACGGTACGAAAGATGCATTGGCCGTGCTAAATTCTCCCTCAGTGTACCCAAACAGGTGCCGGAGTGTGGCGACTTGGGGATTTTCACAGTAACTTCATTGCAGTGTTAATGTAAGCCTACTTGTGACATAATAAATAAACTTTAAGCTTGAATATTTTCTACTCCCAGAAGGTTGTGTATTTTCCATCGTTGAGTATATTCAAGGCTGAGACTGATAGATTATTGATTCTCAAGTAATCGAGGGATTTGGGGAGTGAGCAGGAAAGTGGAGTTGAGATAGAGGATCAGTCATGATCAGACTGGATGGTGGAGCGGGTGCTGGGTGGGGGGGGGGAGTCTGTACAGTCTACTCCTTTCCTATTTCTTAGGAGAGGCAGTGATGTACACAGGGACTATGCTGTACACCGGAACAATGATGTACACAGGAATGGTGATTGTCTCGGGGACATCGCAGACGCACAACTTTTTCTGGCATAATTAGGAGGAATTAAAGTATTGGAAGAACCGGTTTCAGTCAAAGCCGCGATTTAGGAGCTTAAGGAAGCTTTTAGAGGAATCACAGCAGGTTTAAAACTGGAACTAAAATCCTTCAAACAGATCTGCAGAGCTACACAAAGACATGAAAGGATTTTCTGAACATTATGATTTTTCTAAGTGTTTGAAAACATGACCAAGAACAAACCTCAAAGGAATAAGAAGGCAACAATTTCCCACAAGACTTAACATTTGCTTGGAACTCCCTCTGCCCTGGCCTTGGGTCTGAGCCCTGGATGTCTTTGAGGTTTGGACAGGGCAGGATCAGGTGTGTGAGTATTCACTGGAGACGATTACAGGTGTAACTTCCTCACTATCAATTACATTTTATTTGCTTCAAAATGCACTCCAGTCTGACAAATAAACTAGCTGCTTTATTATAGAGGACAGGGGTTGAATTGTTAGGAGGGGTGTGTTGGAAGAGTGGGGAGAAGGAGGCTCTAAACGTCTGCAAAGCCCCAAAACCTCTTTGGCCCTGTTTCTGATCGAAATCGCTAGCTGGAGATTTCCTGCAGCCCAATCCACCTAAAGTTTCTCAGCAACTGAAAATGGCTGCCCCCTCTCTGCCTTGCCAGATATTACAGCCACATTAGACCATAAGACATAGGAGCAGAATTAGGCCACTCGGCCCATCGAGTCTGCTCCACCATTCAATCATGGCTGATATGATTCTCATCCCCATAACTCCTGATCCCCTTATTAATCAAGAGCCTATCTATCTCTGTCTTAAAGACACTCAATGACCTGGCCTCCACAGCCTTCTTCATTAAGACAAACAATGAAGTCCATCCAGAGGAATTCGGAACTGAAGTGGGAGGACAGTCATCTTCTCACTCTGGCTGTTCTGAGCATGAAATCGGGCATGATAAAACCAAAAAAACGGTTTTGAAGCTATCCTGAAGAAAGACTGATCCAAACAGTTAACTTAATTTCAAACAGTGGCACAGTGGTTAGCTCTGCTGCCCCACAGTGCCAGGGACCCGGATTCGATTCCCGGCTTGGGTCACTGTCTGTGTGGAGTTTGCACATTCTTCCTGTTTCTGCGTGGGCTTCCTCCGGATGCTCCGGTTTCCTCCCACAGTCCAAAGATGTGCGGGTTAGGTTGACTGGCCGTGCTAAATTGCCCCTTAGTCTCCCGGGATGCAAAGGCTGGAGGGATTAGCAGGGTAAATACATGGGGTTATGGGAATAGGGCCTGGGTGGGATTGTTTTCGGTGCAGGCTCGATGGGCCGAATGGCCTCCTTCTGCACTGTAGGGATTCTATGATTGAACTGAACTTGAAACTCAATTTAAATTTGCTTTCAGCAAAGGCCACAGATCCCAGAGGCAGATGTGCTGGGCCAGGTTCTTTCTTACTTCCCTCCCTCCTGACTTTGATCGCTCTTTTAGGTTTCCCAAACCCAGCTTTTATTATTCGCAAAGAGCGCAGACTGGGAACAATGCTACACTTGCATCAGCCACTGGGACATATATGTGAGAAAGACTTTGACACAGCTGCTTGCTGGTTCTACCTTTCTCCCTCCCTGCCATACAATGTTCAGATTCGCCACCACCCCACCAAGGGAAATTCTTCCATAGCCTCCTCAGTGGTCTCAACCCTGAGCTCTTGAATTTGCCCCTCCCCCCCCAACCTTTCCACAACCCTGTGACTCATCACCTTCTTTTAAGATCCTCCTTAAAACGTATCGTTTTGTTGAAGTTTCTGGTCGCCCATCCTAACATCTCCTTCGGTGTCTCAGTGTCAAATTTTGTCTGATTCTGGTTCAATGAAGTTCCTCAGAATGTTTGACCATGTTAAAGGTGGAATATAAATGATAGTTGTTGTTGTCATATACTGTTGTATTTTTACTGCTAGTCACTGGGTTGCAACTAGTCCAGTTAAATTCTTATCTTTCTGTCGATTTGTAAAGGCCGCATTGTGAAACATGTTTAGAATTATAAAATCCCTACAGTGCAGAAGGAGGCCATTCAGCCCATCAAGCCTGCACTAACAACAATCCCACCCAGGCCCCATTCCCATAACCCCATGTATTTACCCTACTAATCCCCATGACACTAAGAGGCAATCAACCTAACCCACACATGTTTGGAGTGTGGGAGGAAGCCGGAGCACCCGGAGGAAACCCATGCAGACACGGGGAGAACGTGCAAACTCCACACAGACGGTCACCCGAGGCCAGAATTGAACCTGCATCCCTGGCGCTGTGAGGCAGCAGTGCTAACCACTCTTCCGCCATGCAGCCCCTGAGGTAAACACAACACAGTACACAATGATGATGAGCCCATATCACAAAATGGCAGTAAATTGCTAATCTTATAGAAACATCCTTTGTCCCGAAAGCTATATCTACTTCTTTCTTTGGAGAACAGACTTAGAAAACATTGAAAACATATATAGAAACATCTAATCTGTGAGACCTCATGGATGCTGGAAATGAAAGTTTTCCAGGTGGCAGAGTTGTCAGAGAATTGGCAATATTTCTAATGTATTGGTTAAGGCAAATATTGGAGAAGGGTCGTGTGTGTTTTATTCTGTATCCATCCTGAACCCCCCCCCCCACCCCGACTGATCACCCAACTCCCATCCCCCACTAACTGCCTGGCACCACACCCCAACCACCTGACAACTTCCCTCCACACTCCAGTCCTCCCCAATTACCTTTCAAAACCTCCCTTCTCCCTGGCTTGTAAGTGGCTGGACCTTTAAACCGATCTGTTTTACAGTAGTTAGTGCAGTAAAACAATGGATGAGGCTTCCTTACCTCCGACAGTGCAGCTCTCCACTGAAGGCACTGGGGGCATGCTGCACGAAACAGTTCTCACCCAGCTCGAGTCGGAAAGTGAGAAAGGATCGTCTGAAATTCGAGGTAGGAAACTATAGGAGCAGATTGGCAATCCCACCCTGACTGCCATTCTGGGGAAGTTCAATTAGAATGGAATATAGAATAGAACAGTAAGAAGTCTCACAGCACCAGGTTAAAGTCCAACAGGTTTATTTGGTAGCAAATACCATAAGCTTTTGGAGCGCTGCCCCTTCGTCAGATGGAGTGAAAATCTGTTCTCCAACAGTGCACAGAGACACAACATCAAGTTACAGAATACTAATTAGAAGGCAAATCTCTACAGCCAGCCAGGTCTTAAAGGTACAGACAATGTGAGTGGAGGGAACATTAAACACAGGTTAAAGAGATGTGTATTGTCTCCAGACAGAACAGCTAGTAAGATTCTGCAAGATCAGGAGTTCTGCAAGATCAGGATTCTGCAAGATCAGCCTCCTGATCTTGCAGAATCTTACTAGCTGTTCTGTCTGGAGACAATACACATCTCTTTAACCTGTGTTTAATGTTCCCTCCACCCACATTATCTGTACCTTTAAGACCTGGCTGGCTGTAGAGATTTGCCTTCTAATTAGTATTCTGTAACTTGATGTTGTGTCTCTGTGCACTGTTGGAGAACAGATTTTCACTCCATCTGACGAAGGAGCAGCGCTCCGAAAGCTTATGGTATTTGCTACTAAATAAACCTGTTGGACTTTAACCTGGTGTTGTGAGACTTCTTACTGTGTTCACCCCAGTCCAACGCCGGCATCTCCACATCATATAGAATAGAATCATAAACAACGTCAGGACAGAAGCTCAATCATGTCTCATCCACATTTCTGCTTTTTGTCTGTAATCCTGTAAGTTCCACAACTTCAAGTCATTGTCCAGTTCCTTAATGTTTTCTATGGACTCAGCCTATCCCACCTTTTGAATTGGAGTTTTCCAGATCCCAACAAATCTCAGATTGGGTGGCACAGAGTTTAGCACTGCTGCCTCACAGTGCCAGTGATCCGGGTTCAATTCCCGGCTTGGGTCACTGTCTGGCTGGAGTTTGCATGTTGTCCTGTGTCTGCGAGGGTTTCCTCCGGGTGCTCCGGTTTCCTCCCACAGTCCAAAGATGTGCGGGTTAGGTTGATTGGCCGTGCTACATTGCCCCTTAGTGTCAGGGGGACTAGCTAGGGTAAATACGTGGGGCTACGGGGATAGGGATGGGTGGGATTGTGGTAGTTACAGACTCGATGGGCTGAATGGCCTCCTTCTGCACTGTAGGGATTCTATGAAAATAATTCTCTGCCTTTTCCCCTAAGTCTTTTGCTCATGATTTTGAATGAATGACCTCAAGTTACTAACCCACTGAACAGGGAGAATATTCTTTGTGTTTTCTACTGTATCAAAACCATAATCATGTAAACCTCCTTGGATGAACTCTGAACATTCTTTGTTCTAAAGTGAAGAGTTCTAACATTTGCAAGTTCTCCTCATAACTCCAATCTCTCCTCGCTGGTAACAGTTTAGTAAACCGCCTTTGAAGAGTTTTCTAAGGTCTTTACATCTTTCCTGAAGTGTGCTGCACAGAATACTCCAGCTGATGCCTAACAATTGACAAAGTTCTAACAGGATTTTTCTTTTCTACTCTATTCCTCAATTTACAAACCCAACAATCCCACATGCCTTTCAATGACTATATCAACTTGTCCTGCCATGTTTAAGGATTTATCTATAATAACACCAAGGTGTCTATGTTTTTTAAAAAATTGTGCCATTGATACTGGCTGAAATCTTGCTGCCGTTTATGCCAGGGGTATCTTACAGTCCCACCAGCACACCCCCATCACTGGTTTCCTGGAGGCAAGTGGTGAGTTCAGCAGGAAACCCCACTGACAACAGCAGAACCTTAAGATCTCACCACCAACGAGTGGCATGTGACTTCCCACCGCTGTGAAACACACCATGGGGGGAGAGGAAAATCCCACCCACCGTCTTTCCATTTTATTATCTGAAAGTGCATCATGTTGCTCTTCGCCACAATGAACTCCTGCCCATTTCACCATCTGGTCCGTGTCATCCTGAAACCAGTAACTACCCTCATCTTGATCCATGACTTTGAGAAATTGTATATGTTCTTCAGATTTCACAATGCTGGCCCCGATACCCGAGCCCAGGTTGTTAAGAAAAACTGCAGAGCAATGGACCCAAAACTGACCATTGCAGAACACCAGTGCAAACGCCACCTTCCAGTCTGAACAACATCGATCATTTTGGCGAGAAGGACAGGAGAGGCAATATTTGATAAAGGTTACAAATCTAAGGGAGATGCAGGAGCTTGGGGACCTTGGGGTACATGTACACAATTCATTGAAGGTGAAATGAAAAGTTGAGATAGCAGTTGATATTTGATAGTGGGGCATAGATTACAAAAGCAAGGAAGTTATGATAGGTTTGTATAAAGCACTGATTAAACCTCTACTGGAATATTGTGTCCAGTTCTGGACACCATACTTCAGCAAGGATCTGAAGGTATTGGAGAATGGTTCCAGGAATGAGGAACTTCAGTTACTTAGATTGGAGAAGTTGGGGAAAGTTGAGAAGAGGTTTGCTGCAGGTGTTCAAAATCATGAGGGGTCTGGACAGAGTAGAAAGAGAGAAACTGCTCAATTGGAAGTATCGAGAATCAAAGGTTTAAGTTCAATGGTTAAAAAAGTGAGGGTGCTCCAGCTCCCACCCAAAGTCCAAAAGCTGAGCGGGTCAGGTGAACTGGCCATGCTAAATTGACCCTTAGAGTCCAAAGATGTGTATGTTAGGTGGATTAGCCGCAGAAAATGCATGGATTTATGGGGACAGGGAGGAGGAAAGGACCTGGGTAAGATGCTCTTTCAGAGAGTTGGTGCAGGCTCAATGGGCTGAATTACCTCCTTCCGTAATGTAGGGATTGTTTGTGAAGTCACTCAGTTGTGACATAGTCCGCAACGTGTTCATTTAAATCTCAGAATTCAGGCAGAAAATCAGATTGCAGGTGGATACACATTTGTGGTTATCTTAACCCTCAAACCCAGGTATAAAGAGATTTGTCAACAGGAGCTGCCAAGGAAGGCCGATACTAGCCAAAATGATGTGGATAATCTGCGGCAGATGAGATTACTATTCTTTTTGCACAGGCAAAATTGTGCAAGATCCTTTTAACTGTGAAGGGGGAGCCTGAAGACTAAACCTGTGGCAACCGGACCCATAACATGCGAGCAGCAAGTGTCTGACGACTGCACTCAGGCACTGCCATGATTGTGATCACACTCAGCTGTACATTTGTAGACAGCCGCAGTCTAGACAGAGAAAGGGGCAGCTCACACAGATTATAACATGCTAATTTAACACAATTTCTATTTAGGCGTTGAGGGAGTTCAGTTCTTTTATGTCACCATCACCTGGCACATTGAGTTGATTTGAAAGCTTCATCAAGTGCTCAAAATAAAGTTACATTCTAATTATGTCAATTTCGGAGACTGCACCTAGTCATTAGTCAAAACAAGGAACAGGCATGAAAGTTGGTAACCGGTAACTAAAATGTTTCTATTTACTGTGTTAAGTGTGAATGTAGTTTGCTCTGCTGTAATAGGGACTGGTTGCTTAATATAGGAAGTCAAATGAATGTCAAATAAGAGCTTTCACGTGTACGTTTGCGGGTTGTCTCCGCTTACTGTAGAAGCAGGTGTTTGGCAGGGAATCCCACATTCACAAGCTCGACAATGGCATCAGAAACTTGGAATGCCTTTCACAGCCCTCTACTGTTCCAATATCTGTCGTATACATTCTCTGTGATCTCACTGTGACGGCAGCCTTATACAAAGTGTCTACTTTGGGTTTTTTTTGGTTTTAGTATAAAACTTAAAGCAAAGGAACATTGACCCAGTAGTATATATGATGTGGAGATGCCGGCGGTGGCAGTCACGGGCATTCAGCCTCTGATCTTCAGGTAAGCGTTCTCCAAGGCGGCCTTCACGACACACGACAGCGCAGAGTCGCTGAGCAGAGACTGATAGCCAAGTTCCGCACACACGAGGACGGCCTAAACCGGGATGTTGGATTTATGTCACATTATCAGTAACCCCCACAGCTTGCCTCCTGGACTTGCGGGCTGTCCTGTCTGGAGACAATACACATCTCTTTAACCTGTGCTTAATGCTCCCTCCACCCACACTGTCTGTATCTTTAAGATCTGGTTGGCTGTAGGGATTCGCATTCTAATCAGTATTCTGTAACTTGATTTTGTGTCTCTGTGCCCTGTTTGAGAGCAGATTTCCACTCTATCTGATGAAGGAGCAGCGCTCCGAAAGCTAATGGTATTTGCTACCAAATAAACCTGTTGGACTTTAACCTGGTGTTATACCCAGGGTATAAAAATATCTTCATCCAAACATTCAGGATTGCGTATTTGGATGAA
This sequence comes from Mustelus asterias, assembly GCF_964213995.1. Taxonomy (NCBI): domain Eukaryota; kingdom Metazoa; phylum Chordata; class Chondrichthyes; order Carcharhiniformes; family Triakidae; genus Mustelus; species Mustelus asterias. The sequence goes on along the minus strand of NC_135825.1, from coordinate 54,748,853 downwards.
TACAGTTCTAACTATTGGAAGCTGCAACTGTAGCCATCAGTTGGGAAAATTATTCTATGTCGCACCACATCTTGTAACTAATCCTGTAAATTTCTACCCTTACTCTATGTGGTGTCATTCACTGCAATGTCTTATTGAGTGTTCTGGATAGAATGCACAGCCTTCCTCCTGTGTCTACATAATGACTGCTTGGGGGCAGCACGGTGGCACAGTGGTTAGCACTGCTCCCTCACAGTGTCAGGGACACGGGTTCGATTCCCAGCTTGGGTCACTGTCTGTGCGGAGTCTGCACGTTCTCCCCGTATCCGCTTGGGTTTCTTCCAGGTGCTCCAGTTTCCTCCCACAGTCAGAAAAACGTGCTGGTTAAGTGCATTGACCCAAACAAGCGCAGGAGTGTGGCGACTAGGGGAACTTCACAGCAACTTCATTGCAGTGTTAATGTAAGCCGACTTGTGACACAAATAAACTTTAAACTCTTTTTCAGGAAATTGAGAGGGTCATTAGTTGACCAACTTGTTGTGAAACCAATGAGCAGGTTGGTGTCACTGAGGTAGCATGCTAGTCTTGCCATCAGTCGGGTATCCATGAGTTTAGTGTGACTAAAGCATCCTGAATTGCAGCACACATCTCTCTTATCATGGAATCATACAATCCTACAGTGCAGAAGGAGGCCATTCGGCCCATCGAGCCTGCACTGACCACAATCCCACCTAGGTATCCATGCATATATCCTAGCTAGTCCCCCTGACACTAAGGGGCAACTTTGCATGGCCAATGCACCTAACCTGCCCATCTTTGGACTGTGGGAGGAAATCAGAGCGCCCGGAGGAAACCCACGCAGACACGGGGAGAACGTGCAAACTCCGCACAGTCAGTGACCCAAGACAGGAATCGAACCCAGGTCCCTGGAGCTGTGAGGCAGCAGTGCTAACCACTGTGTGGGGGGATGATGATGTCTGCTGCTGGAGGGATGTGTCAACATCAGTATTTGGGGCAAATGGAAGTATGGAATGAGTGAAAAGTTAGTTCCCCAGATGAGACATCCTCAACTCACATATACTTCCATTACAGTAGTTTTTCCTTGAAATGCTTTTGTTATTTAATAATCCAATGTTCCACTGGGTGATATTTTAAATGGCTCATGGCATTCGCTGTAAAATAGTTCAATTAATTTTTATTCCAAAGTTACAGACATGCATGTTGGCCATTTTATTGTTGATCTGGGAATTGTATCACGCTCATTTTCAATGTAAGGAAACCCTGTCTGTGTTGTATCCCTTCCACAGCCAACCCTCCAAGATTAATATCCATGACGGAAGTTCTGGAAACTGCCCGAGATGTGTCCAACATGGCCATTGCACACGAAATCGTAATAAACAGCAACTTCCGGATCCAGAAGGTGGAATCTCCTCAGAACAGGTGAAGGCCTGATTTACTCTCTCGATTCCGTTAATCGTGCTTCCGATGAATCTGCAGTTGAGCCACACAGACTCATTGTGTGGAATTGTACCATTCCATTGTGTGGGGGTGGGGCTGGAAAATCCAGCGAGTTTGTTCAAAAGTCAACTGACTTCAGCTGGACTGGAAAACCCCGGTGGTGGGAGGGACTGTAAAATTCCGCCTTTCATTTGTATGAAGAAGGTCTCTGGTGAATCCTCAGTTGGCTGATCTCAGCTGGGTTGCTCGGAGAGCAGCCTCAGGGAGTTGGAGGTGAGGCAGAAACATCAGATCCGGCTCCCATTCCTGATTGCAATCTGACAATTCTGACTGAATGTACAAGTTTGCTGAAGGTACGATCAGCCTTGGCTATTGGATAGAGGTTGGATGGAGGCTGCACGGTGGTTAGTGCTGCTGGCTCACAGCTCCAGGGACCTGGGTTCGTTTCCCGGCTTGGGTCAGTGTCTGTGTAGAGTTTGCATGTGCTCCCCGTGTCTGCGTGGGTTTCCTCCGGGTACTCCGGTTTCCTCACACAGTCCAAAGATGTGCGGGATAGGTTGATTGGCCATAAAACATAGGAGCAGAATTAGGCCACTCGGCCCATCGAGTCTGCTCCGCCATTCAATCATGGCTGATTTTTTTCTCATCCCCATTCTCCTGCCTTTTCCTCATAACTCCTGATCCCCTTATTAATCAAGAACCTATCTATCTCTGTCTTAAAGACACTCAATGACCCGGCCTCCACAGCCTTCTGTGGCAAAGAGTTCCACAGATTCACCACTCTCTGGCTGAAGAAATTCCTCCTCATCTCTGTTTTAAAGGATCGTCCCTTTAGCCTGAGGTTGTGCCCTCTGGTTCTAGTATGCCCAATTGCCTCTTAGTTTCCTGAGGTGCGTAGGTTGGAGGGATTAGCAGCATAAATATATGGGGTGATGGGGATAGGGCCTGGGTGGGATTATTGTCAGTGCTGATTCGATGGGCCGAATGACCTCCTTCTGAACTGTAGGGTTTCTATGATGAGGATTTCTATGTAGTATTTTGGTGTTGAGCACTGTTGAGTTTGTCTTTCCTAGGCAGTCCCTCAGAGTTGAGGATAACTCACTTCCACACTAAGAATGGATTCTCAGGTGTCTGAGCATGTTACAAAAGTTTGCATTCGACACATGGGAAGGTGCGCATGTACAAAATTTTAAAATGTGATTGATTCCAGTTACTCTTCCATCACACTGCTCACAAATAGTCAGAGGATATGTTAGCCTAGAATGAGAGAGGAGTGGTGTATATAATCAGTGTGATGCTATACAGATGACTGAGAATCTTTGCAAAATGGTCCCACGGCCCAAAATTCAGAATGTCCCAATGCAGTTTGTAAGCACAAGACGGGCAAGGAGCAAAAGCTCATCAGGCGCCTGACTAGACACATCATGCCGTAAAGCAGCTGGAGTGCCAGAACCATGCTCAAGCCAATCCTCATCCTAATGCAATAGATGTTGAAAGGGTAGCCTTTATTCCATCAGAAAAATAACACTTGTGGCACCCTTTGCACTTTGTTTCCAGTCCCCACAGCTCTCCTGTGCCCTTTGCATTCCTGCCATGTGCCAAGGTGCTCATACCATCATATCAGGAAAGTGCCCCACGCATAGTGGGCGGCAGCAGCACATTTTCTTGGCCCTGACATCCCAGATAATGTCATAAAATAAGCAGAATACTGCGGATGCTGGAAAAACTCAGCCGGTCTGACAGCATCTGTAAAGCAGATGTTTCGCGTCCACTTGGTTCTTCACCTGAACTAAAGAGAGGGAGAATGTGTTAGATATTAAACTGTAGCTGCGAGAGATCGTAACAAGATGGAGCAACCTTCAGAACCAAAGACTATGGTCTGGTGTGGGAGGGAGGGGCAAGGGAGGGTTATTTTATTGAGACAATAAATATATGGGATATTAACAAAAATTACCAGGTAATGTCACCCAGACACTTTCGGTGACACAAGGCTTGCTTGCCACTGAAAGATAGCAAATAGATTGACCTCATTTTACTTGATGGGGTCAGCTCATCATCTGAGCAGCGACAGTGGCATTCGGATTGCATTCTCCACTATCAACATTACCATTGACCAGAAATTGAACTGGACGAGCCAAACAAATACAGTGGCTACAAGAGCAAGTCAGAGGCTAGGAATCATAGAATAGAACCATAGAATCCCTACAGTGCAGAAGGAGGCCATTCGGCCCATCGAGTCTTCACCAACAACAATCCCACTCAGGCCCTACACCTATAACTCCACATATTTACCCCGCTAATCCCTCTAACCTACTCATCTGGGGACACTAAGGGGCAATTTATCATGGCCAATGCACCTAACCCGCACATCTTTGGAGTGTGGGAGGAAACCGGAGCACCCGGAGGAAACCCATGCAGACACGGGGAGAACATGCAAACTCCGCACAGACAGTGACCCGAGTTGGGAATCGAACCCGGGTCCCTGGAGCTTTGAGGCAGCGGTGCAAACCACTGTGCTACCGTGCCGTGCATCCTGTGGAGAGTAACTCACCTCCTGACTCCCCAAAGCCTATCCACCATCTACAAACCATAAATCAGGAGAGCAACGGAATACTGTCCACTTGTCTGGATCAGTGCAGCTCCAACAACATTCGAGAAGCTTGAAACCATCAAGGACAAACAAGCCTGCTTGATTGGCATCCAATCCACAAACATACAGGCCGGAATTTCACCGACCCACCCACCATGGGAATCGGAGCGGGCGAGGGGCGAACCATGGAAAGGTCCGTTGACCTCGGGCAGGATTTTCCGGTTTCGGGACGAGTGAGGTTGTAAAATCCTGTCCAGTGCCACCGCTGATGAACAGTGTGTACCATCTGGGAGGTATACTGCAGGAACTCACCAAGGCTCCTTCAACAGCACCTTCCAAACCCACAGCCACTACCATCTAGAAGGACAAGGGCAGCAAACACATGGGAACACCACCACCTGGAAGTTCCTCTCCAAACCACTCGCCATCCTGACTTGAAATATATCAGCCGTTCCTTCTCTGTTTGTGGGTCAAAATCCTGGAGCTCTCTCTCTAACAGCACTGCGCATGTACCTACACCACAAGGACCACAGCAGTTCAAGTAGTTCATCACCACCTTCTCAAGGGCAATTAGGGATAGGCAATGAATGCTGGTCTGGCCAGCGAAGCTCACATGCCTTGAATTATTTTTGTAAAGTAGTAGTTTCATCATCATTTAGTGAAAGGCGATGTGTGTTACCAATGGAGTTGAACGGATTGGATCTCCCATGTAACTCGGTGGTGGTGGATGATTGTAAACAAAGGAACATTGCACTAAGGCCATTCAGCCCTCTGAGCTTTCTATACCATGAAATAGGATTATGGCTGACCTGGTTGTGGTCTCCACTCCACTTTGCCATCTGCCTTCATAACCTGGACTCCATTGTCCATCAAAAATCTGTCTAACCCTGCCTTGAATATATTCAATGACACAGCCTCTCCTGCTTCCTGAGGAAGAGAATCCCACATACTAGCGACCCTCAGGGAAAAAAATTCTCCTCATCTCCATCTCAAATTATAGACCTCTTAGTTCTCCCAGTTCTAGTCTCCCCCACAGGTGGAAACACATTCCTGGTATCAGCCCTATCATGTGACCTCAGGATCTCATGCATCAATCACATACCCCTCTCATTCTTCTAAACTTCAATGGGTATCAGCCCAAGCTTTTCATAAGATAAGCCCCTCAATGCCACATCAGGCAGAACGGCGGCACAGTGGTTAGCGCTGCTGCCTCACAGTGCCAATGACCCGGGTTCGATTCCAGCCTTGTGTGACTGTGTCTGTGTGGAGTCTGCACGTTCTCCCTGTGTCTGCGTGGGTTTCCTCCGGGTGCTCCGGTTTCCTCTCACACTCCAAAGATGTGTAGGTGGATTAGCGATGGTAAATGAGTTTCGGGGATAAGGCAGAGGGGAAGGTCTGGTAGGATGCTCTTTCGCAGAGTCAGTGCACACTCGATGGGTTGAATGGTCTCTTCTGCATTGTAGGGATTCTATGGAACCCAGGAATGAGTCCCAAGAACCTTCGCTGAACTGCTTCTATTGCAATTATGTCTTTTTTTCAAGTAAGATGAAAACTGTACCCAGTATTCCAAAAATGGTCCTACCAATGCCCTGTACAGCTGCAGTAAAACTTCCCTATTTTTGTGTTCCATTCCCCTTGCAATAAACGCCCATGATCCATCCACCTCCCTGTCACTTGCTGTACCTGCACGCTAATGTTTTGTGATTCATGTACCAGGACCCCCAGATCCCTCTGTGTCATCGAGTTCTGCATTCCCTCTCCGTTTAAATAATATCCTGCTTTTGCATTTTTCCTGCCAAAGTAGACATGTTCACTTTTTCCCACATTATACTCAGTCTAACAGGTTTTTGCCCACCCACTTTATGCGTCTATATCGTTTTACAGACTCTGTCCCTCCTGTTGACAACTTGGCGTTGTTGACAAATTTAGCTACTGTACATTCAGTCCCTTCATCCATATTATTGATGTAGATTGTAAATAGTGGAGGCCGCTGCACAGATCCCTGTGGCAGTCCACTTGCCAACCTGGGAAAAGACCCATTTATCCCTCTCTTTGCTACCTGTTAGCCAACCAATCCTTTACCCATGCTAATATGTTATCCCACACCATGTCATATCATAAAAGCAAAATACTGCGGATGCTGGAATCTGAAACAAAAACAGAAAATGCTGGAAAATCTCAGCAGGTCTGACAGCATCTGTGGAGAGAGAATACAGGGCTAACATTTCGAGTCTGGATGACTTTGTCAGAGTCACACAGATGTAATGTTATCTTGCGTAGTAACCTTTGATGTGGCACCTTCTCAAATGCCTCTGGAAATCCAAGTACAGTACATCCACTGGTTCCCCTTTATCCACCTGTTTGTTACTTCCTCAAAAAAGTCAAATAAATTAGTTAAACTAAATTTCCATTTCACAATCTCAGGTTGACTCTGCCTGATTTTGGAAGTATCTATAACCTCCTTAGTAATGGATTTGAGTAGTTTCCCTCGGACAGATGTCAGACGAACTTAAAATCCTGGCCTAGGAATTCTGAAGTGAGTAACTCATCCTCTGACTCCAAGACGTGTCCACCATCGACAAGACATAAGTCATGAGAGCGATGAGATTTTCTCCACATTGCATTCACCACTTTAAACGTCCACTCCCTCCTACACTGCCCATCAAGTGTACCATCTTCAAGATAAAATGCAACAATTTGCCAAGGCTTCTTCAACAGCACTTTCAAAACCCGTGACTTTACCATCTAAAAAATCAAGGACAGCAGACTCATGTGAGTGTCACCATCCCGAAAGGTCCCCTCCAAGTCACACACCATCCTGACTTGGAACTGTGTCGCTGTTTCTTCATCATCTCTGAGCCAGAACCCCAGAGCTCCCTTCCTAACTGCACTGTGGGTGTTCCTACACCACATGTGCTGCAGTGTCTTCCTTCTGTGCTGCAGTGGTTCTATGATATTGTAACTCATTTGGCATCTCTTGAGATATGGTCACAGGGAAGTTCTCTGTTAAACATCTTTGCATTTCTTTCACAGTTTGGAAAGAAGAGTGAAGGAGATTGTGCACAAAGCTTTCTGGGATAGTTTGCAGGCCCAGTTAAGTGAGACCCCACCACAATTCAGCCAGGCCATCAAACTGCTGCAGGAAGTTAAAGAGGTAAGGGCTGGAGATGGACAGCAGTCCAACTCCGGCTGGAGTGGACCAGATTTAACTTGTGCTAATTGGCTCAGATTTCAATTCTTTTTTTCTGGGAATCACAGGTTGGAATTTAACACTGAAACTTTAAGGCATCTGTTTGTAAAGTTATAGCATCATTCACATTCACTGCTCATCTGTCCAATGAATCAGTCTGTACTATAAAGTGACTTTATAAATCATTCTCGGTTCTGCCAATTTGGTGACATTAGCGATAAAACTGCCAAATCCATATTTACCCTGACACTTGGGCGAGAAAATGTTTGAAAACTTGCTCACATCTTGGCAATTGGGAACCACTAACTGGACTCTTCACTCTGTGCAGACTCTGGCTGTACCAGCCTCCTGCCGTAGGAACTAGGGGGAAACACCGGAGAAGCGGCAACAACTGAGATTTCCATCCTTTGGGCTGTTTCTCTGGCAGTTTCAGCCAATCTTCTACCTTACAGCAGGCAATTAAAAAACAAATTAACAGGCAATTGAGCTGCTAACAAGCCAACTGTCCCATATCTCACACTGCCCAAGCCACTGAATGGTTGGCAGATGCAGACAACTGGGAGTGGGCAGCCCACTTTTGAAAAACACTTTTGGACTTGTGGGAAAGAAGGAGGGTATGGCAGTTTAGGAATGCCCTTTGTGCATCAGCAGCACCACCTCCCCACAAAGATGTTACTTAAACTCCCTTGTTCCTGCCCATCTAAGCTTAGGGCAGCACGGTAGCACAGTGGTTAGCACTGCTGCCTCACAGCGCCAGGGACGCAGGTTCGATTCCCGGCTTGGGTCACCGTCTGTGTGGAGTTTGCACGTTCTCCCCGTGTCTGCGTGGATTTCCTCCGGGTGCTCCGGTTTCCTCCCACATTCCAAAGATGTACAGGTGGATTAGCCATGGTAAATGCACGGGTTTACGGGGATAAGGCAGAGGGGAAGGTCTGGGTGGGATGCTCTTTCGCAGACTCAGTGCACACTCGATGGGTTGAATGGCCTCTTCTGCATTGTAGGGATTCTATGGAACCCAGGAATGAGTCTTAAGAACCTTCGCTGAACTGCTTCTATTGCAATTATGTCTTTTTTTCAAGTAAGGAGACAAAAACTGTACACAGTATTCCAAAAATGGTCCTACAGCTGCAATAAATTTTATGCTAATCCATCTTTTATTGTTTTTGATTGGGATGCTGTCTCAGAATCATAGAATCCCTACGGTGCAGAAGGAGACTATTTGATCCATCGAGTCTGCACCCACTCTCCGACAGAACATCCCACCCAGGCCCTATCCACGTAACCCCATGTATTCACCTCGCTAGTTGCCCAATCTACACGTCATGGGACACTAAGGGACAATTTAGCATGGCCAATCCACCTAACCTGCACATCTTTGGACTGTGGGAGGAAACCGGAGCGCCCGGAGGAAACCTGTCTTTCACAGGTTTATCCATAAAATAAAACGGGCATTTCTTTTAAAACAAACAATACACTTGATTCTTGATATCAACAAACCTGAAATGTATAAACCACCCAGTCAGGAGACGAGAACTTCATACAATCATTGCGAGGATAAGTTGTCTTCACAGTTGGATCCATGATTCTATATCTTGGGAATTTAATGGTGTGGAGATGCCGGCATTGGACTGGGGTGGGCACAGTAAGAAGTCTCACAACACCGGGTTAAAGTCCAACAGGTTTACTTGGAATCACGAGCTTTCGGAGCGCTGCCCCTTCATCAGGTGAGTGGAGAGGTAGGTTTCACAAACACGGCATATATAGACAGAGGAACAATTGTACGATAATGGTTGGAAGAATCACATTCCAGTCATTATCTTGCAATTGTGCCTCTGTCTATATATGCTGCATTCGTGAAACCTACCTCTCCACTCACCTGATGAAGGGGCAGCGCTCCGAAAGCTTGTGATTCCAAATAAACCTGTTGGACTTTAACCTGGTGTTGTGAGACTTCTTATTGGGAATTTAATGATTGGGAGAGGGGCCTGCTGCCACTCTGCAGGGATCGGTTGCGGGGGGAGGAGAGGGGGCCTGCTGCCACTCTGCAGGGATCAGTGGGGGTATGGGGGGCAGGAAGAGGGCGTGAGAGGATGGCATACAGGAGTAGAGCTGCTGGTCTGAACTGAAGCTGACCTCTTGCTGGTTTTAGAACGTGGAACATAGAACATAGAACAGTACAGCACAGAACAGGCCCTTCGGCCCACGTTGTTGTGCCGAGCTTTGTCTGAAACCCAGATCAAGCTATTTCCTTCCTATCATCCCGAAGTACTCCATGTGCCTATCCAATAGCTTCTTAAATGTTCCTAAAGTTTCTGACTCCACTATCCCTGCAGGCAGTCCATTCCACACCCCAACCACTCTCTGAGTAAAAAACATACCTCGGACATCCTTCCTATATCTCCCACCATGAACCCTATAGTTATGCCCCCTTGTAATAGCTCCATCCACCCGAGGAAATAGTCTTTGAACATTCACTCTATCTATCCCCCTCATCATCTTATAAATCTCTATCAAGTCTCCTCTCAACCTCCTCCGCTCCAAAGAGAAAAGCCCAAGTACCCTCAACCTTTCCCCATAAGACCTACCCTCCAAACCAGGCAGCATCCTGGTAAATCTCCTTTGCACTCTTTCCAGTGTCTCCACATCCTTCTTATAGTGAGGTGACCAGAACTGCACACAATATTCCAAATGTGGTCTCACCAAGGTCCTGTACAGTTGCAGCATAACCCCACGGCTCTTAAACTCAAACCCCCTGTTAATGAACGCCAACACACTATAGGCCGCCTTCACGGTTCTATCCACCTGAGTGGCAACCTTCAGAGATCTATGGATATGAACCCCAAGATCTCTCTGTTCCTCCACATTCTTCAGAACCCGACCTTTGACCCTGTAATCCACATTTAAATTTGTCCTACCAAAATGAATCACCTCGCATTTGTCAGGGTTAAACTCCATTTGCCATTTTTCAGCCCAGCTCTGCATCCTATCTATATCTCTTTGCAGCCTACAACAGCCCTCCACCTCATCCACTACTCCACCAATCTTGGTGTCATCAGCAAATTTACTGATTCACCCTTCAGCCCCCTCCTCCAAGTCATTTATAAAAATGACAAATAGCAGAGGACCAAGCACTGATCCCTGTGGCACTCCGCTGGTAACCGATTTCCAGTCCGAAAATTTTCCATCCACCGCCACCCTCTGTCTTCTGTTAGATAGCCAGTTACCTATCCAATCGGCCAAACTTCCCTCTATCCCACACATCCTTACTTTCTTCATAAGCCGACCATGGGGGACTTTATCAAACGCCTTACTAAAATCCATGTTTATGACATCAACTGCACTACCTTCATCTACATACTTTGTTACCTCCTCAAAAAATTCTATCAAATTTGTGAGGCAAGACTTGCCCTTCACAAATCCGTGCTGACTATCCCGGATTAAGCTGCATCTTTCTAAATGGTCGTAAATCCTATCCCTGAGGACCTTTTCCATCAACTTACCGACCACCGAAGTAAGACTAACCGGCCTATAATTACCAGAGTCATTTCTATTCCCTTTCTTAAACAGAGGAACCACATTCGCCACTCTCCAGTCCTCTGGCACCACCCCCGTGGACAGTGAGGACGCAAAGATCAATGCCAAAGGCTCTGCTATCTCATCCCTTGCCTCCCAAAGACTCCTAGGATATATTTCATCAGGCCCAGGGGACTTATCAACTTTCAGTTTATTCAAAATTGCTGGTACATCTTCCCTCCAAACATCTACTTCCTCCAGCCTATCAGCCTGTGACACCCTCTCTTCCTCAAAAACATGGCCCCTCTCCTTGGTGAACACCGAAGAAAAGTATTCATTCATCACCTCGCCTATCTCTCCTGACTCCATGCACAAATTCCCACTGCCGTCCTTGACCGGCCCTAACCTCACCCTGGTCATTCTTTTATTCCTCACATAAGAGTAAAAAGCCTTGGGGTTTTCCTTGATCCGACCCGCCAAGGACTTCTCATGCCCCCTCCTAGCTCTCCTAAGCCCCTTTTTCAGCTCATTTCTTGCTAACTTGTAACCCTCCATCGAGCCAACTGAACCTTGTTTTCGCAACCTTACATATGCTTCCTTCTTCCTCTTGACAAGACATTCCACCTCTTTTGTGAACCATGGTTCCCTCACTCGGCCATTTCCTCTCTGCCTGGCAGGGACATACCTATCAAGGTCACGCAGTATTTGTTCCTTGAAAAAGTTCCACTTTTCATTAGTGCCTTTCCCTGACAATTTTTGTTCCCATCCCATGCTTCCTAATTCCTGCCTGATTGCATCATAATTACCTCTCCCCCAATTGTAAACCTTGCCCTGCCGTATGGCCCTCTCCCTCTCCATTCCAATAACAAAAGACACCGAATTGTGGTCACTATCTCCAAAGTGCTCTCCCACAACCAAATCCAACACTTGGCCCGGTTCATTTCCCATTACCAAATCCAATGTGGCCCCACCTCTTGTCGGCTTATCCACATATTGTGTCAGGAAACCCTCCTGCACACACTGCACAAAAACTGCCCCATCCGAACTATTCGACCTATAAAGGCTCCAATCAATATTTGGAAAGTTAAAGTCCCCCATGCCAACTACCCTGTGACCCCCACACATATCCATAATCTGCTTAGCAATTTCTTGCTCCACATCTCTATTACTATTTGGGGGCCTATAGTAAACTCCTAACAACGTGACCGCTCCTTTCCTATTCCTAACCTCAGCCCATATTACCTCTGTAGGCAGATCCCCTTTGAAATGCCTTTCTGCAGCCGTTACACTCTCCTTGATTAACAGTGCCACTCCACCACCTCTTTTACCAGCTACCCTACACTTACTGAAACATCTATACCCCGGAACTTCCAACAACCATTCCTGTCCTTGTTCTACCCATGTCTCCGTAATGGCCACAATATCGTAGTCCCAAGTACCAATCCACGCCCCAAGTTCACCTACCTTATTTCGGATGCTCCTTGCATTGAAGTAGACACACTTCAACCCACCTTCTTGTCTGCTGGTACCCACCTTTGACCATGATACCCTTCCCAGTACCTCACTACACTCACTGACCTCCGGACTACAACTCCTTTTCCCATCCCCCTGACAAATTAGTTTAAACCCCCCCGAAGAGCTGTAGCAAATTTCCCTCCCAGGATATTGGTGCCCCTCTGGTTCAGGTGCACCCCGTCCTGTTGGTACAGGTCCCACCTTCCCCAGAAAGTGTTCCAATTATCCACATAGCTGAAACCCTCCCTCCTACACCATCCCTGCATCCATGTGTTTAACTGCACTCTCTCCCTGTTCCTCAACTCGCTATCCCGTGGCACCGGCAACATACCAGAGATGACAACCTGTTTTGTCCTGGCTCTCAGCTTCCACCCAAGCTCCCTGAATTCCTGTTTTAAATCCCCGTCCCCTCTCTTACCTCTGTCTTTGGTGTCGACGTGCACCACGACTTGTGACTGTTCCCCCTCCCCCTTTAGAATCCTGAAGACACGGTCGGAGATGTCACAGACCCTGGCATCCGGGAGGCAACATACCATCCGTGAGTCTCTCTTGTTGCCACAGAACCTCCTATCTATCCCGCTAACAAACGAGTCCCCAATAACTATAGCTCTACCACTCTCCCCCTTTCCCTTCTGAGCCACAGGGACGGACTCAGCGCTGGCGATCTGGTCACTGCGGCTCACCACTGGTAGGTCGCCCCCCTCACCTGTATCCAAAGTGGAATACTTGTTGCTAAGGGTAACGACCACAGGGGATCCCCGCTCCGACTGCTTCCTCCCAGCCCCTCTCACTGTCACCCATCTATTTTCATTCCCTGGAGCAACTATATCCCTGAAGCTTGTGTCTATGGCCCTCTCTGCCTCCCTGATGACCCTAAGCTCATCCACCTCCAGCTCCAGCTCCCTAACGCGGTCTTGGAGGAGCTGCAGATGGGTGCACCTCCCACAGGTGTAATCAGCAGGGACACTGACGGTGTCCCTCACCTCAAACATTCTGCAGGAGGAACATTGCACTGCCTTCACTTCCATCCCCTCCATATAACTTACTGCTACAAAGAAAAAGAATTGCTCCAATGGAACACTGAACCCTTTTCCCCTTCCTCCGAGTGCACCGGGAAAGAAGTTTAAAAAGCAGGAACACAGAGCGGTGACAGTTTAAAAAGCAGGAACACAGAGCGGCGACAGTTTAAAAATCAGGAACACAGAGCGGCGACAGTTTAAAAAGCAGGAACACAGAGCGGCGACAGTTTAAAGAGCAGGAACACAGAGCGGCGACAGTTTAAAGAGCAGGAACACAGAGCGGATTATATCCAAATTATATCCAAACAACTGAGATTAAATCCAAACAACTGATATTAAACCCAAACAACTGAGATTAAATCCAAATAACAGAGATTAAATCCAAACAACAGAGATTAAATCCAAACAACAGAGATTAAATCCAAACAACAGAGATTAAATCCAAACAACAGAGATTAAATCCAATCAACTGAGATCAAACCCAAACAAACTGAGATTAAATCCAAACAACTGAGATTAAACCCAAACAAACTGAGATTAAATCCAAACAACTGAGATTAAATCCAAACAACTGAGATTAAATCCAAACTGAGATGAAATCCAAACAACTGAGATTAATTTTTTTTCTTCTCTTTAGTCACTGTTGTCTCTCCTGCTTCCTGGTCACACCCGTTTACGGGCTCAGATTGGTGAAGTGCTGGACATGGAGTTGATTGAACAGCAAGCTGAACACAATGCACTGGATATCCAGCGACTGGCTGGCTTCATCATAGGCATGATGGCAACTCTGTGTGCGCCAGTCAGGGACGCAGAGATTAAGAAGCTGAAGGGCCTCACGGAGACTGTATCACTCTTCAGGTATGTTTGGTGGGGCGAGGATGTGTGAGGGGGTGACATTGTAAACTCTAAATATTCTTCTTATGACTTTCATTCCTCTCCGCCTCCTCAAAGACTCTCCTCAGAGTGTACCTCCTTGACTCTGTCCCGATATCTCATGTGACCCAGGGTCAGCTTTTGTTTGTTAACATTCCTGTGAAGATTTTATTTATTAGTCACAAGTAAGGCTTACATTAACACTGCAATGAAGTTACTGTGAAATTCCCCTAGTCGCCACAGTCCAGCGCCTATTTGGTTAATGCACCTAACCAGCACGTCTTTCAGACTGAGAGGAAACCAGAGCACCCAGAGGAAATCCACGGGGAGAACGTGCAGACTCCACACAGACAGTGACCCAAGTTGGGAATCGAACCCGGGTCCCTGGCGCTGTGAAGCAGCACTGCTAACCGCTGTGTCACCGTGCCGCCCATGAAGTGCTCTGGGATGCTTTACTACATTCATGGTGTTATATAAATGCAAGTTGTTGTTGTGGTCTAGGAGAGTCATGGGTTGGCATAGTGGCACAGTGGTTAGCACTGCTGCCTCACAGCGCCAGTGGGTTCGATTCCCGGCTCGGGTCACAGTCTGTGCGGAGTTTGCGCGTTCTCCCCGTGTCTGCGTGGGTTTCTTCCAGGTGCTCCGGTTTCACCCACAGTCCAAAGATGTGCGGGTTAGGTTGATTGGCCATGCTAAATTGACCCGAGTGTCAGGTGGTTAGTAGGGTAAATAAATACTCGATGGGCCGAATGGCCTCCTGCACTGTAGGATTCGATGATTCTGAGTCAGCTCAAACAATACTCTTGCAAAAAACATAGTAAAGCCATCTACAGCCAATGTGTCGACTGAGCTCACATCTTCACCTTTAATGCTGCTACGTTAGTCATGTTGTAAGGTGTTGCTTTTAATAAGGTTTTCATAGTCTTAGATAGTTCAACAGGAAGTATTTATTAACTACTAGAAACTGCATACATAGATACAGTAAAGGTCTCCATGCTTGCTTCTACACACAGCTCTGCCAACATTAGACTGACCCCCAGGTCTGGGTTACGTGTCCTCTTAATCATTGTGGACCGTACTGTACTCAATTCCACGTGAACCTTCTTGTTCCAGATCTTTATACTAAAGTTGGGTGTGATATCCCTTTGCAAATCTATGCTTGATTTTGTTTATATCTCCATAAATGTTTAACCGGTTTTCTAGAAGTTTCCTACACATCAGGGGCCCATCGAGTCTGCACCGACCACAATCCCACCCTGACTCTATCCCCGTAACCCCACATATTTACCCTGCTAATCCCCCTGACACTCGGGTCAATTTAGCATGGCCAATCAAACTAACCCGCACTTTGGACTGTGGGAGGAAACCGGAGCACCCGGAGGGAAACCCACGCAGACACGGGGAGAATGTGCAGACTCCACACAGACAGTGACTCGAGGCCAGAATTGAACCCGAGTCTCTGGCACTGTGAGACAGCAGTGCCAACCACTGTGCCACCATGCCGCCCTTCTGGATCTGCCCTTCTGGATCCGATGATTATTCATTCACCATATATGCCCATCTACTTTATAAAGTCATCCAAGCCACCAATGGGACTATCACACTTCACTTTGCATTGTTATTTTTATTTATTAGTGTCACAAGTAAGCTTACATTAACACTGCAGTGAAGTTACTGAGGGAGAATTTAGCACGGTCAATGCACCATAACCAGCATGTCTTTCGGACTGTGGGAGGAAACCGGAGCACCCAGAGAAAACCCACGCAGACATGGAGAGAACATGCCGACAGTGACCCAAACCGACAATTGAACCCGGCACTGTAAACTATCAAAACTCATTGATTAGGTCAGAACCTCCCACCGTCTGAAAGATGTGTTGGTTAGGGGTGCATTGGCCGTGCTAAATTCTCCCTCAGTGTAACCGAACAAGCGCTGGAGTGTGGCGACTAGGGGATTTTCACAGTAACTTCATTGCAGTGTTAATGTAAGCCGACTTGTGACACTAATAAATAAATTTTATAAATAAATAAATCTCATTGTCCCCCCCCCCACCCCACTCAGATGCAGACTCGGCATATCCGAGTGAAACATATCGCCAAGAGAAGAATGAAATCTCTAATCGCTCTGACTTTACCATCTCTTAGGGAGATCTTCCGTGTGCTTGACCTGATGAAGATCGACATGGCAAACTTTACCATGAAGGCCTTGAAGCCTCATCTACAACAAGAGTCCATCCAGTATGAACGCAGCAAGTTCCAGGAGTTCCTCAACAAACAGCCCAGTAAGCAAAAATACTGTGGATGCTGGAAATCTGAAATAAAAGCAGAAAATGCTGGATAGACTCAGCAAGTCTGGCAGCATCTGCAGAGAGAGAAACACAGCTAACATTTCCAGTCCAGAGTTTCAGTGTAAGGGTCATTGCCTTGGCCTGTTCTGGCACTGAGCCACTGAGAAGATAAGCTGCAGGAATTAAAGAGAGTTAATGCAAAGAATTGCCTGAGAACTGGGAAGAAAGAGTTGTGAGCTCAAAGAGAGGGGAGAATATGGAGCTGATGGGGTGGAGGGTGGGGAAAGAATTGCTTTGCTCACTGAGTTACTGTCTTAATTCTGAATGCAGTTGCAATGTTGCTGCATATATTGTAGTCACAGTGATTCCGCCCTCCTTCAAAGGAGTGTTAAATATAATTATTTTGTGTACATTTAGGAAGAGACTGAGAAAATATAGCTTTAAAATCGGCCAAGATTCCATGAACAACCTTACAGACTAAAATAAATCTGACTAAGAACAAAGAACAGTGTAGGCCCTTCGGCCCTCCAAGCCTGCACCGATCATGATGCCTTCCTAAGCTAAAACCGTATGCATTTACGGAGTCCGTATCCTTCCCTTCCCATCCTATGAATGTATTTGTCCAGTTGCCCCTTAAATGCCGCTATTGTACCTGTTCCCACCACCTCCTCGGGCAGCGCGTTCCAGACATTCACCATTCTCTCTGTAAAAAAAAAAATTGCCTCGCACATCTCCTCTAAACTTTTCCCCACGCACCTTAAACCTATGTCCCCTAGTACTTGACTCTTCTACCCTAGGAAAGAGCATCTGACTCTCCATTCTGTCCATGCCGCTCAGACTAGAGGCAGTAGGGAAGCAGTAGTCAATATTTTGCGCGCGTGAGGCTTCACATTGTAAACTGGGCCTTAACATGCGATTCCTATGGGCTTGTATTGTTCTTGATCCCTGGACTAAAACCAGTTTGCAAATTCAGATCCTCAGTTCAATTTCACCAACTCCCACGCACCACCTAAAAGAGGAAACTGTATCCTGACCAACACTTCACGTTATATATCTTTCACAAGCCAAGATCCAAAATTGTTTGTAGGTCTCTTTTTTTTCCACCGGTCAGGAATCAAACCGAGGACCTTATGGGTTTTATTTGGCTGGTGGGTGGATGAAGGCTGAGCCAGTGAAGGAGTAGTTTCCTATCATGCCGTTGTTACCTTTATCCTTCTCCCATTTCTCAGATGCTTTGGAGCACACGACCGCGTGGCTGAAGGCAGCAACTGAAGAAACTGCCAGTTTAGTCTTACCATCTCGTGGCAACGGACCAGCGGTGGTGAGCCCCACAGTGGTGCTGAACCAAGGCTTTATGAACTTGCTGAGATGGGACAAGGACACTGACGCTTATCCAGAGGTAAGCACCAAGTCATCAGTGAGTGGAGAGTGCCTATTTGAACATGTTAAGGAGTGCTGTGCTCAGCACTTACTGTTGTTGCCACGCTGGGGTCTGCAGATAGCCTGCTGCGTACTGCAAGGGGGCAAGTACTCCCAATAAAGACAAGCAATCTCAAACTGACATGACAAATAAGGGCCTTCATGGACTTAGGCACCACCATTCCATTTCCCCATTCAAAATGCAACAAGTGTGCCAGAATCAATGAGATTAGTCCTACAACTTCTAATTAACAGAGGATATTGATTCATACAGTGCATAGGTGGGACTGAATTGATATTAATAGACATCGTGTTATTGTGTTATTTTAAATTAAAGCCTGAGCTTCCCACTAGCTTACAGCCTCATTCTTGTGGTGGTTGGTTCTGCTGTCTACACTCTGCTCCGCAGTCACACCTGCACAGACCTTCTCCAGTCTCTCACTCTTTGATCCCGGCCACACACAGCTGAATGACCTAACAATGCCGCTTTATTGTGTGAACACAAGTGTTGACTTCAGCAGTGCAACAACATGGAAAGAAGGTGTGTAATGAGAAAGGCAGGGACATGCACTGCCGTCATTCGGTGGTCTCAGGCTAATTGGTATACATGTGTGGAGCTAGATTGTCATGATAGTGATGGAGCTGTGTCCTCTTCGCGTCCCACCTTCCTCTACTCAGTCACTCACTGCCATTGTTCTGGAGTGGTCCTGTACACAATTCCTATTGATAGGTGGGAGTGTTTTGTGTGGTTTCAGGATGAGACACAAGGCCTAGGGTCAAACTCAGCCTAGTGCCCTGAACAAAATTGAACAAGCCTTGGCAATTGCAGATAAGGGCCATATTTATTGGTCAAGAGATGGGCCCCATGACCTTTTGCCCCATAGGGTTTTGGAAAGTTCAGGACCATTTCTGGAGACAATACACGCTAATGTTCCATCATACCTTCTGCGCAATTAACCCCAAAAGGCAATCCGACGTCAGAAAAACAAACAAATTGGAAAGAAATAAAATAGAATCTATTTAGCAATTGATTTTTGCAGTTGGCAGCACTGAAGGCAAGACTCACTGCAAGAACAACAGCTGCGAATGGGTTTCCTGGTCTCTTGTTAAGAAGCTGGGAAGTAGTCCATCTCGTGCAACAATCTAAACTCAACAGATCATTCCTGCAACAATTTAAATTCAAAATAGTCATCAAAGTTCAGGTTTATCTTGATGATAGGCTTGCTTCAAGTTATTTATTAAGAGTAAATGAATGGCATTGTCTGCACCTGAAACTGTCGACCATTCCTGGAGCCAATTTCACATTTGTCTGCACCCAGAGAGGACGATTAATATTGTTCGTTCCTCGCCCACCCACACCCCCGCCACCTCACTGCTTTTGTCAGATCGTGTTCCCTTCCAAACGAACAGAGATGGCAAAATGAAATTCTTTATGGATCCTAATGGGGGAGGGGCAAAGCACTGAGATGGGAAGAAAACAATCAAAATGGAGAAAGGAAAACGTGCAGCCTCCAGGATATAACTGAAGTCCACTCACAACTGGAGAACGTCATCGCTGTCTCTGAATGAAAAATTGTTCTGCAAATAAAACTCAGCACAATGAGCTGTGGGGAAGCCAGACTGTGTCATCCCCAAAGGAGCAGAAGCCTCCAATTCTCACCAAGATTACTTTCGGAGGGATGAACACTTTTACCAGGTTCCCCCAGGTCAGGGTTTTTGTTTTGTTTGTTCTTATCACTCTTCTTTTCCTGAAGGTGCAGGGACACCGTTCCTGGGTGTTGGCAGACCTCCCAGTCTGGTGACCAAGTGGCCCTTGCTGTGTGATTCTGTGCTGTGGGTGTTTGTGAGCTATTCACCTCCCACAGTAAACTCCAGTCCCAATGTGCACCCTGCATGTTGTCCAGCACTCAACGACAATCGGGTATTGGGACCTGGGCTGGCTTCATTTTTGACCAATGTCCCTATAGTCCAAAGTCTGCCTGGGCCTATTCTAACGCACACAATACGGTGCTGGCTACTTCTAATTAGTCACCACAGACAAAAAAAGTCAAAGCAGTCTTAACCGAGTTTAAAGGAGCTGACACTCCGCCTATCCCTCAGTCCCAGTGTTTAGCAGTGATTTACTGGATGCCATACTCTTCCTGTTTACTAACAACACAAACCTACACATTTCTGTTCCTCCCCATGCAGACTGTGCTGATGGACAGATCGCGTCTACAGGAGCTGCAGCAGAGAGTTGACCAGCTGACTCTGGTGGCCTCCATCCTATTGGTAACCAGTAATACTGCAGGAGCAGCTATTGGTGGTTTGCCTGGGTTTGTAGATAAAGTAAAGCAGGTCACTGGTGCCCTGGTGAATGGGCTGAATGACAAGTAAGTTAATCTGACCAGCTGCGTCTCCAGGAGGCGATAGCAGAGTATATTCAGCACTTGCTATAATTACAACTCTGTTCCTGCAGTGTATGCAGGTGAAAATGTTGCAGATTGCAAAACAACTCTCAGCTGCGAGAGTATAGACAGACATCTGCGTGGTTCGCTATTTCCCAGTAACTGTGGAAGGCCGATGACCTAATGAACAGCACCTCCAGTTTTACTCTTGCCCTCTTGTGTTCTGATCAACCGGTAGGTTTGGGAATAGGAAGCCCTTTCACCCTGTTTGATTCCATCATTCCTGAACACTAACTCTACAGCCTACCCCGTCCAGCATTGAACCGTCTTTTAACTGTCCAGTCCTGGCCTCCAACACCATCACACGACAGATTCCACCTTTCAATCATCCTCAATCTAAAGACATCTGAAAGTTAAAGTTTATTTATTAGTCACAAGCAAAGCTTACACCAACACTGCAATGAAGTTTACTGTGAAATTCCCCTAGTCGCCACACTCCGGCACCTGTTTGGATCAATGCACCCTAACCGGCACATCTTTCAGACTGTGGGAGGAAACCGGAGCACCCAGAGGAAACCCACGCAGACACGGGGAGAATGTACAAACTCCACACAGTGACCCAAGCTGGGAATTGAACCTGGGTCCCTGATGCTGTGAGGCAGCAGTGCTAACCACTGTGCCACCATGTGCAGAAAATCTTTCTGATCTTGGACTGTTTAGTCTTGCCTTCCCCAGCCACAGAGTCATGTTTTCTCTGACTTTCTTCAGCAATGGGCCTCCATATCCTGGCTCGCCTCCTCTGTTAAAGTTTTATATATATGTGTATTAATATTTTGTATATTAATGACCCCACTGTACCTCCCCTGCTGATCACGATGGCCCTACTTTTGTTGACCAAATGCAGATGGTTAATCATGGGAAAGGCCTCGTTTTAAGCTTTTAAACCAAGAAAGTCTTCCCAGCTTCATTCGCTTTCAGAGCTACCAGAGGCGTTTTAGAGGGTAAAGCTAAAAACTGTGACTGAATGTTGGCTGTTACAGGCTGAGAATCAGTCATTTTATTGAACTTTTGAAATATCCCTAGTCTTACAATTGTTTGCCCAACATATAGAGTCATAGAGGTTTACAGCATGGAAACAGGCCCATCGGCCCAACTTGTCCATGCCACCCTTTTTCTTTTTAAACCCCTAAACTAATCCTAATTGCCCGCATTTGGCCCATATCCCTCTATACCCATCATATCCATGTAATTGTTTAAATGCTTTCTAAAAGACAAGTTTGTACCCACCTCTACTACTACCTCTGGCAGCTTGTTCCAGACACTCACCACCCTCTGTGTGAAAAACTTGCCCCTCTGCACCCTTTGATATCTCTCCCCTCTCACCTTAAACCTATGCCCTCTAGTTTTAGACTCCCCTACCTTTGGGAAAAGATATTGACTATCTAGCTGATCTGTGCCCCTCATTATTTTAAAGACCTCTATAAGGTCACCCCTCAGCCTTCTACGCTCCAGAGAAAAAAGTCCCAGTCTATCCAGCCTCTACTTATAACTGAAACCATCAAGTCCCAGTAGCATCCTAGTAAATCTTTTCTGCACTCTTTCCAGTTTAATAACATCCTTTCTATAATAGGGTGACCAGAACTGTACACAGTATATATAATAAATATAGGGTACATGATTGTTCAGGAATACTGGTGTATTTCACGTATAACAAGTAAAGCAGGTGGTCAAAAGGCTGAAATATTGGTCAAAGTCTTTGACAGACTTGAGGAGATAGAGGGCACAACTTGCTGCCTGTTCACGCCATGCTCCCGCTGTAACAAAGACCAAGAATTTGGCAAAAGCCAAACCTCCGTTCACTGCAGCGGGATGGGAAACAGTTGGAAAATTCCAGCCATCGAGTCATTAAGGCATGCTGGCTCCCATAGAGTAACCCAATCGTCCCCATTCCTCTGCTGTAGTTCCTTGGGGGCCCTGTTTTTCCCCTCAAGTGCATGTACAAATTTCCTTTTGAAATTAGTCATTATCTCTGCTTCCAAGATATCTTTAGAAACGATAGTGAGTTTTAAGGGGCATCTTGACAAATACATGAATAGGATGGGAATAGAGGGATGTGGTCCCCGGAAGGGTAGGGGGTTCTAGTTCAGTCGGTAGCATGGTCGGTGCAGACTTGGAGGGCCGAAAGGGCCTGTTCCTGTGCTGTAATTTGCTTGTTCTTTGTTCATGCCAGTAAGCGGTGAGTTTCAGATCATTAGTACTCACTGTGTAAAGAAACATCTACCCCAACACCTCCAGCCCAAAACCTGTGTCTGCTAGTTCTTGTACTGTTGGTGAATGGAAACAGCTTTGTTTTGTCTATCTTATCTAAACCTGTCACAATCTGTGGGCTTGCGGTGGACTGAAAAGATTGAGTATGTGGACTTTAACAAAGAGGTTGTGCTGGAATCTTTGAATGGCATCAAGATAGATAAGTCACCGGGTCCGGATGGGATGTACCCCAGGTTACTGTGGGAGACGAGGGAAGAGATTGCAGAGCCTCTGGTGATGATCTTTGCGTCGTCGATGGAGACGGGAAAGGTGCCGAAGGATTGGAGGATTGCGGATGTGGTTCCTATTTTCAAGAAGGGGAATAGGGATAGCCCAGGAAATTACCGACCGGTGAGTCTAACCTCAGTGGTTGGTAAGTTGATGGAGAAGATCCTGAGGGACAAGATTTATGAGCATTTGGAGAGGTTTAGTATGCTCAAGAATACTCAGCATGGCTTTGTCAAAGGCAGATCGTGCCTTACGAGTCTGGTGGAGTTCTTCGAAAATGTGACTAAACACATTGACGAAGGGAAAGCGGTAGATGTGGTTTATATGGATTTTAGCAAGGCGCTCGAAAAGGTTCCCCATGTGAGGCTTCTCGAAAAAGTGAGAGGGCATGGGATCCAAGCGGCTGCTGCCCTGTGGATCCAGAACTAGCTTGCCCAAAGGAGGCAGAGAGTGTGTATAGATGGGTCTTTTTCTAATTGGAGGTCGGTCACCAGTGGTGTGCCCCAGGGATCTGTTCTGGGACCCTTGCTGTTTGTCATTTTCATAAATGACCTGGATGAGGAAGTGGAGGGATGGGTTGGTAAGTTTGCCGACGACACAAAGATTGGTGGGGTTGTGGATAGTCTGGAGGGATGTCAGAAGTTACAGAGGGACATAGATAGAATGCAAGACTGGGCGGAGAAGTGGCAGATGGACTTCAACCCAGATAAATGCATAGTGGTCCATTTTGGCAGGTCAAATGGGATGAAGGAGTACAATATAAAGGGAAAGACTCTTAGTACTGTGGAGGATCAGAAGGACCTTGGGGTCCGGGTCCATAGGACTCTAAAATCGGCCCCGCAGGTGGAGGAGGTGGTTAAGAAGGCATATGGTGTGCTGGCCTTTATCAATCGAGGGATTGAGTTTAGGAGTCCAGGGATAATGATGCAGCTATATAAGACCCTCGTCAGACCCCACTTGGAGTACTGTGCTCAGTTCTGGTTGCCTCATTACAGGAAGGATGTGGAAAAGATTGAAAGGGTGCAGAGGAGATTTACAAGGATGTTGCCTGGATTGAGTGGCATGCCTTATGAGGATAGGCTGAGGGAGCTCGGTCTTTTCTCCTTGGAGAGACGTTTGATGAGAGGAGACCTAATAGAGGTATGAAAGATGTTGAGAGGCATAGATCGGGTGAACTCTGAGGCTTTTTCCCAGGGTGGAAATGGCTGCTACGAGAGGACACAGGTTTAGGGTGCTGGGGGGTAGGTACAGGGGAAGTGTTTGGGGGAAGTTTTTCACACAGAGGGTGGTGGGCGAGTGGAATCGGCTGCTGTCAGTGGTGGTGGAGGCAAACTCAATAGGGTCTTTTAAGAGACTCCTGGATGAGTACATGGGACTTAATAGGATGGAGGATTATAGGTAGGCCTAAAAGGTAGGGATATGTTCGGCACAACTTGTGGGGCTGAAGGGCCTGTTTTGTGCTGTAGTTTTCTATGTTTCTATGTTTCTATAATCTATGTCAGAAGGACAGAATTCAAAGCCTCATATAAATTAAACATTACAGGACTGAACCTCATCAGTGTTTGATCACTGACAACTTATGTGGCACATCCCACTCCCTTGGTGCATTCCTGTGATCAGCTATTAAGTGGCAGTGTCTACAGCAGTTAATTAGTTATCATTCTCTTTTTCGGAATTGCCAGGGAGTTGGTCCCACATCTCAATTCAGTTCGAACCAATCATCCAGCTGAGTGTGAAAGCATTTCCACATCGTGAAAGAAGTGGACAGTGTTTGGAGTGTAAAATACTGGCAGCGCTCAGCAGCTCAGGCGACAGTGGAGAGGGGAATAGAGTTAATGGACTGACGTTCTGGAGCAGGGGGAAGTACCACCCGGCAGGATGTGAGAGCCAAGGGAGGAATTCTACTGATGGCAGCTGCCTTCCGCAGGGGCTGCCTTGCAATGAGGGATGGCGGCTCCCTTCCAGAGCTGTCTGCCCAATCAGAGAGCCAACAGCCTCAGCACTGCCACAGCAAGGTGAAGGACAGATGAAGTTGTTTTTTTCAGGGAGCCTGGGGGAGGTAGGCCCTGGTGGTGGGGGTGATTTTGGAGGCACCGTCAAGTGGTGGAGCCATAGCCACAGCGTCAGCCACTGCCTTTGAGGGGCAGGGCCGGGGATGGGGCCTCCGTGGTCCATGGAACAACCATAAAGAAGGACACCAGAGAACTGGCCGGGAAGCTGCCAGGGTCTATCTGGCAGTCTCTCCACATGGCAACACTCCCTTCCGATGACCATAGAATGCCAGTGGGAGCCGGAGATGTCCCTCACTTGGCTCTTAATTGCCTGAATTGAGTGCTGGAGAGACCCGGGGCCTCTGAGGCTCCTGCTGCAGGAGGGAAGGTGTGAGTCTGTCCTCCTGCCTCCCTGCTCATTGATATGGGGATGATAAAATCCAGCCTAAAGGGTTAGCTCAGTGACCTTTCATCAGAGTAGGCCATGTTGATAACCCAGGAAACCAAAATGGCCACTTCTGGGAAAATGGTTACCTGGATAGAAACCCTGTTTCACATTTCGATATAAATGAATTTCTCTTCTGTTTTGTGCACAATAGTTTCAAAATATGAATCGTTAGGAGGTAATTTTTTATTTCTCCCAGAATCTTTCACATCTCACCACTACTTAAACCATGTTGCCAAATCTCTGCGGTGTCCCTCAAGTCAACAGCTTGGATTTCTCACCACATTTCTACTCTTTCCGAGAATCTTTCTACAAACATGAGGAAAAAGCGACTGGCAGTCTGAGATTCTTGGCAAATTGTGTTGAGAGTATTCCCACACATATCAGTTTGCAAACTGTTCATTTAAGCCTGATTTTTTTTACTTTGTTTTACCCCCATCCCGATTTTAATATCCCTCCTCCCTAGCCTATTACCATGATTCCCGTTTAGTTCCGTACAGGGAAGCATTTGGACTCTTGTCTTTCCCACCTTTTTGGATGGCCAATTGGAGGCCATTTTCTTTTCTCTATATCACAAGCCCAGTTGAAGCTTTGATCTTTAGTATCTCAGACAGCTTTGATTTTGAATCCTGAAGGGGTATGAACATACGAACAAGGAACAGGTGTAGGCCATTCAGCCCCTTGAGCCTGTGCTGCCATTTAATTAGATCATGGCTGCATCCCGCCTACCCTCAATAACCAGTCACCCTTTTGCTTAACAAGCATCTATCCACTTCTGCCTCAAAACTATTCAAAGACTCTGCTTCCACTGCCTTATCAGGAAGAGTGTTCTAAAGACTCACAACCCTTTTAGTGAAACAAATTCTCCTCATCTCCGTTCTAAATGGGCGACCCCTTAATTATAAAGACCATAAAACATAGGAGCAGAATTAGGCCACTCGGCCCATCGAGTCTGCTCCGCCATTCAATCATGGCTGATTTTTTTCTCATCCCCATTCTCCTGCCTTTTCCTCATAACCCCTGATCCCCTTATTAATCAAGAACCTATCTACCTCTGTCTTAAACACACTCAATGACCTGGCCTCCACAGCAAAGAGTTCCACAGATCCACCACTCTCTGGCTGAAGAAATTCCTCCTCATCTCTGTTTTAAAGGATCGTCCCTTCAGCCTGAGGTTGTGCCCTCTGGTTCTAGGTTTTCCTACTAGTGGAAACATCCTTTCCACGTCCACTCTATCCAGGCCTCCCAGTATCCTGTAAGTTTCAATAAGATTCCCCCTCATCCTTGAAAACTGCAACGAGTACAGACCCAGAGTCCTCAACCGTTATAAACTGTGACCCCCCAGTTCTAGATTTTCCTACAAGAGGAAACATCTTCTCCACATCCACCCTGTCAATACCCCTCAGGATTTTGAAGGTTTCTATCTACTCTCCAGCAGATACAAACCTAACCTGTCCAACATTTCCTCATAAGACAACCAGATGTTTGGTGATCTAACCAAAGGGATTCTTCCCCATCAGAAAACACAATGTTAAAAGGTTCCTGTTTTACTGCTCCTGTTAATCTCCATGGTATTCAGGTTAGAAGAAGCTCTAGTTGCAGTCAGCGACCAGATATACAAAGAGGCCAACAGAGCACTTCCTGAACAGGGGTTCACTCCTCTGACCAGCGAGCAAGAAGCCATTTTAAAAGGACAAATCAGAAGCATTACACAGAGAGACAACATCATTCGCAACCTGATAGGTGAGTCCATTATACAATTTTCAAACTAAACCAAGTACTCGTGGAATGAGACCAGTGGAGCTGAGGCAAGTTTTTAATGCTACGGGCTGTCTTGTCATCACGACATTAAACAGAACGTTGTCCTTTACTCAGAGCTGGCGTGAATTAAAACAAAATTTCCATTCATCCTCTTTACAATTTTAGGGGCGGCACCGTGGCACAGTGGTTCGCACTGCTGCCTCACAGCACCAGGGATTCAGGTTTGACTCGCGGCCTTGGGTCACTCTCTGTGTGGAGTCTGCACGTTCTCCCCGTGTCTGCGTGGGTTTCCTCCGGGTGCTCCGGTTTCCTCCCACAGTTCAAAGGTGTGGATTGGCCATGCTAAATTGCCCCTTAGTGTCAGGGGGACTAGCTAAGGTAAATGCATGGGGTTAGGGCCTGGGTGGGTTTGTGGTCAGTGCAGACTTGATGGGCCGAATGGCCTCCTTCTGCACTGTAGGGATTCTATGATCCTATGAACCAGCGATAATGTTCGGAATGGCTCTGCTGCTTAATGCAATGCTCATTGTGGAGTTGAGGTACCTGAACCAGCACAATCCCAGGATGGATTCAGATCCCAAACTGGATGAGTTGGTCTCGGGGGCAATGCAGCAAATTGGTCATAAAGCCCAAACAAAGGAGAGAAAATCAGTCAGGGTTCTCACCTTTCATTTATGATGCCCTCTGCCCCATCCCAATCTGTCACCACCATCTCTGCTCAGCAGCTACATTGAGAAAGTGCCTAAAGAGCCTGACATCCACAAGAGCTAGGCCCCTGTATGAATCAGTACCGAGAGAACAAAATGGCAGAGAGGCAACAACAACTTACAACAAGGTGCTACAATCAGGATCAAGGATTTATTAGAAATAGTGTCAACATTCACATCATTAATCAGGAATGTTCACCAATAAGCTTCTTCCCCTTTATCTTGACCTAAGAATTTAAAGTTTATTTATTAGTGCCACAAGTAGGCTTACATTAACACTGCAATGAAGTTACTGTGAAAATCCCCTAGTCGCCACACTGTTCGGGTACACTGAGGGAGAATTTAGCATGGCCAATGCACCCAACCGCACATCTTTCGGACTGTGGGAGGAAACCGGAGGAAACCCACGCAGACACGGGGAGAATGTGCAGACTCCGTACAGACAGTGACCCGAGCCGGTCCCTGGCGCTGAGAGGCAGTAGTGCTAACCACTGTGCCACCGTGCTGCCCCAAGGGGTAACAGATCTTGCTCATTGCAAACATCTGGATAATCCAATCAAATTGGACCTAAACATCTGGATAATTCATCCAAACACAATTCAAACATCTGGGTATTTGTATCTCCACACTCCCCAGGTCTCAATCTTTGGGTTTCGGACCCACCGAGTTTCTGCTTGAAGGTAAATATATTTTGCAGTGACCGTATTTCACAGCATTGTTACGATACAGAAGGAGGCCATTTGGCCCATCGTGTTTGCACCGGCTCTCCTTGAGCATCATGATTTAGTGCCATTCCCCTGCCTTTTCCCCAGACCCCTGCACGTTGTTCCTGTTTAAGTAATCATTGAAAGCCCTCTTGAATGCCTCGATTGAACCCGCCTCCATCACACATTATATAGAAACCTGTTCCACATATTATCTGAGAACAATTCATACATTTTAATATTCATATATTTTTTAAATGATCTCATAGAGTCATAGAGGTTTACAGCATGGAAACAGGCCCTTCGGCCCAACTTGTGTCCATGCTGCCCTTTTTTTTAAACCCCTAAGTTAGTCCCAATTGCCCACGTTTGGCCCATATCCCTCTATACCCATCGTACCCATGTAACTGTCTAAATGCTTTTTAAAAGACAAAATTATACCCGCCTCTAGTACTACCTCTGGCAGCTTGTTCCAGACACTCACCACCCGCTGTGTGGAAACAATTGCCTCTCTGGACCCTTTTGTATCTCTCCCCTCTCACCTTAAACCTATGCCCTCTCGTTTTAGACTCCCCTACCTTTGGGAAAAGATATTGACTCTCTGCACTGTCTGCTAGGCCCGTCTCTGCTGACTCCTTTGTCTTGTTATTTCACTGGTTTCATTATCCAATAAATCTTTCTGTAGGCGAGCGGATCCATTCGTACCTGAAGGGTTTTCTCAGCCTCCCGGCTCCACAGAATGGTCTTCACGCCCTCCCAGGGGGGCTTGCTCCAATTCAGGCAGAGCTGAAGGAGATTGGCTGCACACTCAGTCGTCTGCTGCACCACAACAGGATGGTGTTTGGCCCCTATTACTCGGGGATTCTGGTGAAGCTGCTCTTCAGGGAGAGTGACGCTGGGATGGACTCTCGCTGAGTCTGAAAGCAGGAGCGATGGTGGATCATTGGGTAAGGACCCAAACATGTTAGAAGGAAATAAGCATGGGTCTGAGGCCGCATCTTAACCCTATCCTCCAAGCCAGGGTGGAACTCTACAACTATATAAAATGCTGAAGATAAGTTAAAAATTGTTTCTGGCTTTATCCAAGAAATATAAATCCCATTAATTACAATATTCTGGTATCTTAACAACTCATAGAATTCCTACAGTGCAGAAGGAGGCCATTCAGCCCATCAAGCCTGCAACAACAATCCCACCCAGGCCCTATCCCCATAACCCCACGTATTTGCCCCGCTAATCTTCCTGATACTAAGGGGCAATTTAGCATGGCCAATCCATCCAGCCCACACATCTTTGGAGTGCAGGAGGAAACCAGAGCACCCAGAGGAAACCCACGCAGACACTGGGAGAATGTGCAAACTCCACACAGACAGTGACCCGAGGCTGGAATTGAACCCTGGTGTCTGGCGCTGTGAGGCAGCAGTGCTAACCACTGTGCCACCATGCCGTCCATTGGCAACCATTAATAATCATTGGAAAGAAAACTTGTTTTTCTGTTTTCACTTCCTTATGTCGGATCTCCCTGTACCATACATTGGTTATAGACAAGAGGGTAAGTAGGCTGGCATGACTCGAATGCCCTTCAGATTACGTGAGAACCCGTGAGTTGATTGAGCTTATTGGCTTTGGGAACTTTGTTGTGGCTTCACTTTGCTACATCCAGACTCTCAACACTGTCATTCTCACCTAGAGAATTCACTATACCAGTGGGTAATCAGTTGTTCAGTGTATTCAAAACAGAGATGCAAAGCACAATACGAAGGGAATGAAGGATGTAGAACAGGAAGGCAGAGTTAAAGTAGAAGATCTGCCCTTGAATGATAGAACAGGCTCAAAGGGCTGAGTGGCCTTCTCCTGAACCTATTGCTCGTGTTCTTATGGGCTTTGGCAAAGGGACTGAAAGTTTATTAGAAAAGTTGCACCCAGACACAGTATGAGTGAAGCTACTCCATTAACAGACTTTATCAATATAGATCTTCATCAATAATCTAGTAAATGTTAGTTTTACTGGGATAAGAAAGGAAGTGACAACTGTGGGTGGGATTTTCCAGCCTCGCCCGCCCAAGACTGGAAAATCCCACCCAAGGTCAATGGACCGTTGTATGGTTCTTGTCCAGCCTGCTACAATTCCCATGGCCGGCAAGACGGGAAAATTCTGCCCATTGTATAAATAACTCTGCTCCACTCTGTACATTGCTCCCCAATATCTGGATGTCTATAAAAAGTCCGTTCCGACCCAGTGATGCTGGTTCCTGTACTGAGATTATTTAGTTGTGGAATACTGATCCTGGTCCATTCGCCTCTCCCCTTTCCCCATTCCTCTCACTCTGTGAAATGTCCTTGGACATCATTCGGGGTGGCACGGCGGCACAGTGGTCAGCATTGCTGCCTCACAGCGTCAGGGACCCGGGTTCAATTCTGGCCTCAGGTGGCTGTCTGTGCGGAGTCTGCACATTCTCCCCGTGTCTGCGTGGGTTTCCTCCGGGTGCTCCAGTTTCCTCCCACAGTCAAAAGATGTGCGGGTTAGATGGATTGATAAATTGACCCTAGTGTCAGGAAGATTCTACATCTGATCTAAATCGATACCAAGATAGGTCTCATCGCCGGAGCCCAGCCTCGTACTAACTGTTTGACCCTCTGTTTCCATTTGGGAACAGGATGGATGAACATGCTCAGATTTCAGCCATCGAATTGACTCCCAGATGGCCCTGTCTTTAGAAGGTCACAGTAAGAAGTCTCACAACACCAGGTTAAAGTCCAACAGGTTTATTTGGTAGCAAATACCTGGTGTTGTGAGACTTCTTACTGTGTTCACCCCAGTCCAACACCGGCATCTCCACATTTAGAAGGTCACCCAAGGAGGAACCCTGAATCCCTTCAATATGTTGTATAGGATAATTGGAGGAGAGGGGGGAGCAGGGGTGAGTGCTGTAGTAATCTGTTGATTGAAATTATAATCTGTTTCAATTTATGTTTTTTATTGGACGAGATTTTTGTAGTTTTGTATTAAGTATATTCATCATCTGCCACCTAGTGGCAAATAGGACTTGTCCAATATTGCACGATTGATTCCATCAAATCACAGAGATGTACAAATGAGCACAACATCTGAACTGACACTCCAATGCAGTGCTGAGGGAGTACTGCACTGCCAAGAGGCGCTGCCTTTCTGAAGGATCATTAACCCCAAGCCCTATCCACCCCTCTCAGGTGCACATGAAAGCACAATGCTGCACGTGCTGGAAATCTGAAATAAAAACAGAACATTCTGGGGAGAATCCTCAGCATTTGTGTCGAGAGAAAGATTGAGTTAATGTTTCAGTTCCGATCCGAAATGTTAACTCTGTTTCACTCTCGGATGCTGCATAAAATGCTGAGCTTGTTCCAGGATTTCCATTTATATTCCGTGACATTATTTCAGAGAAGGCCAGTTTCCTGGGCAATGTTTAGATCCCTCAACCAAGACTGAAACAGCTTATCTGGCCTTTATCACATTGCTTTTTATGGGAGCTTGCTGTGCACAAATTGGCTCCTGTGTTTCCCACATTACAACAGCAAACTACTGCTTTTTTGGGAATGTACTTAATGGGCTGTAAAGCACTTGGGGACATCCTGATGCTTTATAAATTTTGTCTTTTGCAAACAAAAGATTGGAAATGTCTCACAGCAGTTACTTATCGGGGATGCAGTGATTGCTGTAATTCAGCCAAAGGCAGAGGTCATTCTGAGTGAGCAGCAATGGGGAAAAAGTGGAAACACGTTACAGATCTTGCATATACCCCTGGGGGGTGAGCAGATTCAGAGAGTGAAACCCGAGTGGTTTGCACAATCACCTGCAAGCCAGTAGTATTCAACAGCCCGAACCCACTCCCCATCCATATAACATCAGTGGGTGAGGGGAGAGAGTGAAGGATGAAGCATAAATAAGTAGTGCAGTGACTGAACATAAGAACTAGGAGCAGGAGTAGGCTATCTGGCCCCTCGAGCCTGCTCCGCCATTCAATAAGATCATGGCTGATCTTTTCGTGGACTCAATTTCACTTACTGCCCGCTCACCGTAACCCTTAATTCCTTTACTGTTCAGAAATGTATCTATCTTTGCCTTAAAGACATTCAATGAGGTAGCCTCAACTGCTTCACTGGGCAGGGAATTCCACAGATTCACAACCCTTTGGGTGAAGAAGTTCCTCCTCAACTCAGTCCTAAATCTGCTCTCCCTTTATTTTGAGGCAATGCCCCCTAGTTCTAGTTTCACCTGCCAGTGGAAACAACTTCCCTGCCTCTATCTTATCTATTCCCTTCATAATCTTATATGTTTCGATAAGATCTCCCCACTGGCTGGGGGGAGTTAGATAACTACATGGTCCGGTGAGGTGCATTTAACATTTTAAACCAGGACGAAAAGTCTGAAATGAGATGCTCGCTGCCAATTAGAATGATCCCTCAGTCCACAAACAGATAGAAGCTTTTTGTAAACCAACGTCACGCCAGTAGGTGGCATCAAGTCCAACAATATGAACAATTTGAATTCAATCTTTCACACCAACCTGACGAAAATAGCATTCAGCTGTAGTTCCAAATCCCAAAATAGAAGTTAAAGATTTAGACATATTTTGCATTGTGACTAGATTGAAAAGGATATAAAAATTATTATTTAGGTGTTAAAATTTATAAATACACTCTGACAAATAACATGTAAGTTCTACAATCAGAATAGAAGTATTTCATATGGTGTGAGGTTGCAATATTGAGGACATCTTATTAAACAAAGGATGCAATGTTACTCCTGTTGTGACAACATCTGAGCAACATGACAGTGTTACAGAACCAGGCAGATCATTTCTCCCCCACATTGTAACCATTCCTTTAAAACTGCAACAGAAAGTTCCGAACTGAAATTCTCTTCTATATGTTATCAAAACTGAACTTCCTCACAGGCTGCAGTCAGAAGCCATTAGAAGGCAGACGTCAGCATCGTCCGATCGTTGACCGGTGAGAAAGCTTCAACTCACCAACCTCACCTCCTCCCGCCCTCAGTGCTACAGTTAGGAGCACGCCATGTGGGGAAATCAGAGGGGGGAGGCAGTGGTATTGTGACTGCACTAGCAATCCAGAGACGCAAAAACCCAGTCTGCAGGTGCAACAGGTGATCAAGAAGGCAAATGGGATGTTGGCCTATATCGCAAGGGGGATAGAATATAAAAGCAGAGATGTCTTGCTGCATCTGTACAGGACATGGGTGAGGCCGCAGCTGGAATACTGTGTGCAGTATTGGTCCCCTTATTTGCGGAAGGATATATTGGCCTTGGAGGGAGTGCAGAGAAGGTTCACCAGGTTGATACCAGAGATGAGGGGTGTTGATTATGAGGAGAGACTGAGCAGATTGGGTTTGTATTCGTTGGAATTTAGAAGGCTGAGGGGGGATCTTATAGAGACCTATAAGATAATGAAGGGGCTGGATAGGGTAGAAGTGGAGAGATTCTTTCCACTTAGAAAGGAAGCTAGAACTAGAGGGCACAGCCTCAAAATAAAGGGGGGTCAGTTTAGGACAGAGTTGAGGAGGAACTTCTTCTCTCAGAGGGTGGTGAATCTCTGGAATTCTCTGCCCACTGAAGTGGTGGAGGCTACCTCGTTGAATATGTTTAAATCACGGATAGATGGATTCCTGATCGGTAAGGGAATTAGGGATTATAGGGATCAGGCGGGTAAGTGGAACTGATCCACTTCAGATCAGCCATGATCTTATTGAATGGCGGGGCAGGCTCGAGGGGCTCGATGGCCTACTCCTGCTCCTATTTCTTATGACCCAAGGTCACGCTCTAGGGACACGGGTTCGAATCCCACTATTTGAATTCAATTCTAAAAAATTCAAATCATGAC
Source organism: Mustelus asterias (assembly GCF_964213995.1). Taxonomy (NCBI): domain Eukaryota; kingdom Metazoa; phylum Chordata; class Chondrichthyes; order Carcharhiniformes; family Triakidae; genus Mustelus; species Mustelus asterias. The sequence goes on along the minus strand of NC_135825.1, from coordinate 54,714,600 downwards.
CATGAAACCATTGTTGGAAAAACCCATCTGGTTCACTAATGTCCTTTAGGGAAGGAAATCTGCCGTCCTTACCTGGTCTGACCTACATGTGACTCCAGACTAACAGCAATGTGATTGACTCTTAACTGTCCCCCTCAGGGCCAATTAGGAATGGGCAATAAATGTTGGTCCAGCCAGTGTCGCCCAGATCCCATATATAAATTTTTAAAAATCAGGATCCTCCCATGGCAACTTAAGGGGTGGGATTTTGGAGCCTCCCTCATCCCCAAAACAGGAAAGTCCCATCTGCAGTCAATAACCTTTCCATTGTCCGTCCCTCACCCGCTCCGATTGCCGCAGCAGGCGGTAAAATTCCGACCAAGGTGTCAATGTATGTCACGTTCCAGGTGTGCAAAGATCATAGAATCCTATAGTGCAGAAGAAGGCCATTCGGCCCATTGAGTCTGCACCGGCCACAATCCCACCCAGGCCCTTTCCCCATGCATTTATCCTAGCTAGTTGCCCTGACAGTAATGGGCAATTTGGACTGTGTGAGGAAACCGGAGCACCCGGAGGAAACCCACGCAGACACGGGGAAAACGTGCAAACTCCACACAGACAGTGACCCAGCCGGGAATCGAACCCAGGTCCCTGGTGCTGTGAGGCAGCAGTGCTAACCACTGTGTCACCGTGCCGCCCCAAGATATCTGGTGTACCGGCTAGTTAACAACATGGTTATAAATACCTCACTAGACATGGATATCTAAACTTCAGAATATATCAAAGAAAATATAGATGATAAAATCCCTTTTTCATCTCCTCCAGGGTTCCAAGTGCCTAATGTGGATGACCACAATTCAAAATGATAAAATATTGAAAGTGGGAATAAATAACATGGAGCAGACCATTCAACTCCTCATCGATGCTCTGTGTCTGAACTCCATGTACATCTCCCCATTATACCCACAGCTCGCAAAGACTTAGCGATTCCAGAGTTAAAATTAGCCATTGAGCTCATGTCTACTGCTTTTCGTCAGTCCACATTTCAACCATCCTTTGTGCATTTCCTAACTTCCCTCCTGAATTTGATTTGATTTATTATTGTCACATGTATTAGTGTACAGTGAAATGTATTGTTTCTTGCACGCTATACAGACAAAGCATATCATTCATAGAGAAGGAGAGAGTGCAGAATGTAGCGTTACAGTCATAGATAGGATGTAGAGAAAGATCAACTTAATATGAGGTAAGTCCATTAAAGAGTCTGATGGCAGCAGGGAAGAAGCTGTTTTTGAGTCGGTTGGTACGTGACCTCAGACTTTTGTATCTTATGGCCTTAGGGTTATATCCTCTCGTCATAGTTTCTCCTCCCTGTGGAAAATGTTTAGCTTTCCATAACCTATCAATTTTTTAATAAATGTTGAAAGCCTAAATCAGATCACCCCCTTGTAGCTTCCACATTCCAGACAGTACAAGCCTGGTTTATATAATCTATCCTCATTACTTAACTCATGGAGCCCGAGATACTTGCTGATGAATTCGCACAGTATGTCCTTTCTAAGGCACAGTGCTGCAGATATGATGTAATCAGAGATTTGTAAACTTCCTTTATGTTTTGGCCTTCTCGATATGAAGGCTAACATCCACATTAGCCATTTAGATTAGCTTTCATACCTGGTCACTACATTTTGGTGTTCCATGAACACGGACCCCTGAATCTCCTTTAACTGCTCCTAATTTATCACTATTTAAAATAATACTCAAATCCATCTGCTTTGGTTCAATATGAATGACCTCGCACTCACCTGCATTCAAATCCATTAGCCACTGTTTTGTGCACTCAATTATAGAGTCATAGAGGTTTACAGCATGGAAACAGGCCCTTCGGCCCAACTTGTCCATGCTGCCCTTTTTTTTAAACCCCTAAGCTAGTCCCAATTGCCCGCTTTTGCCCATATCCCTCTATACCCATCGTACCCATGTAACTATCTAAATGCTTTTTAAAAGACAAAATTGTACCCTCCTCTACTACTACCTCTGGCAGCTTGTTCCAGACACTCACCACCCTCTGTGTGAAAAAATTGCCTCTCTGGACACTTTTGTAACTCTCCCCTCTCACCTTAAACCTATGCCCTCTTGTTTTAGACTCCCCTACCTTTGGGAAAAGATATTGACTATCCAGCTGATCTGTGCCCCTCATTATTTTATAGACCTCTATAAGATCACCCCTCAGCCTCCTACGCTCCAGAGAAAAAAGTCCCAGTCTATCCAGCCTCTCCTTATAACTCAAACCATCAAGTCCCAGTAGCATCCTAGTAAATCTCTTCTGTACTCTTTTAGTTTAATAATATCCTTTCTATAATAGGGAGACCAGAACTGTACACAGTATTCCAAGTGTGGCCTTACCAATGTCTTGTACAACTTCAACAAGACATTCCAACTCCTATATTCAATGTTCTGACCGATGAAACCAAGCATGCCGAATGCCGCCTTCACCACTCTGTCCACCTGTGACTCCACTTTCAATTCATCTATCAATGGCTGTCTCTTTGTAATTTTATGCTCCCATTTGCATTACCATTGACCAGAAACTCAACTGGACTCACCACATAAACACAGTGGCGACAAGAGCAGGTCAGAGGTTAGGAATAATTTGGCGAGTAACTCACCTCCTGACTCTCCAGAGCCTATCCACCATCTACAAGGCACAAGTCAGGAGTGTGATGGAATACTCCCCACTTGCCTGGATGGGTGCAGCTCCAACAACACTTGAGAAGCTCGACATCATCCAGGACAAAGCAGCCCGCTTGATTGGCACCACATCTACAAACATTCAATCCCTCCACCACTCAGTAGCAGCAGTGTGCGCTATCTACAAGATGCACTGCAGCAATTCACCAAAGATCCTTAGACACTACTTTCCAAACCCATGACTACTTCCATCTAGAAGGTCAAGGGCAGCAGATAAATGGGAACACCACCACCTGCATGTTCCCCTCCAAGCTAGAGGGATTAGTGGGTGGGATATGGGGATAGGGCCTGGGTGGGATTGTGGTCGGTGCAGACTCGATGGGCCGAAGGGCCTCTTTCTGCACTGTAGGGTATCTATCTATCTATCTAAGCCACTCACCATCCTGACTTGGAAATATATCGCCGTTCCTTCACAGTCACTGGGTCAAAATCCTGGAATTCCCTCCCTAACGGCATTTTGGGTCAACCCACAGAACATGGACTGCAGCGGTTCAAGAAGGCAGCTCACCACCACCTTCTCAAGGGCAACTGGGGATGGGCAATAAATGCTGGCCAGCCAGCGATGCCCATGTCCCACGAATTAATAAAAAAATTTGCTGATTTCTTGTGGTGCAGTGGCATTGTGGTTAGCACTGCTGCCTCACAGCGCCAGGAACCCGGGTTTGATTCCAGCCTTGGGTGACTGTCTCTGTGGAGTTTGCACATCCTCCCTGTGTCTGTGTAGATTTCCCCCCAGTGCTCCGGTTTCCTCCCACAGTCCAAAGATGTTCTGGTTAGGTGGATAGGCCATGCTAAATTGCGTCTTAATGCCCAAAGATGTGTAGGTTAGGTGGATTACGCAGGGTTATGGGGATAGAGTGGGAAGATGGGCCTGGGTAAGATGTTCTTTTGGAGGGTGGGTGCAGACTTGAAGGGTGGATTGCTAAATTGCCCCTAGTGCATAGGTTAGGTGGATGAGCTATGGTGGGTGTGGTAGGCTGTGGGGATGGGGCAGGGGGTGTGGGTCTTGGTGGGATACTCTTTGGAGGGTTGGTGCAGACTCGATGAGCCAAGTGGTCTCCTTCTGTACAGTAGGGATTATGTGATTCAGTGGGCAATGTCCCTGCATCTGAGCCAGAAGCTCCGGGTTTGAATCCCACCCCAGGACTTGAAGGAAGGTGCATTCACAACTCACAACAGGTTGGGTGCAAATCCTTCCCAACACACCAACAGTTGGTGATAAGAGCGGGAGAGACTCCTGTTCAGCCACACTTGATGTGGAGTGGCACTTCTCAAGCTATAAGCCCTTGGCGACAGACTAGTGACTTGTTCCGGGAGTGACTAGCAACGGAAACAGTTTAGGTGGGGGAAGAGAACTGGAATTTTCTTTGCTTATTCTGTCACCAATCCTTCTGACTTTGGTAAATTTGGATATACGACTCTATCATGTTATTTAAAGTATTAATAATAGTAAATATTTGAGGTGCCATTTTAGATTTTTTTCCAACTCAAGTACACTCACATTATCTACATCTGCTGCATAACCAATCACTCCACCAGGTCAAGAACTTGCCTTCCATTCCATGAGTTTTAATTTTGGTCAATTGTTTCATATGTGCTGCCTTATCTGTATAAAGGCGTACACATTTATTCCGTGTCGTTTAGTGGAGACATTAATCTTTAAGTTAGAAAGGTTAATGCTGGCGTGAAATAGTCACGTCATTTCACCATTAACCTGTTCAGGTGAAGTAGCAGTAATTGTATAGCGCACGTGGTCATGTGGCATCATTCTGAGACTATAGATTTTGAAAAATTGTTTGTGGTTCTGCTTTCTGTCTGCTGCTTATACCAGCAAAAACCAAGCAATTCATCTTTAACATGTTGGAACTGCGACCTTCTCTTATCACAGCGTGTCTACTCATGCCTGAACACCGATAAATCATCGAGACAAGCTGTTGGAAAGCAATGCTGCCTTCAGACCTTGCTGCCTTCTGCCAAGAATGACTCTGGCCTAACTCTTGCCCCGCTTCTCTGCAAGGAAGATTCATCTGACCCACACTTGCTGCCTCCTATTGGGGCAGGCAACAAAGCAGCTGTCTGTAAATATTTTAATTGCACTATTATATATTTAATAAGCTTGGGTGAGGTGATAAATAGATTCTCCACATGGGTTAAAAGAGAGAATTTGCCAGCCACTGGGTATTGAAGACTGCTGTGTAATCTGCTTCATGAGACAAATCCATTCATTGATTCTGTTTTTATGTTGGCTTTGCTTATTGCTTCATATTTATTTCATTGTTCTTTGTACCTCCTGTATGTTGGAGGCGGTAATGGTGCCTTTACAGCAACCTGGATAACTTGTATTGCGTGGATTAAAAAAACTAGGAACACTGGGTATCCGAAATAAAATGGAAATTTCTGAAAAGACGCAAGATCCTGAAAGGGGAAAGGTCAGGTTAAGGTGACGGGTTTGATTCCTGATCCAAGTGCAGTTCCCAATCCAGGTTCCGGATTGGGACACGGTTCCCAATCCGGGTTCCAGGTTCAAGCACGGTTTCCGATCCGGGTTCCCGATCTGCGTTTGGGATCTGTGTTCGGGATTTGGGCACGGTACCTGATCCGGGTTCGGGATCTGATTTTGGGATTCAGGCGCGGTCCCCGATCCGGGTTCAGGATTCGGGCGCAGTTTCCAATCCGAGTTCTGGATTCGAGCACAGTGCCCGATCCAGGTTCTGGATTTGGGAACGGTACCCAATCCGCATTCCGAATCGACCATGCTTCCTGATCCGGGTTCAGATTTTGGGGGTGTTTCCTGATCTGGGTTGATTTTGGGAGTGGTTCCTGATGCAGGTTCTGGGATTTGGACGCGGTTCCCAATCCAGATTTGGGATACGGGCGGGGCTCCCGGTTCGGGATTTGGGCGCGGTGCCCCATCCGGGGTTCGGGATTTAGGCGCGGTGCCCCATCCTGGGTTCGGGATTTGGGCGCGGTGCCCGATCCGGGGTTCAGGATTCGGGCGCGGTGCCCGATCTGGGGTTCGGGCGTGGTGCCTGGTCCGGGGTCCGGGATTCGGGTGTGGTGCCCGATCCGGGGTTCGGGATTTGGGCACGGTGCCCGATCCGGGGTCCGGGATTTGGGCGCGGTGTCCCATCCGAGGTTCGGGATTTGGGCGTGGTGCCCCATCCGGGGTTCAGGATTCGGTCGTGGTGCCCCGTCCGGGGTCCGGGATTCGGGCGCGGTGTCCCGTCCGGGGTCCGGGATTCGGGCGCGGTGTCCCGTCCGGGGTCCGGGATTCGGGCGCGGTGCCCGGTCCGGGGTCCAGGATTCGGGCGCGGTGCCCGATCCGGGGTTCGGGCGCGGTGCCCGATCCGGGGTTTGGGATTCGGGCGCGGTGCCCGGTCCGGGGTCCGGGATTCGGGCGCGGTGCCTGATCCAGGATTCGGACGCGATGCCCGATCTGGGGTCTGGGATTCGGGCGTGGTGCCCAATCCGGGTCCGGGATTTGGGCCCAGTTCCCAATCGGATTCACGTTCTGGATTTGGGAGCTGTACTCGATCCATGTTCCGAATCGGGGACGGTTCCTGATCCGGGTTCAGAGTTTGGGAGCAGTCCCCGATCCGGGTTCAGAGTTTGGGAGCAGTCCCCGATCCGGGTTCAGAGTTTGGGAGCAGTCCCCAATCCGGGTTCAGAGTTTGGGAGCGGTACCCGATCCGGGTTCTGACTCAGGCATGGTTCCTGATCAGGTTTAGACTCTGTGGATGATTTCTGATCCTGTTCAGGATTTGGATGCGGATCCTCATCAGATTCATGGGTGGGATTCCGGATCAAGATGTTGTTCGGAAGACAAAGCTCTACCTAGAATCCCAAATCTGTCTTTCCCCTTTTCAGGCGCTGCAGACAATGGGGGATTTGGGGGGAATCTTACAGCCTCGTTCATCCCGAAACCATAACATTGCGGCGATTCCCGTGTCCCGTGGGACGGTAAAATTCCGGCTATGGTGTTTTCAGAAGATTCTGTTTTTATTGTACAGTCTTACTTTAAATATTGTGTCTGATTATAAACATTTATATAAACAGTGGGATTTTGATTCTGAATTGTATTAGTTCTCGAGTATATTAGTGATGGATTTTGGATTGTATTAGTTATGCGATTGTAAACTTGACTTTGTTCTGATTTTGTTGCTCGTTGTCCCAGTTTATCCTTTGACGCTGCCCCACTGTCAGAGACACGGAATCACCCAATCACTGGTCTTTGCCCGTTTTAATCTGGGTACCAAGATGGACATCAGAGCAGGACCCCTGACCTCCAATCAGTGCCTGCTGTTGGTGCCATGATTCAAGTGTGTGCCAAACCAAGTGTTGGCCCTTCACAGCACGCCACACCACAGCTCCTATATGCCCACCCTGGCAATTTATTGAAGTAAGCACCCCAACCATGCCACTGGCGTTCAAACCCCCCGTACCACAAAGGTCAAAAGATAACCTCTTTCCCCATTCAGAAGGAGCTGAGTGAATCTGGATATCTCTCACTTCTCAACAGCCAGTAAATGGAGTGTGAGCCAGCAATGTTGACCCTCCTGAGAACAGGTCACCAATTGACTCACGGACAGACATTTGTGACACTGGACTTCCCTCGGGAGGGGAAAGACTTGTGGATCATTCCATCTTGAGTGACCCTGGGAGCTTATGAGCATTCTTCGCGTAATGGGTATATTTTCCAACTGTCTTTCTCAGGTGCTATGAAAAACGATCCCAATAGTTAACGTTTGCTTTTTGTAAAAAGAAATTCAGTTTGGCTAAATTAAACCAAATTAAGCTTGTTTTTAATGAACTGAAGAGCCAAGCAGGTCAAAACTGATTACAAGAGGTGTGCAGCAGAGGTGGTTTGTACCAAGCCAATTATACTGACACTGGAACTGATCAATCGCCTCCAGCACATCTAATGTTAAGATTAGTTGGGTATAAGAACGGGGTAGCCATTCAGCCCCTCGAGCCTGTTCTGTCAGCAAATTCGGTCAAACCTGTCTCTGAAGCCCACCTATCAGTCTTGGTTCTGTAAAGCTAGCCGACCAACAATCTCCTCAACTCCGTTTTGACATTTTGAATTGACCCCAAACCGCAACAGCACTTTGGGGGAGAGTGTTTCAGATTTCCAACATGCTCTGCGTGAAATAACTTCTGCCACCATCCCTAAAACCTCGCTCTCTCTAACATTAACGCGATGTTCACTTGCTCTGCGCTTGGTAATCACTTGGGGGAAGCAGTTGGCGCAGTGGTATTGCCACTGGACGAATAATCCAGAGACCCCGGGTAAAGATCTGGGAACCCGGGATTCAAATCCCACCACGGCAGATGGTGAAATTAGAATCTGGAAAGATCTGGAATTAAAAGTCTGCTGGTGGCCATGAACCCATTGGCGATTGTTGTCCTTGTTCACTAATGTCCTTTTAGGGAAGGAAATCTTACCTGGTCTGAGCTACATGTGACTCCAGACACACAGCAATCTGATTGACTCTTAAAAGTCCCTCTGAAATGGCCTAACAAATTACTCAGTTCGAGGGCTATTAGGGATGGGCAATAAATGCTGGCCTAGCCAGTGAGACCCACATCCCTACCAGAGACAATAGGGTAGATAGAGAGAAACTCTGACTTCCTTTAATAAACTTAAATATCAATTCGATCACCTGTAACCTTCTATACTCACGGGAATATAACCTGTGCAATCTTTCCCCCATTGTTTAATCCTATTGCCCACAATTCATTCTGCTGAATCAACGCTGAACCTCATCCAAAGCCAAATATTTAATTGAATCATAGAATCATACAGCGCAGAAGAGGCCCTTCGGTCCATTGAGTCCACACCGACACATTAGAAATACCTGAACTCCCACCTAATCCCATCTGCCAGCACTTGGCCCAAAGCCCTGAATGTTATGATGTGCCAAGTGCTCATCCAGATACTTTTTAAAAAGATGTGAGGCAACCCGTCTCCACCACCCTCCCAGGCAGCGCATTCCAGACCGTCACCACCCATTGGGTAAAAAGGTTTTTCCTCACATCCTCCCTAAACCTCCTGCCCCTCACCTTGAACCTATGTCCCCTCATGACTGACCCTTCAACTAAGGGGAACAGCTACTTCTTATCCACTCTGTCCATGTCCCTCATAATCTTGTTCACCTCGATCAGGTTGCCCCTCAGTCTTCACTGCTCCAACGAAAACAACCCAAGCCTATCCAACCTCTCTTCATAACTTAAATATTCCATCCCAAGCAGCGCCCTGGTGAATCTCCTCTGCACCCCCTCCAGTGCAATTACATCCTTCCTATAATGTGGCGACCAGAACTGCACACAGTGCTCTAGCTGTGGCCTCACTAAGGTTCTATGCAACTCCAACATGACCTTTCTGCTTTTGTAATCTATGCCTCAATTGATAAAGGCAAGTGTCCCATATGCCTTTTTTACCACCCCACTAATAGGCCCTTCTGCCTTCAGAGATCTGTGGACAAACACGCCAAGGTTCCTTTGTTTCACAGAACTTCCTTGCGTCCTATCATTCATTGAGTACTTCCTTGTCAAATTACTCCTTCCAAAGTACATCACTTCACACTTTTCAGGGTTAAATTCCAACTGCTACTTATCGGCCCATTTGACCATTCCGTCTGTATCTTCTTGTAGCCCAAGACACTCAACCTCACTATTAACCAGCCGGCCAATTGCTCAAAGCAGAGTTAACTGGGGCAACAGTGAGTTTTGATCGAGGTGTACAGTGTACGCATTAATCATTGATACATGTTCCTCACACACAAGCTCAAGACCTCAATTAGATCTTTACCACCTCATCAATGTTCGGGTTCGAGCCTGGTTAATATTCTGTACAGAGGTTGTCATAACTGCAGCTTATCTTGTCCTTGCTCACAGTCACAGCCGCATCAATTTGGCAAAATTCCCGGGAGAATAATCAGGAATCCGAGCTGTTCTCTCCATTTCCCTAATCCAGCAACATTGTGACCAATTGTGGATCATTATTGCCACCTGTCTGAATTCAGCTGATCCGACAAAATGTGGGAAGGGAATCGGGGTCATTCCCACTCCGTACCGGATCACTGACAATTCCGATCCAAATGCAGCCTGGTCATTCCCGGTCTCTATTGAACTCGGGTCATTACTCACAGACCGCAATCAGTAAGGATGGGTAACAACACCTCCCCCATGATTATCCTCAACACCGGTGCCCCACAAGGTTGTTTCCTCAGCCCCCTACTATACTCCTTACACACCTATGACTGTGTGGCCAAATTGCCCTCCAATTCAATTTACTGATGACACCACCGTAGTGGTTCAGAGTTCGAACAATGACGAGACGGAGTACTGGAATGAGATGGAGAATCTGGTAAACTGGAGCGGCAACAATAATCTCTCCCACAATGTCAACAAAACGAAGGAGATTATCGTCGACTTCAGGAAGCATAGAGGAGAACATGCCCCTGTCTACATCAACGGGGACGAAGTAGAAAGGGCCAAGAGCTTCAAGTTTTTAGGTGCCCAGATCACCAACAACCTGTCCTGGTCCCCCGATGCCGACACTATAGTTAAGAAAGCTCCCAACACCTCTACTTTCGCAGAAGACTGAGGAAATTTGGCATGTCAGCTACAACTCTCACCAGCTTTTACAGATGCACCATAGAAAGCATTCTTTCTGGTTGTATCACAGCTTGGTATGGCTCCTGCTCTGCCCAAGACCGCAAGGAACTACAAAAGGTTGTGAAAGTAGCCCAATCCATCACGCAAACCAGCCTCCCATCCATTGACTCTATCTATATTTCCCGCTGCCTCGGCAAAGCAGCCAGCATAATTAAGGACGCCCACGCACCCCGGACATTCTCTCTTCCACCTTTTTCTGTCAGGAAAAGATACAAAATTCTGAGGTCAGGTACCAACCAACTCAAGAACAGCTTCTTCCCTGCTGCTGTCAGACTTTTGAATGGACCTACCTTGCATTAAGTTGATCTTTCTCTACACCCTAGCTATGACTGTAACACTACATTCTGCACCCTCTCCTTTCATTCTCCCCTATGTACTCTATGAATGATATGTTTTGTCTGTATAGCGCGCAAGAAACAATACTTTTCACTGTATGCTAATTCATGTTAGAATAATCAAATCATTCTGGTCCACACTGAATGCAAGTCATTCCCAGTCTGTATGCAACCTGGATCATTTCAGTCTGCATTGAACCAGCAACATTCTAGTGTGTTTAGCATGAGTATCACATCAAGCTGGGTGATTATCCATTTGCTTTTCAAAAAGATCTTCACAGAAAACATATTTCAAATCACATCTGCTGAACGATTTTTCCTTGAGACATTTATCTTTTTGGACAGTTTCTTTTTGAGCTCATCACAAAGATGGTTTTTTTTGAATTTCGCACACCCAGCGTCTAATACTCCCAAGTCTAAGGTTCTACAACCTTTACTCTGCACTGATGATGTGTCTCACGCTCGACGGTGATAAAGCAGGTATGGCAGCATCATTTCCACGGCAGCTACCCTGTAGTGTCGGATTGAAGGTGTTAACTCTAGCTCATTCTGAGCTACAGCCCACTGTTCACTAGGGACTGAATCGTGGTAGAACTCTTATAGACATTAGAATATTTGATTTGATTTGATTTTGATTTGATTTATTATTGTCACATGTATTAACATACAGTGAAAAGTATTGTTTCTCGCGCGCTATACAGACGAAACATACCGTTCATAGAGAAGGAAATGAGAGGGTGCAGAATGTAGTGTTATAATTATAGCTAGGGTGGAGAGAAAGATCAGCTTAATGCGAGGTAGGTCCATTCAAAAGTCTGACAGCAGCAGGGAAGAAGCTGTTCTTGAGTCGGTTGGTACGTGACCTCAGACTTTTGTATCTTTTTCCTGAAGGAAGAAGGTGGAAGAGAGAATGTCCGGGGTGCGTGGGGTCCTTAATTATGCTGGCTGCTTTGCCGAGGCAACGGATAGTGTAGACAGAGTCAATGGATGGGAGGCTGGTTTGCGTGATGGATTGGGCTACATTCATGACCTTTTGTAATTCCTTGCAGTCTTGGGCAGAGCAGGAGCCATACCAAGCTGTGATACAACCAGAAAGAATGCTTTCTATGGTACATCTGTAAAAGTTGGTGAGAGTCGTAGCTGACATGCCAAATTTCCTTAGTCTTCTGAGAAAGTAGAGGTGTTGGTGGGCTTTCTTAACTATAGCGTCAGCATTGGGGGCACCAGGACAGGTTGTTGGTGATCTGGACACCTAAAAACATGAAGCTCTCGACCCTTTCTACTTCATCCCCGTTGATATAGACAGGGGCATGTTCTCCTTTACGCTTCCTGAAGTTGATGACAATCCCCTTCATTTTGTTGACTTTGAGGGAGAGATTATTGTTGCTGCACCAGTTCACCAGATTCTCTATCTCATTCCTATACTCTGTCTCGTCATTGTTCGAGATCCGACCCACTACGGTGGTGTCATCAGCAAACTTGAAAATCGAGTTGGAGGGGAATTTGGCCGCACAGTCATTGGTGTATAAGGAGTATAGAAGGGGGCTGAGAACACAGCCTTGTGGGGCACCAGTGTTGAGGACAATAGACAAACAGCCCAAACCTCAACGGCACTCTCCAGTTAGTTTAACCCTTTGGCATATTTTTATCGAATCGATGGTTTATCCAAATAACTTCAACCCTTTAGGAAATAGATTCAAGCTGAAATTGAGAGCGTTTATGTCAGTTACTTCTCCTATGACAGAGACTTAATGCATAGAAATATATACAGCTTACACTGAACCTCAGCCAAATGGCAGATGGGTGTAAGTGATTCCCCAGTCTCTACCAATAAGCAAACAACAACTGATTATTTAGCACCTTTGTCATAAGGTGCATCACCAAAACAGCAACATACCGAGAGGAGACACAGCTGAAGAGGTCAGTTTGAAGGGGCCTCTTGATTGGGGGATCAGGATATTGAATTTGATGATCAGCCATGGTCAGAATGAATGGCAGAACAGGCTCGAAGGGCCGAATGGCCTACTCCTGTTTCTGGTTTCTATGTTGGTGAGTCCACAGGAACGAGTTGGAGGAGTTTGAAGATTGTGGATTGAAGATTCCGCCATAAAAGCAGAAAGTTGTGCCACCAAAGATGGAGAGGGGGCAGACACTTGAGAGCAGAGGGATTGTGCCAACACACAAGATTACAGAGGTGAGGCTGCGGGGTGATTTATAAATGTGGATTGATAATATCCAAGTGAAAATTAGTGTAGGATAGAACGTAGGCAAGCCGGTGTGAGAGAAATATGAGTTCAGCTCAGTCCATCAACTGCATTTCTTTCATAATGGTGTCAATCCCCCAACTGCACAACCCTCCCTCCACTAACAGTCATTGCCTCTCCTAACAGCATAACAGCAGCCAAGGCTCCCCCCCCCCAGATATCGCACAGATCGAGGTCGGGCACCCTCTTGAACATCTCCCAAGGCCACGGTTCTCGAGCAAATGCATTGACAAAGGCCTCCACTCACTGCTTCCCCTCCCGGCCCAGTAAAGGCACCTGGCGGATGGAAAATCAATCTCAAACCTACGTAAACTCCCTTCGCAACACGCCGCAGGAGTAACATGAAATTGTGTTAAAAATTTAAAAAGCAAATCTGACCAATCCAGCATTATCTCGGCAGAACTGGCAATATGCAGAGCTTTTAATTAGAATGGCACTGATCAGTGCACCCTCAGCCTTTTAGCACACAGGAATATCTGGACATCTGCCCATTGCACAGAGTAAAAATACCAGAGTAACCTTGACAATGTTAAACCAACTGCATGATTCAGTTTGTTACTATAGCCTGTCTTTCTGGTCCATCTATTGGGTATGTTAGCTTGCTTGTATATTGTTACATGTATAAGTGTGTTGAATGACTACATGCTGTATATTATAAAGCATTGTAATTATCATTTGAAACGCAATCTCATTAGGTGGGGGTAGTTCCTAGGCCCATGGAGGTGAGAACAAAAGAACAAAGAACAAAGAAAATTACAGCACAGGAACAGGCCCTTCGGCCCTCCAAGCCTGCACCGACCATGCTGTCCATCTGAAGTAAAACCCCCTACCCTTCCGGGGACCATATCCCTCCATTCTCCAATGGCTCCTTCCACATGGCTGCTTCTGTCCCAACAGGAGAAGAATGCCCATAATCTCCAGGAGAGGGCGATGGAGTAGTGGTATTATTGCCAGACTATTAAATCAGAAACTCAGCTAATGTTCTGGGGACCCGGATTTGAATCCCACCATGGCAGGTGGTAGAATTTGAATTCACTGAAAAATATCTGGAATTAAGAATCTACTGATGACCATGAATCTTTTTGCCAATTGTTGTAAAAACCCATCTCGTTCACTAATGTCCTTTTAGGGAAGGAAATCTGCCATCTTTACCTGGTCTGGCCTACATGTGGCTCCAAAGACACAGCAATGTGGTTGATTCTCAACTGCCCTCCAAGGGCAACTAGGGATGGGCAATAAATGCTGGCCAGCCAGCGACACCCATGTTCCACAAATGAATTAAAAAAAGAAGACAATGGGGGTGTGGGGGGGGGAATGATTCTCCCACGATCATTCTTGTGAACTTCCTCTGGACCCTTTCCAAAGCCAGCACATCCTTCCTTAGATAAGGGGCCCAAAACTGCTTGCAATACTCCAAATGGGGTCTGACCAGAGCCTTATGCAGCCTCAGAAGTGCATCCCTGCTCTTGTATTCTAGCCCTCTCGACATGAATGCTAACATTGCATTTGCCTTCCTAACTGCCGACTGAACCTGCACATTAACCTTAAGAGAATCTTAAACAAGGGCTCCCAAGTCCCTTTGTGTTTCTGATTTCCTAAGCGTTTTCCCATTAAGAAAATAGCCTATGCTTCCATTCCTTCTTCCAAAGTGCAGAACCTCACACTTTTCCACATTGTATTCCATCTGCCACTTCTTTGCCCACTCTCCTAACCTATCCAAGTCTTTCTGCAGCCCCCCTGCTTCCTCAATACTACCTGTCCCTCTACATATCTTTGTATAATCTGCAAACTTAGCAGCAGTGCCTTCAGTTCCTTCCTCCAAATCGTTAATGTATATTGTGAAAGGTTGTGGTCCCAGCACTGACCCCTGAGGCACACCACTAGTCACCGGCTGCCATCCTGAAAAAGACCCCTTTATCCCCGGGAGCATTCCAACGAGTTTGATGCAGTTTGCCTTGTTACCATGGGGGGGGGAAGAGAAGCCAGCACTTGCAGGTGGAACGGGAGAGGGGGGCTGAAGGGTGGATCAGTAAATTTGCTGATGACACCAAGATTGGTGGAGTAGTGGATGAGGTGGAGGGCTGTTGTAGGCTGCAAAGAGACATAGATAGGATGCAAAGCTGGGCTGAAAAATGGCAAATGGAGTTTAACCCTGACAAATGTGAGGTGATTCATTTTGGTAGGACTAATTTAAATGTGAATTACAGGGTCAAAGGTAGGGTTCTGAAGACTGTGGAGGAACAGAGAGATCTTGGGGTTCATATCCACAGATCTCTAAAGGTTGCCACTCAAGTGGATAGAGCTGTGAAGAAGGCCTATAGTGTGTTAGCTTTTATTAACAGGGGGTTGGAGTTTAAGAGCCGTGGGGTTATGCTGCAACTGTACAGGACCTTGGTGAGACCACATTTGGAATATTGTGTGCAGTTCTGGTCACCTCACTATAAGAAGGATGTGGAAGCGCTGGAAAGAGTGCAGAGGAGATTTACCAGGATGCTGCCTGGTTTGGAGGGTAGGTCTTATGAGGAAAGGTTGAGGGAGCTAGGGCTATTCTCTCTGGAGCGGAGGAGGCTGAGGGGAGACTTAATAGAAGTTTATAAAATGATGAAGGGGATAGATAGAGTGAACGTTCAAAGACTATTTCCTCGGGTGGATGGAGCTATTACAAGGGGACATAACTATAGGGTTCATGGTGGGAGATACAGGAAGGATATCAGAGGTAGGTTCTTTACGCAGAGAGTGGTTGGGGTGTGGAATGGACTGCCTGCAGTGATAGTGGAGTCAGACACTTTAGGAACATTTAAGCGGCTATTGGATAGGCACATGGAGCACACCAGGATGATAGGGAGTGGGATAGCTTGATCTTGGTTTCAGATAAAGCTCGGCACAACATCGTGGGCCGAAGGGCCTGTTCTGTGCTGTACTGTTCTGTGTTCTATCCCCACTCTCTGCCTTCTGCCAGTCAGCCAATCCTCTATCCACGCCAGGATCTTACCATTAACACCATGGGCACTTAATTTATTTAACAGTCTCCCATGTGGACCGACCACACCACAGAGTAAATGGCAGATGCGACCAAAACAGGTTCCACAGACTTCTCCACAAACCACCCAGATATTAGTCCCTCGGTGAGAATAGTTGAACAATCCTCACTGAAATTTTGTCTTTCTCACGAGAGTTTCCAATCTCCATCGTGAAGATTCTGCCTTGGAATTCTCTCCAAATGTCACTCCCACACGGACAGCTTTAACAATGGCCAACCGCACACGGTTTCAACCTCCCCTTATGAGATTCCATCTCCATGGTTTCTCAAGTTCACTCAAACACTAGCTTGCAAGCACACTTTGAGATCTATGTCTGTGCCAAGCAG
Organism: Mustelus asterias; assembly: GCF_964213995.1. Lineage (NCBI taxonomy): Eukaryota > Metazoa > Chordata > Chondrichthyes > Carcharhiniformes > Triakidae > Mustelus > Mustelus asterias. The sequence continues at coordinate 54,698,224 of NC_135825.1, read as the reverse complement.
AACACCACTACTCCAAGCACTTGCAGCAAGGAATCACTATTGACTGTCTCCTCAGAAGTTCTGGACTTCCCCGAGCCCTCCTCAATTATGAGGGCCTCCCCTGAGACCTCCTCAATTACAAGGGCTTTGCCTGAGCCTTTTCTGAAATCACTCGGGCTTCTCCCGAGCTCTCTTCCCAGCTCCTCAGAGTTAACAGCAGCACTTTCACTGCATGGACGTTCTTCCCCCGCTCCAGACTCTCCCAAAACTGACTGCCTCCAGAAGTGCTGCTCACTGACCCTTGAACTGATCTGGGGACCTCTCAGAAAGACTCCTAGAGGATCCCACCCTTGTTACTCGGCAGGAACCAATATAACAAGCACTGGAACATCCTGTACCTTAACTGTTACAATCACCACAGATAGCGAATTTAACACTCCGGGACACATGGATAAATGAGTTTCATGACATAAGAGTAAGGAATTGTAGTCAATGATGTCTCATCTTTGTTTCCTCCCCACTCCCCTCCGCAACCCCAATGAATAGCCCATACAGCTGGAAGGATGGAACACTTTTGGCTGGAGATTTAAGTCAGGTTTGGCAGCTCCTTTCCCTACTTCTCCCCTATCACTCATTGGGGACCTGACACAAACCATCCAACCAACATGTACAAGCTACTGTGACAGGCGGCTGCGGGACTCTGTGTGATTGATATCCAAGTGACTGCTCTGGAGGCAAGAGCTTGAATTTCCAATTCAGTCTCATCTGATCCTTATTACCTCACTGTCCCCGATTCAATGCACTGCTTTACTCATTGCAGAGGATGCTGAGGTGAAACATGGTGTTGTCCAAATAGTTTCTTCTTTGTTCTTTTACTTCTTCCTGTTGACCTTGTCCCAGGATATATTTTTTGACATTGCTAATAGGACGCTTCGTACTGACTTATTCCTCCATTTGGTTCTCTTGTTTTGGGTCCGAGGCGCAAAGTCCTCACAGCAAAGCAAAGACTGGGCTAGATTGTGTATCAGGTAGTCATTCCATATTGAAACAACCCGTTACTGATAACGCTTTAGTTGGTGGATACACAGCCCGAACCTTAAAAAGTCTTTGAGTCAACTGCTGCACTGAGTTAGCCTGGGGCAATGGAGGTGCTGTTACATTACTGCGATTGCTGGGAATCTGAACAGAAAGTGCTGGAAATACTCAGCAGGTCTGGCAGCATCTGTGGAGAGAGAAACTGAGTCAATATTGCAGGCTGATGGCCTCTCATCGGAACAGGGAAACGTTAGAAATGTTGTAGGTGTTGAGAAAATCAAAAGAGAGAGAGAGAAGGGGGAGAAGAACAAAAGGGAAGGCCCAAACAGGGTGAAGCTAGGAGAGATTAACTGTTAAAGGTGTTGGAGGTGCAGGGCCAAAGGAAGTGGTAATGGAACAAGAAAAGAAACAAGGTACGTACAATGGTTTGTTCAGATGTAGTAGATCTCATGGTAACAACTTCTGGCCACTTTGAGTGTGCATCAATTATGACTAAGGAAATGCAACTTTCAAACGGACCAGCAAAGTCTACATGGATGTCTCTGAACCTGAGAAGCTTTCACAGGCAAATGATCTACTAGTGTAAAATAAAGAATATTAGCACAACTAGTTGATGGTATCTGCTCAAAGGTGAGCGTGATAACAGCATTAGCACTGCACTCTGGCTGACGATACTTTACATCGTAGTGTTGAGGGTCAGAGTCTCACTCTGCTCAGCTGGAATTGAGGATAAGCACACACTTACTGGAGGGATTCTCCGACCCCGCCATGCTAATTTTCTAGCGCAGTCGAGTGGGAGAATCTCGCGGCTGGGAATGCGGGGGATTCGGGTCTGCGTTCCCGACGTCCGTGCATCTCCCAGCGCTGAATCCGTGCTGGAACCGGTGGGAAGACAGGTAAGTAATTTAAATCTTTATTTACATCTAATTTTAATGTAATTAGCGGGCCTGGGAGTGAAGTCTACAGGCTCACTAGCCTCTCTCACCCTGCTAGAATGTTTCACTCCAGCGGGCTATAGAATACCTCCCCACTTTCGGAGAGGTAGTAGCCTGACTCCACTGGAGTAAAGGGGGGGGGCAATCGGGGCACCCCCAGGGGGTCGCGTGTTGGGGGGTGGTGCCCCCTGGGCATGGGCATCCTGGTAGTACCAGCCTGCGCCCCCACCGTTGCCCAAGGGGCAAGATGCCCAAGCCCAGAGGGCACCTTGGCATTGCCCATCAGGCATGTGGAAGTGCCAAGGGGGCGGAGCATATGTTGGCAGGGCCTAAGGGGCAATCAGTGGGGGTGGGGGGGGGTCCCGCTGCCACTCTGTATTGGGATCGATGGGGACAGGAGGGAGGCCAGTGATTGGGGCGGGCTAGAGGGAGGGTCTACATTGTTGGGGGGTGGTGGCTGGAGATCGGGGCAGCTCAGAACCCGGGAGGGATGTGGTTGGGGGAGGCAGCACTGCATGAGTCCCGAGCTGGCCAGCGATCGAGCTGGCCAGAAAACGGGAGGATGACAGTTTAAGGCCACTGCACATGCCTCCCCCCTGATCCCGATTCTGGGGCGGGTGAGGTGGTACAATTCCAAATGTGGCCTAACCAACATTTTATATCACTGTAACATAATTTGCCAACTTTTATACTCGATGCCCCTTCCAATGAAGGCAAGCTTTCTTCCACCTGTGCTGCCACTATTACAAATCTATGGACCTGTACTCCCAGGTCTCTCTGTGTGCCTATGTTCCGGATGGTTCTGCCATTTATTTTATAGCTCCCACCTGAATTGGATCAATCAAAATGCCTCACATCTGTCTGGATTAAATTCCATCTGCCATTTCTCCACCCAATTTTCCAGCCTATCTATACCCTGCAGTATCCTCTGACAATGTTCATCATTATCCCCAACTCCAGCTATCTTAGTGTCATCCACAAACTTGCTAATCAGACCAGTTACATTTTCTTCCAAGTCATTTATATATATTACAAACAGCAGAGGTCCCAGCACCAATGTAAGCCTATTTGCGACACTAACAAATAAACTTTAAACTTTGACAGGGACTGCAGGCTTTCTAACAGGCCTACCAGCAGACCCATCAGTCTTTTTTTATATATTTCACCTGAGGCCTCAGAATTCATGTAGAGCTGTGCAGAATTATCCTGCATTGAGCTGGCACCCATGCTGCCCTTGCCCCCTGACCTTGCTGTAGATCGCTCATGCCAGGTCCCTGACTATGTGCCACCAAGCTCTCATGTAAGTGCAGGGTTGGTATTGGAGTTGGTAGCTGAGTGGGTCCTCATGTTTTCCTTTCATATTGTCTTCCGCCACAATATCTTTCAGTTTTCAAGTAACTGAAAGGAGGAAGGTGACAAGGCTTTGGCGAGGAGAGCGGGGAAAGGAACAGGTGCATGTAAACTAGGTGAGACTGTGGGGTGAAGATGCAGTGAGATACAAGGAGGAGGATTAGCATGCCATCATCTTCGATGCTTTCAGGCTTGCTGCAAGGATACTATGGTAATGATGGTATTGAGGATATAGAATCCCTACAGCCCTGAAAAAGGCCATTTGGCCCTTTGAACCTCAACAGATTCTCCGAAAGATCATCATATCCAGGCCTTCCCCTCTGCCTATCCCATAACCTTGCGCATTTACCATGGCCAATCCTGCACATCTTTGGACTGTGGGAGAAAACCGGAGCACCCGGAGGAAACCCACGCAGACACGCGGAGAACGAGCAAACTCCCCACAGACAGTGACCCAAGGCCAGAATTAAAGCCAAGTCCCTGGCGCTGAGAGGCAGCAGTGCCAACCACTGTGCCACCGGACAGCTGGGCCTGTCTCACTGCTTAGGTGTGCTGTCTCCAGTCTTTGTGAGAAAGGGAAAGAGAGCGACAGAGCAAGGTAAATATGTCGGTGAGTGTAGTGCAAAATATTTGGGTGGTATGGTGGCCATGGTTGAAGAATTGGCAATGTGTACAAACTATGAGATGTGGGATTGAGGTTTACAGCAGTGCTGAGCGTGTGAGTATGAAGGGAAGCTATGAATGTGAGGACTGATTGAAATTTCTGGGAGCTGGGTGACGATGGTGTGGTGCATTTGGCAACGTGTGAGGTGCAATTGTGGAGATGTGGCATTTGAAAATACATCCACTGACCTTACAACTTTGTGCCAGGTCATTGAGCTTCTTGCAACTCTGCGTCTAGGTCCTTGGAGCTAGACTCATGCCACAACTATCTGGTCCGATTGCCTTTGCAATTTTAGTCTGGAGGGTCTCCTGGGATAGATGGCAGCTCTTTTGCACTCCATGTCATACATCAGGACTTTCAGTGGAGAGGGAGAAAAGCTTGGAGCCCACACTTGCCATCTTGTGCCATCCGTGCGTCTTTTCCGGGTCAGAATCAGTTGAACTGCACCATATCCTCCTGCCAGAATACACCTTTCCTTTGAAAGGCACGGTGACACAGTGGTTAGCACTGCTGCCCCACAGCGCCGAGGACCTGGATTCAATTCCGGCCTCGGGTCACTGTCTGTGTGGAGCTTGCACATTCTCCCCGTGTCTGCGTGGGTTTCCTCCCGGTGCTCCGGTTTCCTTCCACTCTCCAAAGATGCGTGGGCTAGGTTGATTGGCCATGCTAAATTGCCCCTTAGTGTCAGGGGGATTAGCAGGGTAGATACATGAGGTTATAGGGATAGGGCCTGCGTGGGATAGTTATCAGTGCAGTTTGATGGGCCGGATGGCCTCTTTCTGCACTGTAGGGATTCTGTGAGTTGCAGACTAAACTTTAAGTAAATGCTGAATTTCTCCAGCCTTTTCTGTTTCTATTTCAAATTTCCAGCATCCACAGTATTTTGTTTTCAGCTGTAAGTAATGACTGGCTAGATTCAGCACGGGCTAATCTCTCTCCTTTGTCTGCACACTGCTCAGGTACACAGTAACACACTTGCTATTGGTTTCAGATACAATCATTAAATGGCCAGGCATTGAGGGGTTTGAATGCCGCCTGCATTGGAGGACAGTGGGTGAGGGTTTATTGCACATCACCAACCCTCGGAATTATCGAATTTCAGGGCCATTGTTTCTGCTGCTTGGTATGAATGTTACAAGCCACTATTCCCTCAGTGTAATCACTATTGATGCAGAACAGATCCACAAGTAGTGTGGCTGTAGGAATATAGATCTCTCACCCCTCTCACTCTCTGACTAGGATGGCTTAATGGGCTTTTACTTATTACATTCATTAAAGTTTCCAATTGGATTGCTATTGTTTCAGGTTGAAGTGCACAAATCGATTTACGTGAAGAATTGGTCATGGTTCCTTCATTATGAATGTTCTTCACCCAAGGACAGTACAATTAGTCACTGGCAATGAACAGTGCAGCTTTGATCACTCTAACTCAGGGTGGTTGTATGCAGAAGCGAAAGCCCTGAATTAAGTTGGAAGTCAATGGTGCAGATTCCTTACAATGACACAGATGTTTGTTTTTAGATCAGACTGAATTTCAGTATAAAAGTAAGGTGTAAAATCTCCAAATTGTTCCTCTGGTTAAAGCGAGTGAGTTCTGGAGCTAATGGACTGGAAAGATTGGCAGGTTTGATTGATGCCCAGTTCCTAAATTTAAACTGGGATGGTCGTAACATCACAATAATTGGATTAGGGAAATAGAATAGAATAAAATCATGGAATTATTACAGAACAGAAGGACGCTATTCGGCCCATCAAGCCAGTTCTGGTTCATAGCAAGAGTAATTTAGCTAGTCCCATGTCCCTGCCCTGGGCAGCAGAGTGGCACAGTGGTTAGCACTGCTGCCTCACAGTGTCAGGGACCTGGGTTCGCTTGCTAGCTTGGGTCACTGTCTGTGCGGAGTTCTCCCCGTGTCTGCATGGGTTTCCCCTGGGGTGCTCTGGTTTCCTCCCACAGCCCGAAAGATCTGCTTGTTAGGTTCATTGGCCATTAGGTTCATTTCCTCAGTGTACCCGAACAGGTGCCGGAGTGTGGCGACTAGGGGATTTTCATAGTAACTTCATTGCAGTGTTAATGTGACACTACTAAATAAACATTAAACTTTTCATTGTAACTCTTTCTGCGCTGTAGGATTCTATGATTCTTGCAAGTGCCTTCCCTCCAGGGGCCATGAGTGAATCTGCCCTCAGTAAGTGTATTTCAGATCATAGCCACTTGCTCTTAACAGGTTTTCAATGAACCAACCTGACCTCTGCTTCTGGACCCTTCCACCAACGAGGAACAATCCCTTTTTATCTACTCTGTTTACACCTCTCGTGATTTTAAATCTATTCTCAACTTTCTCTGCTCTGAAGAAAACTATCTCAGCTTCTCCCATCTCTCCACGTAACTTACGTCTCTGGTTCCTTGGAGCATAGTTGTAAATGTTTTCTGCACCCTCTTGAAGCCTTTACATTCTTCCTAAAGCATAGTACCCAACACCTGGACTAGTTAAAGGCTTAATAGTGTTTATGAAATGAAAATATTTTCTAAGATATATTGTATATATGATAATATAAAATATAAAATAAAATGATAATCACATGATAGTTGTCTGATCAGGTCAGGTCTTCCGTTATCATGCTGTCATGACCCTGTGTCTCATTTCTTCCAGGGTTAGAAATCCTTTCTTTCTGCCACAGCTATGACTCAATCTCACTGTTATTGACTTCTGGCTGTCAATGAATCATAGAATCATAGAGTCCCTACAGTGCAGGAGGAATCCATTTGGCCCATCAAGCCTGCATCAACAACAATCCCACCCAGGCCCTATCCCCGTAACCCCACATATTTACTCTGCTGGTCCCCCTGACACTAAGGGGCAATTTAGCATGGCCAATCAACCTAACCTGCACATCTTTGGAAAAAGCTTTTTCCCAGGGTGGAAGAATCAATTACTAGGGGGCATAGGTTTAAGGTGCAAGGGGCAAGGTTTAAAGGAGATGTACGAAACAAGTTTTTTTACACAGAGGGAGATGGGTGCCTGGAACTCATTGCCGGGGGAGATAGTGGAAGTGGATACGATAGTGACGTTTAAGGGGTGTCTTGACAAATACATGAATAGGATGGGAATAGAGGGACATGGTCCCCGGAAGAGTAGGGGGTTTTAGTTCAGTCGGACAGCATGGTCGGTGCAGGCTTGGAGGGCCGAAGGGCCTGTTCCTGTGCTGTAATTTTCTTTGTTTTTTGTTCTTTGTGGGAGGAAACTGGAGCACCCAGAGGAAACCCATACAGACACGAGGAGCACGTGCAAACTCCACATAGATAGTGACTCGAGGCTGGAATTGAATCCGGGTCCCTGGTGCTATGAGGTAGCAGTTCTAACCACTGTGTCATCTTGCTGCCCACATTTCAGGGTTAGAACAATAGAACCCCTACAGTATAGAAGGAGGCCATTTGGTCCAAGGAGTCTGCACCAACTCTCCAAAAGAGCATCTTACCCATTAAGCAGCAGTGGGACAGCGACTTCGATATTAGAAAAACAGATAGCAACCTGCAGTTATAGAGTAAATATTTATTGAGTGCCTTTTTCTGTATAGTGCCTTTAAATATATATAGTGTCTTTATATATATAATGCCTTTATACATGTGCAGTGCCACACACATACATAGTGTCTTTATATCTACAGTGCCTTCATATTTAGAGTGCTGTGAATGTAGCAAAATGTCCTCAGAATCTTCAAATGTGAATTCTCTTCCTTTGTGAAGCTGTCTTCTGTTCTCTGTGTGATTCAAACAAAGCAGCATTGAAACTGGACATGATCCATTCTGTTTCTGGTCAATTAAATGTAAGACCACAATGGATAAGCAGGGCACTCATTGTGAAGGAAAGCACTGTCGCTTGCCGTCAGCTGATATTATTTGCTCTGAAGTCAAGGTATGAATGAGTTTTTATAATTTATTGAGTTCTCGGGTCAAAGTTGACATCTATTTAACTTCAAACCAAAGTGCTGGTTGTCTTATGCAGCTCCAACATGGGTTACCCGGGGATGATTCATTACACACTGCACACGCCCACACTGCTGCTTCACCTGGTGCTCACGGCAGCAGGTAATATATTAGCATTATCATCAAGTATGGCTCCCAGCCACCCGTGTGGCCATTAACACAATGATCCAAATGATTACAGACAGGTGGGTTCCTATCTCATTTACTGGAATCGGGAACCTGGCACCTGTAACATTTGGTGACCTTCCAAAACAATTTGTTACTGACTTTGGGTTGCTAATAAAGCTGATGATATTGTATCTAATGAGCCTTACAAATGTTTTAAACGAGCTCCCTCGGACACCCAATAAGAGTCAAGACTAGAACGGCAACCATCAAAATACAATGTACTGGAAGTGTATATATGATAGACACAGATAAAACATACATTTGTAATTAGTCAAACTGGACATTGGATATAACCTGCATTCCTAATGCCTAAAGATCATTGAACGAATACAGAGAGAGGCCACAGAAATGTTTAAGTTTATTTATCAGTCACAAGAAGGCTTACATTAACACTGCAATGAAGTTATTGTGAAAATCCCCTAGCCACCACATTCCGGCGCCTGTTCGGGTACACTGAGAGAGAACTTAGCATGGCCAATGCACCTGACCAGCACATCTTTTGGACTGTGGGAGGAAACCGGAGCACCCGGAGGAAACCCATGTGGACACGGGGAGAACGTGCAGACTCCGCACAGACAGTGACCCAAGCCCGGGAATCGAACCTGGGTCCCTGGCGCTGTGAGGCAGCACTGTGCCACTGTGCCGTCCCTATCAAGAGAGCCCTATGATGAGAAAAATAAGGCAAATATCGAGAGCATGGAAGAGTTTAATACAGAGGAAATGATGTTAAAGTGAATATCACATCTCAAGCTTTTTTGTCTCTTTCTCCTGGAGGGATTTTCAGAGCATCAGACAGCTGAGGGGGCAGCCACATGGCCCACCATGCCTGAATCGGCTCGTTAGGGTTCATTAATAATAAAATGTTTCCTCCAATTTGAACTCATCCCACAATGGAGTGGACATCCACTTAACCACCTACCCGGAAATGTTAATGAGGCAGGAACTAAGTTCTACGGGCTGGGTAAATTTGAGACAATTGAGTCCGATAATACATTTACGGGACACTTGCACTGATGTGGAATGATTCCATTCATTTGAGAACAGCATGGGTCTGTACTGAATATACAAAAGAGGTGCGTGCTGGACACGGTTGCCCAGGGGGAGGGAGGGTGGGGGGGAATTTGTGTTTTGATTGGAAATGAATCAAGCTAATCCACCATGCAGAGAGCTTGGTTAAGAGCGAGAGGTCAAGGTTCATCTGCAGGTGTAAGCAGGAGGTCGTAAGGTGTAAGCAGAGGTAACTACATAAGGTCATGAATGTAATCCAATCCATCACGCAAACCAGCCTCCCATCCATTGACTCTGGCTACACTTCCTGCTGCCTCAGCAAAGCAGCCAGCATAATTAAGGACTCCACGCATCCCGGACATTCTCTCTTCCACCTTCTTCCTTCGGGAAAAATATACCAAAGTCTGAGTTCATGTACCAACCGACTCAAGAAAAGCTTCTTCCCTGCTGCTGTCAGACTTCTGAATGGACTTACCTTGCATTAAGTTGATCTTTCTTTACACCCGAGATATGACTGTAACACTAGGGGAGAAAAAAACCAGAGGGCCTGGGTTAAGGGTGAAAGGAGAAAAGTTTAAAGGGAATATTAGTGGGGGCTTCTTCACGCAGAGAGTGGTGGGAGTGTGGAATGAGCTGCCGGATAAAGTGGTAAATGCTCTTAACACTTTTAACATTTAAGAAAAACTTGGACGCGTTCATGGATGAGAGGGGTGTGGAGGGATATGGTCCAAGTGCAGGTCAGTGGGACTAGGCAAAAAATGGTTCAGCACAGACAAGAAGGGCCAAAAGGCCTGTTTCTGAGCTGTAATTTTCTATGGTTCTATGGTTCTACTACATTCTGCACTCTCTCCTTTCCTTCTCTATGAACGGTATGCTTTGTCTGTATAGCGTGCAAGAAACAATACTTTTCACTGTATGTTAATACATGTGACAATAATAAATCAAATCAAATCAAATCGTAAGGTGTCTACATAACTAAACACAGTCTGCAGCAAGGGGCAGAGAATTTATTTCTCAAAATTAAAAAAACTGATTGGGAAAGTGACGCACGGTTCATTTCAAGGATTTGGATTCTATAATTTGTTACTTTTGATGTCAAGAGAAGCGAGAGGAAATAGATTGAGTTTCACCGGGTTGTGCATTTCATCTGAGATAAAGCAGCTTCTTCTTCTGATTGGCTTCTATCACTGGAGTTTACTTTCTACAAGGTAGAAGAAAGGCACATAGCGTCACATGCAAGACCATAGAATCCAGTACACAAAGGAGGGGCGGATTTCTCAAAGAAATTCCAATTTCCTGTCCCGCCCGCCGCGGGAATCGTAGGCAGAATGGGACAGGACCATGCAAAGGTCTGCTGACCTTGGATGGGTTTTTCCGGTCTTGTGGTGAGCATGGCCAGAACGTCCAGCCCTAAGTGTCCAACGGGCAGGAAAACGGGAGGTTTTCCTGCCAGTTATTTTTGGCGAGTTGTGTCTCAGTAATTTACACCACTTTGCGCAACACAGAGGCCATCAAGTGGTTCAAGCCAGTAGGGGGGTGGAGCCTAAACCCACCCGAGAGACCAGCAGCAGAGTGCTCAGGGCGCCATTGCACATGCGCCTATCGCCCAGTATAGTGGGGGATTGGTTGACACCCCCCCCTTCCCCCCCCCACCCAATCGCCGGCCTCACGATCGCTGTGGGAAGCTTCACCGGCGAGGTCGGAAATCTTTGTGAGCCTGGACAATAGCGTCCGGAGCTCACTAAAGACATTGAAATGAGATCAAATATATTAAAATCAGCCTCGCTCCACGGAATGATGAGAGGCTGATTATGTCAAAAAGAATGGCCCAGGAAGGTGGCGACCTGCTGGATGTTGGGCCAGAATCAGATTTTTAGCCTCCTGCTTACATTTCCCGCCCCGCTACGCTAGTTGAGCAATGTAGGCGAGGCGGATAAATCATGCCCATGGCCTTCCAACTCACACTATTGCACAAATAGATAACTGACAGGAAAGGAACACTCAAAATCACTGGCAATTTGAGGTCCATATATGGAGGAGAGTAATGATACTGAGCCCAAGAGGAAATTGAGCACCCCCTCAATATCAGAATACAGAAGATGATCCCTGAAATATTCTGCCGAAACATTATTGTCTGGACTCTGTTTTGACTGAAGTGTCATCATTTTACATCAATGTTACAACGCTGCGATATTGAATAGAAACATCCTGAAGGATTCATTTGTTGATAACACTGAAGACAGCCAGAAGCCCAAGATGCTTTTGGACAATTTGGGTTTCAACTTTATTCCTGTCTTCAGTGAAATAGACCATATTCCAAGATATTTTATCTCGCTGTCTTCTGGCTCCTTATTGGATTTGAATGTGAAGCCTTTTTCAATTATCTATTTTAACACTCCCACACGCATTAGTATTCTGGTGTAATGAGATGCCAGTCTCTGATGAATAATCCTGACATACATCTTAATTGCAGAAAATGGATAATGCAGTCTCCAGATTCCACTCAGAGGGGAACATTACCTTCCAGAAGGTGTAATGGAGTAGTCAGTAATACTCCCAGGAAGGCAACATGCCTAAGGTTAATGACCAGGTATACTGGAACACCTGCATGGCTCCATTGCCTTGTTCAGTCATTGGAAAGAGAGCAAGCAAACTGAAAATGAGCCTTTTCTGGTCCAGTAGTTACAGTTAAAATGCTTCACGTCTCAAAATAGTTACAGCTTACCTCCCAAAATGTGGTTGCACTCAAATGCCCGGCGCGTGGGGCGGTTTATTAAAGAACAAGTTTACACAAAGTCATTAAACCAGCTCATGTCAGCAGCTTCAGAGTTTCTGCCCACTGTTAATTTTCTTTGCAGCTCTGATTAATGTGGAGACTGGTCAGTGCGAACAGGAGAATTGAGAGGCATGAGACCCGACATACACTTTGACTATTGAAAAATATATTCTATTTCAATGAAATAGCTGGCACAGTGGTTAGCTCTGCTGCCTCACAGCGCCAGGGGCCCGGGTTCGATTCCTGGCTTGGGTCACTATGTGGAGTCTACACGTTCTCCCCGTGTCTGCGTGGGTTTCCTCCGGGTGCTCCGGTTTCCTCCCACAGTCTGAAAGACATGCCGGTTAGGTGCATTGGCCATGCTAAATTCTCCCTCAGTGTACCCGAACAGGCGCCGGAGTGTGGCAACTCGGGGATTTTCACAGTAACTTCATTGCAGTGTTAATGTAAGCCTACTTGTGACCAATAAGTAAACTTTAGCCTTGACTGGCAGCAGCACTAAGAGATTGGGTTTGTGTGTCTTCAACTTCATGGAATATCCAAGCAAAAGCTATTGAAATAATTACTATTTCTTTTAAATTCCAAGATTCTCTCTGCATGCAGCATGATCTCACATACTGATAAATGATAGCACAGCCTGGGAATGTGGGATGCGCAGTCTAATTGAACATTGACAGGGCACTATACACAGGAAGCCTCATTCTTTATTGGCTATTATTGCAGATGCTACGAGTGGCCTTAACCTCTTCAACAGAAATGAAATGATGTTTACATCAATTACAAACTGAACCATCCCTGTACCTCCAAACCATGCAGACGCTATGACAACGGATGAATGAACACCGCTCGACAATCACCAGGCAAGACTGTTCTCTTCCTGTGGGGGAGCACTTCAGCAGTCACGGGCATTCAGCCTCTGATCTTCAGGTAAGCGTTCTCCAAGGCGGCCTTCACGACACACGACAGCGCAGAGTCGCTGAGCAGAAACTGATAGCCAAGTTCTGCACACATGAGGACGGCCTAAACTGGGATGTTGGATTTACGTCACATTATCAGTAACCCCCACAGCTTGCCTCCTGGACTTGCGGGCTGTCCTGTCTGGAGACAATGCACATCTCTTTAACCTGTGCTTAATGCTCCCTCCACCCACATTGTCTGTATCTTTAAGATCTGGCTGGTTGTAGGGATTCGCATTCTAATCAGTATTCTGTAACTTGATTTTTGTGTCTCTGTACCCTGTTTGAGAGCAGATTTCCACTCCATCTGACGAAGGAGCAGCGCTCCGAAAGCTAATGGTGTTTGCTACCAAATAAACCTGTTGGACTTTAACCTGGTGTTGTTAAAACTCTTACTGTGTTCACCCCAGTCCAACGCCGGCATCTCCACATCGTGACCTCCAGACCAATGGCATGTATCTGTCCAAACCACAACAGCTGTCGAAAGGCCTTACAACTTTATAGGAGCATGTCATCAAACCAGGTCTCACAGGTTCACGAGCAGCCTTTCATCATGAGATGATATCAATCTGCCACTCAAAATCTTCTGGAATATTATTAATACTTGCAGCGAAAGTTGCCCAATCCAACCTTTAATCCAAAGATATTTGAATGAAGTCAAAAAGCACCCAAAACCAAAACTTTACTTCACTGAGCATGTCTTGGGTAAGTAGCTTACAGTTCCATTTCCCCTGATCGAAGCTAAATTGTTGGATCAGAGACAGGATGATAATTAAAGAAAGAAAAATTGGACTGGCATTTCCGTCGCACATTTCACAGACTCAGAATGTCCCAAGATGCTTAACTTCCAATGAATTACTTGTGAAGTCTCTTCACTGTTGAAATGCAGGAAATACAACAGCCACTATGCACACAGAGAACTCCCACAAACTGGAGTGTGACAATGACTAATTTATCTGTTATTGCGATGTTGATTGAGGGACATATCCTCGCCAAGATACCAAGGAGGACTCCCCGGCTCTTCCTCAGAATAGGGTCTTGCCATCTTTTACATCCATCCGAGGGCACAGGCAGCATCTCGAAAGACAAAAGACGGCACACCTCTGACAGTGCAGCTCTCCATCAGTCCTGCATTGGACCATCAGCCTGGATTTTAGTGCTTACATCTCGGAGTGAGGCTTGGATCAGAGAAGAACTACAGCTGACATTAATGTTGGAAATCTAGAATTGACTTTACCTCCTCAGGCTCGGGAAGACAGGGAAAACAAATAGACATTTTTATATTTGTCCATGGGTTGTGGGTAAGCCAGTATTTATCGTCCAATCCTGGAGAAGGTGGTGGTGAGCTGTCGAGCTGTGGAATGGGCAGATAGGTGACAGATAAAGTTCCAGACGGAGAAATGTGAGGCGGTAGGAAGACAATACAAAATAAGTGATACAATTCTGAGCAGGCTGTAGGGGAAGGAGGATCTACAAGGCTGCCCTCTTTTTTAATACAAATGAAAAATAAATTAAACTGGGTGTATACGCACATAGGACATTGAAGGTGGGGGAACAGAGGGAGAGAGCAGTTAATAAAGCATATGGAATACTGACTTTACTAATAGAGACATAGAATATGGCATAGTGGCCCAGTGGTTAGCACTGCTGCCTCACAGCGCCAGGGTTCGATTCCCGGCTTGGGTCTGTGTGGAGTTTGCACATTCTCCCCGTGTCTGCGTGGGTTTCCTCTGGGTGCTCCAGTTCCTCCCACAGTCCAAAGATGTGCAGGTGGATTGGCCATGCTAAATTGCCCATTAATGTCAGGGGAACTCGCTAGGGTAAATGTATGGGGTTATGGGGAGAGGGCCTGGGTGGGATTGTGGTTGGTGCAGACCCGATGGGCTGAATGGCCTCCTTCTGCGCTGTAGGATTCTATGATTCTATAATACAAGAGCAATGAGGTTGTGTTGAACTTATACAGGACAATTATTAGACGTCAACTGGAATACTGTGTACAGCTCTGGGCACCGCGCTATAGGAGGATGTGAACACATTGGAGAGAGAGCAGAAGAGGTTTACAAAAACGGCCCTTCGGTTATGAGGATTGGCGAGGTTGGGACTGTTCTTCTTGGAGAGAAGACTAAGAGGAGATTTGATAGAGATGTTCAAAAACATGAGGAGAGAGTGGATAGGGAGAAACTGTTCCAGCTCAAAAAAGCATTGCGAACGAGAGGGCCCAAATTTAAAATGATTTGCAAAAGAAGCAAATGAAATGGGAGAAAAAACTTCTTCACACAGTGAGTGGTTCGGTTCTGGAATGCACTGCCTGAAAGTTTTTTTCTTATGCGATGGGGGTGTCGCTGGTCAGGCCAGTATTTATTGCCCATCCCTAATTGCCCTGGAGCCGTCTGTAGTGAGTGCCAGTGCGATGTTGGCCAGTTAAGTGTGGTGGCAGCAGGTTCAATCAAGACATTCAAGAGGGCATGTGCATACGTGTTAACTTGACCACAAACAGGTAGTCAAAATGCTTTGTGAAAGTTAATCTTCTTTAATATAAAAACTAACAATGTTTAAAATACAGTACGGACTCAAAATCAGGAGCAGCTAGTTAAACATCGAAATAACAGAAACAGAAAAGAATTAGAACTAACAGCCGTCAATATACAAATATAAAGGCAAATTCCCACGGATGCTGGAATCTGAAACAAAAACAGAAGATGCTGGAGAAACTCAGCATCTGTGGAGAGAGAATAGAGCCAGTGATTCAAGTCGGACCCTGAAAGATCGCGTCCCTGATGTTATCTTCCAAGATTTCGGGGCGGCACAGTAGCACGGTGGTTAACACTGCTGCCTCACAGCACCAGGATCCTGGGTTCAATTCCAGCCTCAGATCACTGTGTGTGCAGAGTCTGCACATTCTCCCCGTGTCTGCATGGGTTTCCTCCGGGTGCTCAGGTTTCCTCCCACAGTCCGAAGATGTGTGGGTTAGATTGATTGGCCGTGCTAAATTGACCCTAGTGTAAGGGGGATTAGCAGGGTAAATGTGTGGGGTTACGGGAATAGGGCCTGGGTGGGATTGTGGCCGGTGCAGGCTCGATGGGCCGAATGGCCTCCTTCTGCACTGTAGAGATTTTATGATTTAAATGTTTTGAGAACATGGTTTGCAAATTATTCGTAAATGAACATAGTTCTAAGAGGAAAATTACTTCAAAAGTATACCATCAAGCTCTCTGCATTGGAGGATAGGTGAACCACAGGAACCATTCAGAGCAGGAAGATCCCAGTGTGATCTGCTCAGTGCTGACAGTGGCTGCTTTCCTGGGGCAGGGAGGGGAGTGGGGAAATCTGCCAGGACTCAGACAACCCGGGTAGATCGGTGTTGGGTAGGGAATGTAGCTGCGTGATGCCCCCATGGATGAACGCCTGGCGACACTCACACATACGTTTAACAGCTCGTTAAAACCGCAAAGTTGTGATTCTGGGGCAGGGGTCATCGCTTTGACCCAAGAACAATACTAACTGTGTCACAGGTGATGGACCGGCCAGTCAGCTCCTTCAGGTGAGAGGGGGGGAGCTGAACTTCTTAAAAAGTGCTGATTCATTCATAATCTTATCACACCACTTGTCCACTTGCCTTAGTAACAAAATGTGCTGCAGATAATTTTTCATGAATATAGCATCACTACCAGGTTTAAGTTTATTTCTTCATGTCACAAGTAAGGTTTACATTAACACTGCAATGAAGTTACTGTGAAAATCCCCTAGTCGCCACACTCCGGCGCCTGTTCGGATACACTGACGGAGAATTTAGCATGGCCAATGCACGTCTTTCGGACAGTGGGAGGAAACCGGAGCATCCGGAGGAAACCCATGCAGACATGGTGAGAATGTGCAGACTCTGCACAGACAGTGAGCCAAGCCAGGAATCGAACCCAGGTCCCTGGCGCTGTGAGGCAGCAGTGCTAACCACTGCGCCACCGTGCCACCCTGATATCAATAGGCAGAATAAAAGATTACCAATAATCTGTGACCTGGTTAATTGTTTTTAAATGTCACTGGTTTCTAACCATCTATTGAACTGACCTTATTTTATACATTTAATCACATTGATTTTACTCACTGAAAAAAATCCATTGTAACCGCACATTATTAACCAGCAACATTGAAGACAAAGAAGTACGATGGTAAAATCCTCACTTTACATCATTATACATTGAGCAGTTCAGTAGGTCAATAACTCTCACACTCTCAGCACCATTCCTTGCATCGCTGGAGCAGTTTAAGAATAAATACACGAATGCACAGAACGAGTTAGAATGCTGATCAGGCGGAACCAGCAGCAAGGCGCTGTATGTAGGAGAGGTGAAGATAGATTATTGGACTGCCACAGCAACAAGTAGCACGTCCTTCGCACACCACAGAGCAGAGGAATCTTATTAAATACCAGATCAACAGCCCATACAAACAGGACGCTTTGTCTACAGCCCAGGTATTATGCCTTAGCTTGGAGCTAAGCCTTAATGGCTGAAACTTTCCTTTTGACAGCAAGTACAAGAGGTGTCCAGATTTGGAAAATTACCACAAATCACGCTGCAGGCACCACACACCAATGACAGGCAGATCTTTAATTTAAGTATCGGTTTGGATCAGTAAGTAACTCTTACCCCTAAGTCAGATATAGTTATGGGTTCTGGACAACATTCTTCTCTGAGCAAACATCATAATTAACCCAACGTTCTTTTTAGGTGTTGTCTGTGGGACTTTTCTCTGAAAACTAGCTGCTGCACTTCCACACATATAGAATCATAGAATCCCGACAGTACAGAAGGAGGCCATTCAGCCCATCGAGTCTGCACCGACCACAATCCCACCCAGGCCCTATTTTTGTAATCCCACGCATTTACCCTAGCTCATCCCTCTGACCCTAAGGGTCAATTTAGCATGGCCAATCCACCTAACCCACACATCTTTGGAGAGTAGGAAAAAATCGGAGCACCCGGAGGAAACCCACACAGATATGGGGAGAACGTGCAAACTCCACACAGACAGTGACCCGAGGCTGGAATTGAACCTGGGACCCTGGCACTGTGAGGCAGCAGTGCTAACCATTGTGCCACCATGCCACCCCAAGCACAATGGGCACGCTCCGAGCATGTGATAAAGTGCAATGCAAATGGAAAATATTCCTTAAAGCAGCTTTCCATCTACATCCAAGTGTGACACAATGTAACCAGAGCAAATAATAAAATAAATGCTTTCACAGCATGATTATGAAAAGTTGATGCTGCTGTGTTTGGAATTTGGACAGGAACCTCAGACACTCTTGATTCCACAGTTTTGTCATTTCTCAACCCAAGTCTATTTCCCAGTAAAATACAATAATTTCTGCTTTGTGACAGCTTTTACTGAGCTAACAGCAGGGGTTGTTGTCAAACACACCAGAGTCTGGCAATACAGAACATGACTACCTCCCATAAAATCAAACAGAAACAGGAGACAGATACTAACATATTCCGAAATGAAGAGAAGCAGGAGTCAGTCATCAGTTGGTTTTGATCTGACAGGAATCGGATCCCTGTGTGTCTCTTGTATCACAGTGTGTCACAGTGACCACGACACCACACAACCCTGCCACAGCAACCTCTCCAAGACGTGCCGGATCATCAACACGGATGACATAATCTCACGTGAGAACACCATCTACCAGGTACACGGTACATACTCTTGCAACTCGGCCAACGTTGTCTACCTGATACGCTGCAGGAAAGGATGTCCCGAGGCATGGTACATTGGGGAAACCATGCAGACGCTACGACAACGGATGAATGAACACCACTCGACAATCACCAGGCAAGACTGTTCTCTTCCTATGGGGGAGCACTTCAGCAGTCACGGGCATTCAGCCTTGGATCTTCAGGTAAGCGTTCTCCAAGGCGGCCTTCATGACACACGACAGCGCAGAGTCGCTGAGCAGAAACTGATAGCCAAGTTCCGCACACATGAGGACGGCCTAAACCGGGATGTTGGATTTATGTCACATTATCAGTAACCCCCACAGCTTGCCTCCTGGGCTTGCAGAATCTCACGAGCTGTTCTGTCGGGAGACAATACACATCTCTTTAACCTGTGTTTAATGCTCCCTCCACCCATATTGTCTGTACCTTTAAGACCTGGCTGGGGGATTCACATTCTAATCAGTATTCTGTAACTTGATTTTTTGTGTCTCTGTGCCCTGTTTGAGAGCACATTTCCACTCCATCTGACGAAGGAGCAGCGCTCCGAAAGCTTATGGTATTTGCTACCAAATAAACCTGTTGGACTTTAACCTGGTGTTGTGAGACTTCTTACTGTCTCTTGTATGCCCAGAGTAAACTGAGTAAGATGCACTCTTTATGAATCAGAGCCAAAAACAGTTCCAGTTCTCTCACATATCAGGAGATTTTTAGAGTTGAAATGTCTACACCACCAGCTTGAAATCAACACTTGAGCCCAACTTTGAGACTCCCAATGGGCCAACAGCTAAATCCTTCACACACAAGAGTGCTCACTGCCAAGTAATGCATCAAAGAACATGGCCTGTGATGAAGCAATGCATCCCAATCGTAGAAGAGTGGGTCACTTAAGGCCAACATATGCCCTCTCATATAACAGAGTTACATCAAGGCTCTGGTCAGGCCCCATTTGGAGTACTGTGAGCAGTTTTGGATCCCATATCTAAGGAAGGATATGCTGGCCTTGGAAAGGGTCCAGAGGAGGTTCACAAGAATGATCCCTGGAATGAAGAGCTTGTCGTATAAGAAACGGTTGAGGACTCTGGGTCTGTACTCGTTGGAGTTTAGAAGGATGAGGGGGGATCTTATTGAAACTTACACAATACTGCGAGGCCTGGATAGAGTGGACGTGGAGAGAATGTTTCCACTCGGAGGAAAAACTAGAACCAGAGGGCACAACCTCAGGCTAAAGGGACGATCCTTTAAAACAGAGATGAGGAGGAATTTCTTCAGCCAGAGAGTGGTGAATCTGTGGAACCCTTTGCTGCAGAAGGCTGTGGAGGCCGGATCATTGAGTGTCTTTAAGACAGAGATAGATAGGTTCTTGATTAATAAGGGGATCAGGGGTTATGGGGAAAAGGCAGGAGAATGGGGATGAGAAAAAAATCAGCCATGATTGAATGGCGGAGCAGACTCGATGGGCCGAGTGGCCTAATTCTGTTCCTGTGTCTAATGGTCTTATGATCTAAAATCTTCCTCAAAAGTAGCAGGAGCACGTGCTGACAGCTCAAGTGCGAAGGGTAAAAGCCTGGAGGCAACTGAAGTAAATGTGGGTGAGACATTTGAAAAGAAATGATGGGTGGATGATGGTTTGTGGCTCAAATTGGAGTTATTGGATTTGGCATTGTCCTGCTTTATTCCCCATTGCAGACCTGCCTGTCAACACAACGTGACTCAATAGGGAATGTTTAGAACAAACTCTTTGGATAATTCAATGTACAATTAGTGTTATTTAAGTCCCCTCCTTATGACAGGAAACATGTCTGAAGGCTCTCTCTGCCTTTTCACCTGGTGTAACATAGCTCAGACGGCAGGAATGAATATCTGTTCACTGCCCTGGGTTTGAAAGTGGGGGGATGGACACATTCAATCCAGTGGGTCACCTGCCCCCACCCACACCCCACCTGTCCCTGCCCCCACCACCATTATACCCGAGGGCTGCCCACACATCAGAGGACCACCAGCACATCGAAAGCTGCTGGCCTCTGGTTGATTGGCAGCTCTCGTTGCGGGGGGCGCGGTGGGGGGGCGCGGTGGGGGGGCGCGGTGGGGGGTTGCTCCCTCTCCCTGAGGTGAGGAAATCCCAACTCCAGCCTCCTAATGGCCAACTGGCCATTAAACGACTGCAGGGCAGCCTGGGTGGGCTTCTCCCGACCAGAATTATCAGTGGGGTGTGCTGGGACCATGACGCCCCACATAAGTAAGCTCTCTCATAACAAAATATTATTCCCAAGCAGGGCAACATAGAATAGAATCCCTACAGTGCAGAAGGAGGCCATTCGGCCCATCGAGCCTGCACTGACCACAATCCTACCAGGGTCCTATCCCCGTAATCCCATGTATTTAGCCTGCAAATCCCCCTGACACTAAGGGGCAATTTTAACCTGGCCAATCAACCTAACCCGCGCATCTCTGGACTGTGGGAGGAAACCTGAGCACCCGGAGGAAACCCACGCAGGCACGGGGAGAAGGTGCAAACTCCACACAGACAGTGACCCGAGGCCGGAATTGAACTCTCGTCCCTGGCGCTGTGAGGCAGCAGTGCCGCCCAACATGGGAGGAAATGTTGGAAAGGGTGCTTCATAGATTCCAAACGTTAAGATAATGTAGGAGAGGGATCTCAGTCCTTTACCCTGCTCCTTGCTCTCAGCAATTTTCAGTGTAACTCGAGGGAGAGGGGAAGTGAAGTTCATGCAGCTCCAGCTCAGTGCCGGGTTAGATTAATGAGTCATCTCATACAGCAAACGCAGCAAATCGAACCACACATACTGCTCTCATACTAACCATCTCCCCAGCCTCCCCCTATCCTACACCCTGGAGCAGGACACGGCAGATATTCTATAATCATTGCATCGCTGCTACCTCTCTTAGAAAATAAAATAAAGATGTGAAGCCAAGAGCTTCATGAACCTGCACAAGCCCATTCAACCCGGCTATTGCCGGTTCCCCCAGTTTGGAAGGAACTCTGTTCATTCTCGCTAATACAGCAACAGGAGTTCAGATGCACCCAAACCCACTCACAAGCTTCCAGTGGAAGCAATATGATTAATAAAACTGTAGCAAGTTTAAAAATTAAATATTAAGGTGCAACTATAGGCCATGAAGTTTTGTTGTAATACGAAATCATTAAAGGCAATGAACTGCCAACAATGCACACAGTTCATTGCATTTTTCTTCATTTATAACTGCCACGATTTTATTCGCTGTCAGTGCAAATGGTGACACAGGCGTAAAATATCGCAACACTTGGAAAATGGGAATCTCGCCGGTGAGATCTTCCCCCCGCCCGCCGTCACCCAAACAGGTCGGGAACCTCATTTCAATAAATTTAAATATGATTATTTTATTAGGGGCAGCACAGTGGCACAGTGGTTAGCACTGCTGCCTCACAGCGCCAGGGATCTGGGTTCGATTCCCGGCTTGGG
The DNA here is from genome assembly GCF_964213995.1 of Mustelus asterias. Taxonomy (NCBI): domain Eukaryota; kingdom Metazoa; phylum Chordata; class Chondrichthyes; order Carcharhiniformes; family Triakidae; genus Mustelus; species Mustelus asterias. The sequence goes on along the minus strand of NC_135825.1, from coordinate 54,676,190 downwards.
TCACTGTCTGTGTGTAGTCTGCACATTCTCCCCCCCTGTCTGCGTGGGTTTCGTCCGGGTGCTCCGGTTTCCTATTACACACTCTAAAGATGTGCGGGTTAGGTGGATTGACCATGCTAAATTGCCCCTTAGTGTCGAGGGGACTAGTAGGGTAAATACGTAGGGTTACGGGGGTAGGGTCCAGGTGGAACTGTTATCAGTGCAGGCTCGATGGGCCGAATAGCCTCCTTCTGCACTGTAGGGATTCTATGATTCTAATTAACACAGAAACATTGAAAATAGATGCCGGAATAGACCATTCAGCCCTTCGAGTCTGCACCACCATTCTATATGATCATGGCTGAACATGTTCTTTCAGTATCCCACTCGCACTTTCTCTCCATGCCTCTTGATCCCTTTAGCTACAAGGGCCAGGTCTAGCTCCCTCTTGAACATATCTATAGAAACATATTAACAGGCTCCCCTCCAGATCATTCGGCCCCCACCCCCTCCTCCTCCCCCTCCCGCCCCCCACCCCCCCCCCCGGCAATGACTCCTTGTCGCTGTGACATCATGTCGGCAATTTTAATAACCGCCTCTGGGAAACAGGAAGCAGGTGAAGAATGTGGTTCAGTTTGCACAGGTAGGTCCAGCCCCTGAAGAGGGTGTGGAGGATGGGGAGGGGAGATTGGGACGTGCCCAGGCTGTACCCTGCCACTGCCCCCCCGACACTGCCCCCCTGCCACTGCCCCCTGGCACTGCCCCCCTGGCACTGCCCCCTGGCACTGCCCTTCTGGCACTGCCCCCCGCCACTGCCCCCCCGACACTGCCCCCCTGCCACTGCCCCCTGGCACTGCCCCCCTGGCACTGCCCCCTGGCACTGCCCCCTGGCACTGCCCCCCCGACACTGCCCCCCTGCCACTGCCCCCCCGACACTGCCCCCCGCCACTGCCCCCCCGACACTGCCCCCCTGCCACTGCCCCCCCGACACTGCCCCCCTGCCACTGCCCCCTGGCACTGCCCTTCTGGCACTGCCCCCTGGCACTGCCCCCTGGCACTGCCCCCCTGGCACTGCCCCCCTGGCACTGCCCCCCAGCACTACCCCCCCGACACTGCCCCCCTGCCACTGCCCCCTGGCACTGCCCCCTGGCACTGCCCCCTGGCACTGCCCTTCTGGCACTGCCCCCCAGCACTACCCCTCAGCACTACCCCTCAGCACTACCCCTCAGCACTGCCCCCTGGCACTGCCCCCCAGCACTGCCCCCCTGGCACTACCCCCCAGCACTACCCCTCAGCACTGCCCCCCTGGTACTGCCACCACCCAACAGTTCTAAAACCTTTCTCAGTTTGAATTATTGAGAATAGAATATGAGTCTTGGTGTGATTCACTTCAACAATTCGTGGACTCTGCAAAGGTCTCTCCAAACCTGTTTATAAGTTCATTGCAATCAAGAACCAAGTGAAAAGGTTTAATTGTTTTTAAGACATAAAATAATTTGATATCTATCAGCAAAACCACACAGGTCCTGCTTAAAAACTCCCTTTTCGGAATCCTACCTGCTGCAAATTGGGTACAAGCAGGGATCTAATTGGATAATTGTCAGGTACTGATTATTGAGGGAACAGTTTGAGACTCCAGACTGACTGAGGTAAACCAGTGTGATTCCCAGTTTGGAGAGGCCACCTGTGATTAAGGTGTGGTTTCTCTTTCTGTGAGGTGGGGAACTGAAGCTATTCAGTGTTACCCTGTGCAGGATACTCACTCACCGAGGGTTATTACTGCCAGCCACGTCAGTGCAGCGCCAGCCCCGTGAAAAATGCCAGGGTTACGGCAGCACTCCACCCACCACCTCCTCCTCCTCCCCCATCTCTAGGAAGCTCTACCACCAAGAAGAATAAGAGCATTAACTTTGTGCACTGCCATTCATCTTCAAGTTACCCTCCATGACACATGCCATCCTGATTTCATAGAGTCACAGAGGTTTACAGCATGGAAACAGGCCCTTCGGCCCAACTTGTCCATGCCGCCCTTTTTTTTTTAAACCCCTAAGCTAGTCCAATTGCCCGCATTTGGCCCATATCCCTCTATACCCATCTTACCAATGTAACTATCTAAACGCTTTTTAAAAGACAAAATTGTACCCGCCTCTACTACTACCTCTGGCAGCTTGTTCCAGACACTCACCACCCTCTGTGTGAAACAATTGCCCCTCTGGACCCTTTTGTATCTCTCCCCTCTCACCTTAAACCTCTAGTTTTAGACTCCCCTACCTTTGGGAAAAGATATTGACTATCTAGCTGATCTATTATTTTATAGACCTCTATAAGATCACCCCTCAGCCTCCTACGCTCCAGAGAAAAAGTCCCAATCTATCCAGCCTCTCCTTATAACTCACACCATCAAGTCCCGGTAGCATCCTAGTAAATCTTTTCTGCACTCTTTCTAGTTTAATAATATCCTTTCTATAATAGTGACCAGAACTGTACACAGTGTTCCAAGTGTGGCCTTACCAATGTCTTGTACAACTTCAACAAGACACCCCAACTCCTGTATTCAATGTTCTGACCAATGAAACCAAGCATGCCGAATGCCTTCTTCACCACTCTGTCCACCTGTGATTTGGACATATATTTCAACTCAGTCATTGTGGTGAACCATCGTTGGTTCACCACTGGGGTTGTTATTGTGTTACTGTTGGGCTAGGGTGTTGTTGTTATGGGGGTTGTACTATGTTGTTGGGATAGGGTGTTTACCTGTCCTAAGTGTTATCATGGCACACTCCAGTGGGGTCCCGCCTCCGGTGGCAGGGTATAAGACCCCCTGCTCCGGCAGGACCCCTTCAGTCTGAACGGGTGAATTTGTGTTAGTAGTTTCATTGTTAATGTATTAAAGCCTTCAGTACTAAAGCCTTGTTTCCGGGTGCTCATTGAGGTGCATCAATTTAATACATTAACTGAGAATATGGAGCAGATCCTAAAACCGGATCGTCTGACACTGGACCCACGTGCGGTCGGTGCAGCTAACACGTTCGAACATTGGTGGAAGTGCTTCGAGGACTACCTGGCAGCCTCGGTAGCTATCACTACGGACAGTGATAGACTCCAGGTCCTCCACGCAAGGGTAAGCGACACGATTTACCTAGCCATTCGTGCAGCTTCCACTTACCAGGGTGCCGTCGAGCTCCTAAAGAATAGGTACATTACGCCACCCAACGAGATTCACGCTCGTTATCTCCTCGCTACACGACGTCGGCAGTCGGGCGAGACCATAGAAGACTACGCCAATGAACTCCTGCAGCTTGCCAGGGGTTGTGACTGTAAGGACGTCTCCGCCGAGCAGTACATGCACGACCTCGCCCGAGACGCGTTCGTAGCAGGGGTAGGGTCCTCGTATATCAGACTTAAATTACTAGAAAAGGGGAAACTCAACTTGACCCAGGCAATGGGGATGGCCGTGAGGTTGGAGGCGGCGTCGAAGAGCTTGGCGCTGTACCCCGAGGACCACGTGCAGTCAACGTGGTTGGAGCAAGCTCTGCTCCCTCCTCGCCCCGCGAACCCGCGCTCCCAGATCGATTCGACGACGGCGGCAGCTCCAGGGGGCCAGCGATGCTATTTTTGCGGTGGGGCTAAGCATCCACGGCAGCAGTGTCCGGCAAGAACGGCAATCTGCAGCCAGTGCGGTAAAAAAGGCCACTACAGCAAAGTCTGCAGGTCCAAACCTAAAAACGGCAGTGCAGCTTGTAACCCTCCAGAACGGAGACCATCTCCTTCGGCGCTGCAGTACCCACGAGGTCCGACCACGTGCGACCTCAGGACGGCGCCATCGTGGCAAACAGAGGAGGAGGAAGACCACCAGGAGTCGCTGCGCTTGGCGCCCTCGCCCATGTGCGATTCATGGGGGCGGCCATCATGGTCCACGACGACTAGGAGCGACCAGCAGGGGTCCTCAGCATCCACATCGGCAGCATGCAGTGACGCCCAGGGGCCAACGGTGGCGTCGATCTCTCTGGATCAGACCAGGCATTTCAGACTGGAACATTCTATGATGGAGGTAAAGGTTAGTGGCAGAACTGTAAATTGTCTGTTTGACAGTGGGAGCACCGAAAGTTTCATACACCCTGAAACTGCTAAAAGGTGTGGACTCCGGGTTCTCCCTGCCAAGCAGACCATTTCCATGGCATCACAGTCCCGGTCTGTACCGATCCAAGGACGATGTATGGTAACTCTTGAGGTACAGGGCACAGTCTACGAGCAATACAGGCTCCTTGTGTTACCTCACCTTTGCGCGCCAATTCTCCTCGGACTAAATTTTATGGTCCACATGAAGAGTGTGATCCTACAGTACGGTGGGCCACTCCCTTCACTGGCCGTAGGGAACCAGCCGCAGCCTCCAAATTGCCCAAAACGCCCCGCGTGCAATCTATCCACCCTGAAGATCACGACACCATCCCTTTTTAAAAATCTGGTACCTGGCTGCAAGCCCATCGCTACTAAAAGTAGGCGTTACAGTGCTGAGGACCGGATCTTTATTAGATCTGAGGTTCAGCGGCTCCTCAAGGAAGGGATCATACAGGCCAGTGCTAGTCCGTGGAGAGCGCAGGTCGTGGTAGTCAAAAGCGGGAACAAACCTCGGATGGTCATCGACTATAGTCAGACCATTAATAGATACACGCAGCTGGATGCGTATCCTCTCCCGCGCATTTCTGATATGGTCAATCAGATTGCGCAGTACCGAGTGTTTTCTACCATAGACCTTAAGTCCGCCTACCATCAACTCCCCATCCGCCCAGAGGACCGACAATATACGGCCTTTGAGGCGGATGGTCGTCTATACCAATTCCTCAGGGTTCCATTTGGTGTCACCAATGGGGTCTCGGTCTTCCAGCGTGCTATGGACCGAATGGTGGACCAGAACGGGTTGCGGGCTACCTTCCCGTACCTGGATAACGTCACCATCTGCGGCCATGACCAGCAGGACCATGACACGAATCTCCAACACTTTCTGCGCACTGCATCTCGCCTGAATCTGACCTATAACAGGGAGAAGTGCGTATTCCGTACGCGTAAGTTAGCCATCCTCGGATACGTGGTGGAAAACGGGGTCATTGGCCCTGATCCAGACCGTATGCGACCACTCACTGAACTTCCCTTGCCCGCTAGCACGAAAGCACTCAGGAGATGCCTCGGGTTCTTTTCGTACTATGCACAGTGGGTCCCCAACTATGCGGACAAAGCTCGTCCGCTCATTAAGTCCACGACCTTCCCACTTACGCCGGAGGCCCAATTGGCCTTCAAGGTTTTGAAAAGCGACATTTCGAAAGCCACGATGCACGCGGTGGATGAATCCATCCTCTTCCAGGTGGAGAGTGATGCATCTGATTTCGCCCTAGCCGCCACACTAAACCAGGCAGGCAGGCCCGTCGCGTTTTTTTCCCGCACCCTTCAAGGCCCCGAAATTCGGCACTCAGCGGTGGAGAAGGAGGCTCAGGCCATTGTGGAGGCAGTCAGACACTGGCGCCATTACCTGGCAGGTAAGCGGTTCACCCTGATCACGGATCAACGATCCGTGGCGTTTATGTTTAGTAACACGCAGAGGGGCAAGATCAAGAACGATAAGATCTTGCAGTGGAGAATTGAGCTCTCCACCTATAATTACGATATTATGTATCGTCCAGGGAAGCTCAATGAGCCCTCAGATGCCCTCTCGCGCGGAACATGCGCCATCATGCAGGAGGACCGCTTGAAGGCTCTCCACAATGATCTGTGTCATCCTGGAGTCACCAGACTCTACCACTTCATAAAAGCCCGCAACCTACCCTACTCGGTGGAGGAGGTCAGGTCAGTTACTAGAAGTTGTCGGATTTGCGCAGAATGCAAACCACACTTTTATCGACCAGACCGGGCACATTTGGTCAAGGCCACTCGCCCTTTTGAGAGGCTGAGTGTAGATTTTAAGGGCCCCCTTCCCTCAACGGATCGGAATGTCTATTTTCTTAACATAATAGACGAATTTTCCCGGTTTCCGTTTGTTTTCCCCTGTGCGGACACGTCGACTGCCACCGTCATCAAGGCATTCAGTGAGCTTTTTACCCTGTTCGGGTACCCCTGCTATATTCATAGCGACAGGGGCTCGTCGTTCATGAGCAACGACTTGAGGCAATTCCTGCTCTCATTCGGGATTGCCTCTAGTAGAACCACGAGCTACAACCCTAGGGGTAACGGACAGGTGGAAAGGGAGAATGCTACAGTCTGGAAGGCTGTCCTACTGGCACTGAAATCCAAGGGCCTTCCAGTCTCCCGGTGGCAGGAGGTCCTTCCAAATGCGCTCCATTCTATCCGCTCCCTCCTGTGTACGGCAACCAATGCTACTCCCCACGAGAGGATGTTCTCATTCCCTCGGAAGTCGTCCTCGGGGACCTCATTGCCAGCCTGGTTGACGTACCCAGGACCCGTCCTTCTGCGGCGCCATGTGAGGGCTCGCAAGTCCGACCCCTTGGTCGAACCGGTCCAACTCCTCCACGCCAACCCTCAGTATGCCTATGTGGCATATCCTGACGGGCGAGAGGACACTGTCTCCATTAGAGACCTGGCGCCCGCAGGGGACGTAGCAACTCCTGTCGCTCCTATTCCCCCAGTCACAGATCCACTACTCCTCATTACTTCCCCAGACGTGGCGCGGTCAGCACCGGGACCAGTGCATAACACTTTTACTCCCATGTACAGCTTGCCTGAGACTCGGAGATCGGCGCCACCATCATCACCACCACCACCACCACCAAACGTTCCAGGATCCCCTGCACCATCGCCTCATCAGGGCCGGCCGGCCCGGGAGTCTTTGAGGGGACAGCCAGATGTTGCTTTGAGAGAGCCACCGCAAGCACCTGCTCCGGTTTCGCAACCGGTGTTGAGAAGATCGCAGCGTCGGTGTGGTCCTCCAGACCGTCTGGACTTGTGAATCCTGTTATTTTTTTTGTCATTGTCTGTTTTCATCCACCCCGCCACCTTTGGTTCCTAAAGGAGGGGTGAATGTGGTGAACCATCGTTGGTTCACCACTGGGGTTGTTATTGTGTTACTGTTGGGCTAGGGTGTTGTTGTTATGGGGGTTGTACTATGTTGTTGGGTTAGGGTGTTTACCTGTCCTAAGTGTTATCATGGCACACTCCAGTGGGGTCCCGCCTCCGGTGGCAGGGTATAAGACCCCCTGCTCCGGCAGGACCCCTTCAGTCTGAACGGGTGAATTTGTGTTAGTAGTTTCATTGTTAATGTATTAAAGCCTTCAGTACTAAAGCCTTGTTTCCGGGTGCTCATTGAGGTGCATCAGTCATCATTGTAGGGTCAATGGATTTTTCTACTTAAACTATTGTCAGGGCACTATCGCACCAAGCTTCAAGAAGGTTCACTGCCACTTTCTGAAGATGATTAGGGATGCGTTCTTCTTCACTTTGCCTACACCCCAAGAGCAAATTAGAAAATGACCTGGTCACACTTGTCCTTCTCCACATGATTATATATGTCTGTCCCCATCGTTCTCAAGCATCAGGGCAGAACTAACCAAAACACCTTGGAGCTGGAGTGGTTCATTTACTATGAATAGTGAGTCAGTGAGGAGAACCAAATGGTGAACACAGATCAGACTCTTGGTTCAGATTGCCATCCATTTCCCCAATACAATTAGCACCAGATTAGCACCAAACAAGGTCAAAGGACAGAAAACAAATTGAAGCAAAATCAGCCCCGGTTTTTAACACGATGCTTTCCTTTGGTTAAAAAAAGACAAACAGAATGTCATTTCATAGAATAGAATCATAGAATCCCTACAGTGCAGAAGGAGGCCATTCAGCCCATCGAGTCTGCACCGACCACAATCCCACCTAGGCCCTATCCCCACAACCCCACATATTTACCCTGCTAATCCCCCTGACACTAAGGGAAATTCAACATGGCCAATTTAACCTGCACATCTCTGTGGGAGGAAACCGGAGCATCCGGAGGAAACCCACACAGACACGGGGAGAATGTGCAGACCCCCCTCAGACAGTGACCTGAGGTCGGAATCGAACCCGGATCCCTGGCCCTGTGAGGCAGCAATGCTAACCACTGTGTTGCTGAGCCGCCCCCAACCATTTGACCTTCATTTTGAAAGAGAAAGCATAGAGAGGGCCGCGAGAAGCCTGGAACGGGTCGCGGTGGGGCTACACAAAGCCGGAAAATAACAGGGGGAGGGGCTATTGCGTGTTTATCCCAATCAAAAACCCCCTTTTGGGATTCTCCCAGCCACCCTCAACCAGATGTAACCTGGTCCCTGCCCAGTGAGAATGGGAACCAGATTAGCAAATTTAAATATTTATTTAATTATGCTTTGCCTCTTTCAAGTTGGACTCTCACTGCTCCCGGGATTCTCCGACCCTCGGGTGCAGCGGGAGCCCGGTCCAAATCACAACTGGTCTCCACAAACAGAGACCAGACGTGATGGCCAAGTCAGGGGGCTCGGAGGCCCTCAGGTGGTCAGGGACATGCTGGACAGTGCCCACCTGGCAATCTCCCCTGGCACCCTCGCAATGCCCATGTGGCACTGTCCCCTGGTAATACCCAGCTGGCACTGCTAGATTGCCACTGCTCGGGTGTCAGGGGAATGTCAAGGGTGTGGGGCCTGAGGTGGGGTGGGTGATGTAAGGGTGGGACACGAAGGGCGACCCCTTGAGGGGGCCCCAATGCCCCGTTACCAGGGGCAGAGGGGAGATCAGGCCAGTGATCCATGCTGGGGTGGTGGATGGTGGAGAACATGCCTTCAATGGGGAGGGGGTGCCATTGCCGGTTGGGGGATGGGGGGGGGGGGAGGGGGAGTTTTCAATTTCACTTTGAGATCGGGGTGTCCTTTGAAAACGGTGTCCAATCTCTGTGAAGCTGAGCTTAGCGACGTGTTTAGGCCCCGCCCCCTCCCAAAAAATGACTGAGTGCAGAATGATCGCGATCCAATTCACGGCAGACACACAGGCACGGGGCACTCGAAATGGCACTGAATTCTGCCCAGGGTTCCAGTAGTCACGTTGTGTTCCTGGCGAGCCACTGTCAAGTATAACACTTTTTGGAATTAATACATTGGGGCGAGGCTTCACAATCGTGATTCTCCAGACTGTGTTTTCACCTTCAAAATGAATGAGTTTTGATAGTGGTTGTGTGTGAGATCAGCACATGGACAATGTGGTCAAGGTCAAATACAAACAATCTTTAAATCATTTGTGCGTCAAATCACAGGAGACAACGTCGGGCACACGTACTAATGTCATCACGCACTCGCGCGATACTTCCTTTGGCAGGTGTGATGGTGCAAGTCGGGTGTGTGGGTTAGGTCACGCTAAATTGCCCCTTAATGTCTCGGGATGTGTAGGTTAGAGAGATTATTGAGGTAAATATGTGGGGTTACAGGGATAGGGCCTGGGTGGGATTGTTGTCAGTGCTGACTCGATGGGCCGAATGGACTTCTGCACTGTAGAGTTTCTACGGTTCTAAGTCAGAAGCGTGCCCACTGACGATGGAGAAGTCAATTTAAATTAATTAAGCACCAACTGTCTGGAATTTTATGTTGCCCACCTGCCTTTAGGGTTGGCGGGCGTGCGGATTGGCAAGGTGGCCTTTGTATGAAGCTGCAGCCACGATCCAGGGGACGGGATGAAAGATCAGGGTTCATCTACAATTGACAAATGGGTCTGTGTGATTGTGTATCGACTGCAGACACGTGGCAACGCTTTCCTATTGAAATTGTCCTCGCTTAGTAGCTCAGAAGCATAAAGGAGAACATGCCCCTGTCTACATCAACGGGGATGAAGTAGAAAGGGTCGAGAGCTTCAAGTTTTTAGGTGTTCAGATCACCAACAACCTGTCTTGGTCCCCCCATGCTGACACTATAGTTAAGAAAGCCCACCATCGCCTCTACTTTCTCAGAAGACTAAGGAAATTTGGCATGTCAGCTACGACTCCGATCAACTTTTACAGATGCTCCATAGAAAGCATTCTTTCTGGGTGTATCACAGCTTGGTATGGCTCCTGCTCTGCCCAAGACCGCAAGGAACTACAAAAGGTCGTGAATGTAGTCCAATCCATCACGCAAACCAGCCTCCCATCCATTGACTCTGTCTACACTTCCCACTGCCTCGGCAAAGCAGCCAGCATAATTAAGGACCCCACGCACCCCAGACATTCTCTCTTCCACCTTCTTCCGTCGGGAAAAAGATACAAAAGTCTGAGGTCACGTACCAACCGACTCAAGAACAGCTTCTTCCCAGCTGCTGTCAGACTTTTGAATGGACCTACCTTGCATTAAGTTGATCTTTCTCTACACCCTAGCTATGACTGTAACACTACATTCTGCATTGTCTCATTTCCTTCTCTATGAACGGTATGCTTAGTCTGTATAGCGCGCAAGGAACAATACTTTTCACTGTATGTTAATACATGTGACAATAATAAATCAAATCAAATCAAATCCCTGATTCATCTCCACATTGGCTGTCCTCCTGAGGGTGGGCAATGGAAATGCCAGCCGCACCCTCCCTTTTCTCGGTGCCCACCCTCTTCCCAGCCACCCCGGCAGGATTAAGCCATTCACCGAGCACGTTTCATGCTGGGTCTGGATGGCCATTGATTGGCCAGCCAGTGTGAAAATGCGCTCCAGGGTTGTGCGTGGTTGGGAATGCCGTTTGGCGCCTGTCTCCGAGAGCATGAACACCAAGGGCAAAATATTCAGGCCCTAAAGTTTCCGTAAAGTCAGCAGCAGGAACTGAATTAAGAGAACAGGTGACGGTGGGAAAAGATCAGCAAGCCTGCATTCGCCTGATTTATAATCCACGCCTTATTCTCAAAGACGCTCTGAAATTATGTTTGAAAGACTTTCTGCCGTGTTCTGTAACCTTGAAAGTTTTTAGTTGGTTCACGCACCCCCGATGGAGTTCCTTTCGTTCCTCGACAGTAACCAAGGAAAGAGCCCATATTGTCCGCAGTGGAGAGGGAACATCTCTGAGCAAATGGGAGCAGTGGCTTTGTTAAAGGGTGAGACTTGTTAGAATGTAACTGGTGACAACTTTGCATTGGATGTAATGTGACCAATGGGAACAAGATGTAAGGGTCAGCTGACCCAGTAAACCATGGAACCAATTACAGAATGATGTAATAGTCAGCTGACCAGCTGATTCACTATAAATAAGGAACTATGTAGAATTGTGGGGAGCTTGGAGTGGCCCCGGGCGAGGCCACGTGGGTCAGTTATGCCTTGGGGGTGGGGCAATGTCTGTGGGGGCCAGGGGGAGGCATTACCCGGCCCGGGAGCGATGTGGCAGCGGAGCGTTTTTCTATTTTTTTCTGCGCATGCGCAGTTGGAGGCGCCGATCGGAGCTGCAGAATTTCGGGTGCATTAAGCTTCACCCACAGGTTTGTGCAGCACGATTCAGAATTGCTGCTATTTTCTCAGGCAGAGTGCGTAAGGAGAACGGGTCTAAAAGTTGGATCTGAAACACTCCCAGATTCAAGTCCACCCAGTACTCAGAATTAAAATGGTAAAATAGGGTCATCTGTGTCATCCTCACCACTTGCCTTCCACCTATTTTTGTGTCATCCGCAAACTTGGCAATAGTACATTCACTTCTCTCGTCCAAGTCACTAATATATATTGTAAATAATTGTGACCCCCAGCACTGACCCCTGTGGCACTCCACTAGTGACAGGTTGCCATCCTGAAAATGCCCCTCTGATCCAAACACTCTGTCTTCAATTAGTTAACCAATCCTCTATCCAAGCTAATTCACTACCCTCAACACCATGGTTCATATCTTATTAAGTAGCCTTTTGTCCAGTACCTTATCAAACATGTTTTGGAAATCCAAGTGTATTACATCTACTGATTTCCCTTTATCGATCATGCTGATTAGCACCACAAAGATTTCTAATAATTTTGACAGGCATGATTATCCCTTCACAATATCTTTCCAAGTCAGGATGGTGAGTGGTTTGGAGGGGAACTTCCAGGCAGTTGCACAAACATGTTCAGTGTATTATAATCAACAGTATTTCTGGCCTCATGTTTTGAAATGTACAAAATATTTAAACTTTGAAATGAAAGGCAGTTTGATCAGCCTCAAAGAGAGAAGAAATGGTTAATCTTAAATGCCACCAACACCTCTACTTTCTCAGAAGACTAAGAAAATTCGGCATGTCCGCTACGACTCTCACCAACTTTTACAGATACACCATAGAAAGCATTCTTTCTGGTTGTATCACAGCTTGGTATGGCTCCTGCTCTGCCCAAGAGCGCAAGAAACTATAAAGGGTTGTGAATGAAGCCCAATCCATCACGCAAACCAGCCTCCCATACATTGACTCTGTCTGCACTTCCCACTGCCTCAGCAAAGCAACCAGCTTTCAACCCGGACATTCTCTTTTCCACCTTTTTCCGTCGGGAAAAAGATACAAAAGTCTGAGGTCATGTACCAACCGACTCAAGAACAGCTTCTTCCCTGCTGCCGTCAGACTTTTGAATGGGTTTACCTTGCATTAAGTTGATCTTTCTCTACACCCTAGCTATGACTGTAATACTACATTCTGCACTCTCTCCTTTCCTTCTCTATGAATGGTATGCTTTGTCTGTATAGCGCGCAAGAAACAACACTTTTCACTGTATGTTAATACATGTGACAATAATAAATCAAATCAAATTAAATCTGAACACAGCCCCAAGGGTGTTAGAGTCAGGGAGGTATAGCACAGAGGGAGGTCACTCAGCTCACCATGTTGATGACATTTCAATGATTACTATAACAATAAAAACAGCAATCTTTAGAAAATACAAAGAAAACCATTGGTTCACCTGAGGCTGAAATTCACTGAAAATTTCCAATCTGCAAAGTTCACCATCTTACAACTGACCTAAGCCTCTGTTTACCGAACAACTCAACTTTGGAGCCTTAGAGGGACATAAGTCTACCTTAGCATACATAAATCTTCCCATTCTCACAAAGAGTCACATCACTAAACATTGAAAAATACACACTGGAGATCCAATACATAGTTATTACAACACTTTGCTCATCGCACTTTATATTAAAGACAAATATAGCTGAACATTCTTTTTTTTAAAATAAGGAACACAAAGAGAAAGAAAGCTAGTTATTTCTTGCTGCTTTTTCTTTCAGATAACCTGAGCTCTCCCCCCCCCAAAAATAACCCAAACGGGGGTGGCACGGTAGCACAGAGGTTAGCACTGCTGCCTCACAGCGCCAGGAACCTCGGTTCGATTCCCGGCTTGGAGCACTATCTGTGTGAAGTCTGCACGTTCTCCCCATGTCTGCGTGGGTTTCCTCCCACAGTGTGAAAGATGTGCTGGTTAGGGGTGCATTGGCCGTGCTAAATTCTCCCTCAGTGTACCCGAACAGGTGCCGGAGTGTGGCGACTAGGGGATTTTCACTGTAACTTCATTGCAGTGTTAATGTAAGCCTACTTGTGACACTAATAAATTAACTTTAAAAAACCAGCCAGCTTGCATTCTAGAGAGTGCGCAACCACAGAACAATTCACCTCCAATTGATCAGAGGATATAGCTATTTCCATCTCTTTCCCAGCAGATGTAACTTGACAGTGGACTAGAAGGGACTGGAAGGCCATTGGCAGCTAGAGCTACTTGTGACAAACACAGGAAGACTCTTGCAGAAATAGTTATTTGTTCTGATCAGAATTTTGTCCCCATCCACAGGACGCTACTAATGGCGTACTCACAATCCCTCCTGTCTATCCACATCACAGTGACTTTAATACATGTCAAACTGCGCATGCTCGTGCCAGATTTCGAGAGAGTAAACAGAGTCTGAATGATCGACAGCACAAATCGTCAAGCACAAACAAGGTTCACTGAGTGTTTAATCTTCCACAAGAATTAAGTTAATCAGGTAATTATCCCCATAATGCATTTGTGACCATCTTCGAAACAAGGCCCATTTTCAGGAGAAAACCATGTCTCCACCGGCTCAATAAGCTGCCCGAATCAAATTCCATTAACTGGCTACGGTGACATCAGATATAATCATAAGGTTTTATCCTGAAGGGAGTCCAATTGCTGTGACAGCTGAAATGAAAATAATATTTGAAACAAATTATTGTAACATCTGAAAACTTTAAGACCTGGTTTTACTTATTCATTTGATGCGATTCTGCCTCACCGTTATCGCACAACGGTGGAAAGATTCCAAACAAAGGGAGCTCAACTGCTAGGAATTGTGTTTGTTACACTAAGAGACTCCTCATTCTCTCTCTGAGATTGAGCCTTCTCATAAAGGCCAGGTTATAACCTGCGAGACGTTAATATGGGCGGCACGGTGGCACAGCGGTTAGCGCTGCTGCCTCACAGCGCCAGGGACCTGGGTTCAATTCCGGCCTCGGGTCACTGTGTGTGCTGAGTTTGCACATTCTCCCCGTGTCTGCTCACCACCTGTGTTCTTCCCACAGTCTGGTTTCCTCCCACAGTCCAAAGATGTGCGGGTTAGGTGGATTGGCCGTGTTAAATTGTCTTTAGTGTCAGGGGGACTGGCAATATAAATGTATGGGGTTATGGGAATAGGGCCTGGGTGGTATTGTGGTTGGTACAGACTCGATGGGCTGAATGGCCTTCTTCTGTACTGCAGGGATTCTATGAATATTACCCAATGCTTGATCCGGACTCCATTATAGATTAAATATCACTAAAATTCACTGATCACCTTCATGTTCCAGAGGTGCAATCATGAGAGAATGAGAGACGTTTCTCTTACAAGTTTTTCTGGAGTAGGTGATGTCCCCGTCCTTCTGGTCTCCAAATGCCAGAATTTCGCAATGTGTCACCTACAAATCCTAATCCACTTCCGTAATGCAGAAAGGTTTGTCCTTGGCCGTGAATTAAGAAAATTAGTCAGATTCTCGCCCTCCATCCACCTGGATACCAACATTTATTAACACACACTATCATATCACCTAGACTCTGCAAAGATCCAACAAACTCATTACTTTATCACTCAGATCAAGCACCACTTCCTCACTGAGCAGGCCTCACTCCTGCCGCTCTCAGGTTGCCCATGTTTTCAAGAAGAACTTTTTACAAGAGATTGCAATCTTCACACCATCTAAATCCACTTCAGTAGTTTTCTTTTGCCTGGAAGGAGCTTGTATCGTGTTACAAATGCAGAGGTTAAGAACACACAGTTATTTCCATTTGATCTTACTCATTGTTGTAAGATGTGTCTCATTCAGTAGGCTGCCTGTGTATAGTCTTGTATAGTTTAACATTGTGCTTATCAACTACTAATAAAATATGCAGTATAAAGTCTAAGCGAGGAGCTGTTTCCATGCTTGCCTCTACTCACGTCTCTGTCTAGTACAAGAATGCCCTCTGGACTTGGGTCACGTGTTCCTTTACACTACAACGTACCGAACCCAGTCCCACTGCACTTCTTTCTATGCCAGCTCCTTATGCTTACAGTACTTACTGGGGGCAGCAACTTGGGGTCATTTCCTCTCTGACATCGCTGGCCATCACTGGGTTTAGCACACGACACAGTTCAGTTTAGATTGAAATACGGCGCAGTGAAACAGCACTTGCACCCGTGAATGGTCCCATTTCACTCGGAGATTCTTCAACCAGTGGAAAATAATTGCTACAGCGTTGCACAGTTCACGTGGCAGAGAGACACTGAACAAAGTGCATCATTTCAGAGAAGTCAACTTAAAAATATCTTTTGCTGCATTTAAAACTTGCGACTAATTTGATTTGAAGCAACTAAACCCCCTGAAATCTATTCAGTTTATCCAGCAAGCAGACTTCAGATCATTAACTACAACATTCCTGAGGGCTTTGAGGTTTAATCTGGTGAAGTGTTGAAAACATTAAGATGATCAGAGTGTATATTTGGCTAAACTGTCCTCAAGAGAGAGAGAATGGGAAATGAGAGAACATACTCTCCGAATTAATGCTTTGCTTTTCAGGAATAACATCAAGATTTTTGGCATAAAGAGCTACAGAAATCTGGAAGTTTCTGGCCCAACAGGCTATGAATGTTGGGGGCCAGTTAGAACCTTCAAGGTGGAGATGGCTGGACAGAAAGTGGAGGAAAGGCCAGAAAATGCAGTTGAAATAACAATCAGCCATGATCTAATAGTGAGGAAGAGTAGGTCTGAGGGGTTGATGATGTTCTTATGGGTGTGTGGTATATTTTACTTCCCAGCGAGGGAAAGCCAGGCATGTGCAGAATACAACTGGAACTGCTGCTTGCACTCTGTGAGGGTGCTGGCCAGTACTATCCACCATGGCTTACATTTGCCCCTTCATTATTGGGCTTCCAATAGCACAGGGAAAGGAAAAGAAATATGTATACACTTCTTTTAAAAGTTTATTTATTAGTTTACAAGTAGGCTTACATTCGTACTGCAATGGAGTTACTGTGAAAATCCCCTAGTCGCCACACTCCGGCGCCTGTTCGGGTACACTGAGGGAGAATTTAGCATGGCTAATGCATCTAATCAGCATGTCTTTTGGACTGTGGGAGGAAACCGGAACATCCGGAGGAAACCCATGCAGACACGGGGAGAACGTGCAGACTCTGCACAGACAGTGACTCAAGCTGGGAATCAAACCTGGGTGCCTGGCTCTGTGAGGCAGCAGTGCTAACCACTGTGCCACTGTGCCACCCACTTCCAGGGACAGTCACTTGTTTCACATCCCAGTGCTGCTGTTGAAGCCCAGGCTGTTAGAGACTCCACCACTGCTATCCGAATGAAGAGATATTTCACCGCAAGACCCTTGAAGAAGAGGGGGCAGGAGTAACCAATAGGTAAATACCCCAGAAACATAACTCGGCAAATAGCCGAGTGTTACAAAGTGCCAATATTCAATTCCCCAAGTCTGCACTGACCTCAATCGGTCTCAGTGTCCTGGCACCAGGGAGGGGATATTTACAATTGCATCCCAGTGATTCCTACTCGAAAGTGAATATCACCAATGTCAGGCGAGAGTGCACTGGGCTTCCCTACAATGTCTGTACAGCTCATTCTCTTGAAGACCTCATATATCCGGTGATTGATCTCTTGGATGAGATACTAGAGGGTGAAGTCCACTTGTGGAACTTTACCCAACAAGAAAAGGAGAGAGCAAAAATCCTAAAATAAGAGTTGACCAATGCAGTTCTCTGCACGGTATGGTACGACACGGTAGCACAGTGGTTAGCACTGCTGCTTCACAGCTCCAGGGGCCTGGGTTCGATTCCCGGCTTGGGTCACTGTCTGTGTGGAATTTGCACATTCTCCCCGTGTCTGCGTGGGTTTCCTCCGGGTGCTCCGGTTTCCTCCCACAGTTCAAAGATGTGCGGGTTAGGTTGATTGGCCATGCTAAAAAAAAATTGCCCCTTAGTGTCCTGAGATGCGTAGGTTAGAGGGGTTAGTGGGTAAAATATGTAGGGATATGGGGATAGGGCCTGGGTGGGATTGTGGTTGGTGCAGACTCGATGGGCCGAATGGCCTTTTTCTGTACTGTAGGGTTTCTATGACTGTAGCTGATACCAGGTAAGTTCAAAGCCGTGTCAGCAAAGTAGTGCAGCTCCCCAATCTCTCAGCCATGGTGAAGTCTTTGAGGATTACTGTAGATGATAAGCTACTGAATAGAGCACCAATGGTAACATTCACTTCACACAAATGCTGGACAATGACCATCTCCAACAAGGGAGAATCCAACCATCTCCCATTGATAGCATTACCTCACTTAAACCCTCCCCCTATCAACCTCCTCGGAGTTACTATTGACCAGAAACTGAAAACTGGACCAGCCATATAAATACTGCGAGCAGGAGGTGAGTTACTGCGAGCAGTAACTCACCTCCTGACTCCCCCTGACTCCCCCCAAAGCCTGTCCACCATCTAGTCACAAGTCGGGAGTGTGATGGGATACTCTCCATGTCATATGGCACACAGGGTGATGCCAATTCACTTCAGGTGGGCCTTTCTTAATATTCAGCCTAGCTTGTGAGATGCTATGGAGGGCGGGAGGGGGGGTTGTGAAGAGAGATGGGGAAGTGGGAGGGGATCCTAACCAACCTTGTCCTCACCTGACATCAGTCAAGACCTGAGAATATTCCCCCACCCCGTACCTCCCTTAGTTCAACGCCACAAAAGTCTAATTATATTACTTCCATCACAGCCCTGACTGAGACACACTGGAGACTGGGGTTGGGAGCTCACTACTCTGTATTTTTCTGTACAATCACCTCCACTTCCACACAGAACCATCGGCACGGCAAGAATAACCAGAATGCTCTCCCGTTTGCTTCTCCCTGGAGTTTCTTTAAACTTCCTTTTCATCTCTCGTTTCCAATCCACTAGAAGACAGTGAAGAAAGATCCAAGTGTCAGGTGTGGGTCAGTTTGCATCCTATGTTGTGGCATTCTAGCGTGGTCAGGAGGTTTCAGATGGAACTGAAGGTACTTATTGATAAGAGACACGGAAGTTGCAGCTCTAAGCCTGTCCTGGATCAGCACTTTAGCCTTTACATGTGATCGCTCGACTCTTCTGCCCGAGAGAGGACTCCACGCTCTGGGGTGATCACTCACTCTCGGATTCCATTTGTTTCTCAGGTCAGGTGACTCTCTTCTGTTCTGAGAGAACAAAGAACATTATGGCACAGGAACAGGCCCTTCGGCCTCCAAACCTACACCGACCATGTTGTCTGACTGAACTAAAACCCCCTACCCTTCCGGGGACCATATCCCTCTATTCCCATCCTATTCGTGTATTTGCCAAGACGCCCCTTAAAACTCACTATCGTATCTGCTTCCACTACCTCCCCCGGCAGCGAGTTCCAGGTACCCACCGCCCTCTGTGTAAAAAATCTGCCTCGTACATCTCCTTAAACCTTGCCCCTCGCACCTTAAACTTATGCCCCCTAGTAAATAACTCTTTCACCCTGGGAATGGGTGAAATGGGTGTTTTTTTGGTTGGCGATCAGTGACTAGTGATGTGCCTCAGGGATCAGTGTTGAGACTGCAATTGTTTACGATTTACATAGATGATTTGGAGTTGGGGATCAAGTGTAGTGTGTCAAAATTCACAGATGACACTAAGATGGGTGGCAGAGCAAAGTGTGCAGAGGATGCTGAAAGTCTGCAAAGGGATATAGATAATCTAAGTGAGTGGGCGAGGGTCTGGCAGATGGAGCACAATGTTGGTAAATGTGAGGTCATCCATTTTGGTAGGAATAACAGCAAAATGGACTATTATTTAAATGGTTAAAAATTGCAGCATGCTGCTGTGCAGAGGGACCTGGGTGTCCTTGCGCAGGAATCACAAGGAGTTGGTTTGCAGGTGCAGCAGGTAATTAAGAAGGCAAATGGAATTGTGTCCTTCATTGCCAGAGGGATGGAGTTTAAAAACAGCGAGGTTATGTTGCAGCTGTATAGGGTGCTAGTGAGGCCACACCTGGAGTACTGTGTACAGATTTGGTCTCCTTACTTGAGAAAGGATATACTAGCACTGGAGGGGGTGCAGAGGAGATTCACTAGGTTGATTCCGGAGTTGAGAGGGTTGGTTTATGAGGAGAGACTGAGTAGACTGGGGCTATACTCAATGGAATTCAGAAGAATGAGGGGAGATCTTATAGAAACATATAAGATTATGAAGGGAATAGATAAGATAGAAGCAGGGAAGTTGTTTCCAGTGGCGGGTGAAACTAGAACTAGGGGGCATGGCCTCAAAATAAGGGGAAGCAGATTTAGGACTGAGTTGAGGAGGAACTTCTTCACACAAAGGGTTGTGAATCTGTGGGATTCCTTGCCCAGTGAAGCAGTTGAGGCTACCTAATTGAATGTTTTTAAGGCAAGGATAGATAAATTTTTGAACAGTAAAGGAATTAAGGGTTATGGTGGAGCTGAGTCCATGAAAAGATCAGCCATGATCTTATTGAATGACAGAGCAGGCTCGAGGGGCCAGATGGCCGACTCCTGCTCCTAGTTCTTATGCTCTGACTATCCACTCTGTCCATGCCTCTCATAATCTTGTAGACCTCTATCAGGTCACCCCTCAACCTCCATCGTTCCAGTGAGAACAAACCAAGTTTCTTCAACCTCCCCTCATAGCTAATGCCTTCCATACCAGGCAACATCCTGGTAAATCTTTTCTGTACCCTCTCCACATCCTTCTGGTAGTGTGGTGACCAGAATTGAACACTATATTCCAAATGCCGCCTATATGCGAATTATATACAATTCTAAACATAGCCTTGCATGTACAGGCTTGCTGCTTCCTGAGTTCTGTCCTAGACTGTGCTCTGACCAAGGACTACATACTTTAGTCTCCAATCCTCCATTGATCCTTTTCTCTGTCAAGCACCTTACTCTACAATGCATGCAGGTACCATCATCAGAATACAACACAGTTTTACATCAGTTCTTGCACAATCTCGGTTTATCACTTGTAAAGGAAATGGTCGTGGTAGTCTATTTCTGGTACTTAGATCATGTGATAAAGTTTATTCTCTTCCTAGCATTTCTATTTGGCATGTTTTCCATCGACCATGTTATAGACCATAAGACATAGGAGCAGAATTAGGCCACTCGGCCCATCGAGTCTGCTCCGCCATTCAATCATGGCTGATATTTTTCTCATCCTCATTCTCCTGCCTTTTCCCCATAATCCTTGATCCCCTTATTAATCAAGAACCTATCTATCTCTGTCTTAAAGACACTCAATGACCTATCATGTGACCAATTCAGCAATCTTGTTCTGGGATGTAAATCTCAGTTTCCTTTTTTCTGTAAGTTGTTGCTCTGTCTCCGTTTCTCCAGCACATCTTCAGCTGAGTGGCTTCATTTACCAATCTCTCCCTTTCATCTTCTGCGTCAACCAATCTTCCGCTTAGACCTGAGTTGTTCTTTATTCCGATGCAGCTGCTTCCTCGTCCTCCACTGAATTTCCAGCACTTTGTCTTCACCAGCTGTAGTTTGGTCCGAGCCCGTTCCAGCTCCATCGTCCTCAGCTGGTTTTTCAATAACTCATTTTCTTTATTTCAATAGGTAGGCATCTGAACTATCAAAACAAAGAACAAAGAAAATTACAGTACAGAAACAGACCCTTCGGCCCTCCAAGCCTGCACCGACCATGCTGCCCGACTTAACTAAAACCCCCTACCCTTCCGGGGTCCATATCCCTCTATTCCCATCCTATTCATGTATTTGTCAAGATGCCCCTTAAAAGTAACTATCGTATCTGCTTCCACTACCTCTCCCAGCAGCGAGTTCCAGGTGCCCACCACCCTCTGTGTAAAAAAACTTGCCTCGTACATCTCCTTTAAACTTTTCCCCTTGCACCTTAAACCTGTGCCCCCTAGTAATTGACTCTTCCACCCTGGGAAAAAGCTTCTGACTATCCACTCTGTCCATACCCCTCATAATCTTGTAGACTTCTATCAGGTCGTCCCTCAACCTCCGTCGTTCCAGTGAGAACAAACCAAGTTTCTCCAATCTCTCCTCATAGCTAATGCCCTCCATACCAGGTAACATCCTGGTAAATCTTTTCCAGACTCTCTTCAAAGTCTCCACATCTTCCTGGTAGTCTGGTGACCAGAATTGAACACTATATTCCAAGTGCAGCCTAACTAAGGTTCTATAAAGCTGCAACATGATATCCTTAGGTGGACTGACAATTTTAAGTGGTCCTCTGTGTAAAAAGAGTTCTCTGCAGTGAATGCGCTCATCAACCTGTTTCGCAATTTGTTCCAACTCAACTTTAGTTTTCGTTATCTCATTAAGTTGTCATTCTTCTTCATTTCATTTTGTCAACTTTTGCAATTCTCTTTTTAAGTCAACTGTCAGTCATTTCACCTTGTTCTTATGTCTTCTCTAGAGCTTTAATTCCTTTTGGATTCCTCTTGATGTTCAATAGCTCCTAGTTTCTGAAACCTCGGAGTTTAATTCGCTTGTTTTATCTTTAATCCATTTGCCTCATGTAAACGTTGCTCCATCCATTCAGTTCATCTATTCCTGAGCTTCTTTTATTCAAGGTGAGTCCATCATTCTCTTCTAATAACATTTGGTAAGGATCTCTCCCTATTTATGCTTTGCATATTTTCAGACAACTACCATGTTCTTTTGTTCGGATTGCATCAAACTCTACTACATTCAACATTTCTTCCTTCTTGTCTTTTGTTATTAGACAATTCTCCTGAATTGCTAACTTGCTCAACAAGTGTGTTCTGTCTTCAGGCTTGTCCATTGCTACATCCTCTCCAGCGTGTTTGAACACCAGACAGTTTCTGCCTCACTGCAGAATGCCAATTTTTCCAGCTCATTTGTGCTTTCCACACGACTGGTAGTTTGATCATTCAATTGGATCGCTAAAGGATTCCCAATAATGGTCCTGGTAAATGATGGCCCTGCTCTAATTTCTGCTTCAACAGTACACGGACTCCTGCAGTAGATGATACAGGATGTTGTACATGAGTGCCATTGATCAAATCCTCAGGGTGTTTCACTATAGGTTGAGCAGGTCTCTCACCCATCACGAAACTGATAAAATCCATTACATGGGATTTTCTTGGCTCTTCCCGAGTTCCATGCTATGACCTCTGTTGCTGAATTCCACTTGTGCTTTTTCTCTCCACCCTTTTTTTTAACCTTTTATTCCCATCTCCATTCTCTAACTCCAGTTCCTTCACAACCGGCTGCCCCGGATAGATTTCCGAGCTACTTCCACCTTTTTCATAATGCTTGTTTTATTCCCGTTAACTTTGATATCACTGGGCTGCTTCGCATTTAGATTAGGATCACAAACTTTTACCTCATTTTCTATTTGCTGAAGTTCTCCCTAAAGTTTATCCAACTCTTTTTCCTTCACTCTTATTTCTGCTGCGTGGCGTGTCCTACTTTCTAACTGGTTACAGCTTTATTGTTTGTTTGTAGTTCATTGCAACAACTTTCAAGGATCTTCTCATTAGAATACAAAAGGATTGGATACAACTGTGTCTTGCTTGCTTTCAGCTCTTCATTTAGTTATTTAGGGTCTTTTGTTGCCCTCCTGGGGTCTCCTTTTTGCCCTCCTTCTGGATCTTCCCCCCTTTAGGGTTTCTCAGGATCCCCCCCTCAGGCAACTTTCACCGCCTACTCTGAGTCTGGCTTTGCCTCTTGCTTGAGGGCTTATTAACTCCTCTGAGCTCCAGTGTTGCCTCTTTCTTGAAGTCTTGATTTCCTCCTTTGAAGTCTCGTGATGCTGACAGACCCTTGGGGTCTGGTTTTACCATTTTGAGTCTAAGTGCCGAATCTGGGCGTCAAATAGATCCGAGCCCGGAATCCTCTTTCCAGCGCGCCCATACGCGTTTTGCCGGCTCCGGCCCGATCCGCGCTGTGGGGCGGGGCTTAGCGCTGCCGGACCAATCGGAGCTCTGAACTGCGCATGCGCAGTTTGAAAAAAATCTGAAGCAGCGCGCTCGGGCGCGAAAGAAAAAATCAGAGAGAGCGGCTCTCAGACACAAACCTTCTGGGGGATGGGGGGGGGGGTGTGACCGATCATCCCCTGGGGGCGTGGGGGAGGAGATGGGGATGTGACGTATCATCCTCTGGGGGTGGGGGGGGGGGGGGGGGGGGCGGTGCCACTCTGCGGCCGATCGGTGGGGAGGGAGGGGGCCGGGGGTGCCGCTGAGGTGAATAATGACAGTCGTGGTGTTTGAAGTTTGCGGCCACTCCGGAGAGGAGGGATCCGTTCCTCCGGTGGGGAGGAGGGATCGGCCGCAGAGTGGCAGCGGAACCCCCTGCCCCCTCTCTCCCCACCGATCGGCTGCAGAGTGGCAGCGCCCCCCCCCCCACCAACAGGATGATACGTCACACCCCCTCTCCTCCTCCCACCCCCCTCCACCCCCCAGAGGAAGAGCTGGGTCAGGGAGCTGTTGCAGTCTCTGATCCCGCTCTTCGGAAGCTGCAGCGGCGACTTCGGATTTTTATTCGGCAGGTCGATTAGAGCGCGGATCCGCATTGGATCAGAAGACGGTAAAGTGGGATTTGGCGGTAGGGTTGGGCGCGCGGTTCATTAAGTCAATTTAAATGTATGCAAATACATTTAAATCATCGGGCCGCCCGATTCGGGCGCGGGCCGGACCCGCACCCGAATCGGGTGTCGGTAAAGCCGCGATCTGCTTGGAATCGGGTGCCCGAAAATGGGCACGAAGTTTTGGTAAAATCGGACCCTTGCTTAGAGTTTCCCTCTCTTTTTCGAGTTGTCTTCTATCTCTGATTTTTTCTCTGATTTTTCTGTCCCTTCTTGTGATTGTTTTATTAAATGTTGTACAACTTTAAATCCATTACCACTTTAAGAATGTCAACCTTTTTTTTAACAAAAAACTGCCACAGCTGCTGTTTTTTTCTCTGTGCTTTTCCCTTGCTTCTGAAGTTTAGGTGAGGAACTACAGCTCCTCCTTTTTGGACCCACTTCCACACTTCTCTTTTTAACTGACGGAAGATTTCTACAACTATTTCTACAGTTTTCTCATTCTCCTGGCTGGCTGCAGAGTCGGTTTTTTCTTTAAATGTGCTGTAATTTTTGTTAATTTCACTCAGTCAATGCTGTCCTTTCAGGACCATTCTCTTCTTTCAGCTTATTTTCTTTTTGTTTAAGCAGCTAAAGGACTTCTTTTGTTTCCAAACTTGTAGATCTTCATTGCCTGCAGCCCAGTAAGTGGAGGGATGCTTCCCTGTCGACTCTGTTCATTTCAGGAGATCTGCAATCACTTTCCCGCACTATTGGCACAAGCTTTGCTTCTCCCTGGGACCTTTTCTCTCTTTACTTTTGAACTAACCACTGTGCCACCATGGGCAGCATGATGGCACAGTGGTTAAAACTGCTGCCTCACAGCGCCAGGGACCCGGGTTCGATTCCCGGGGGCACGATGGCACAGTGGTTAAAACTGCTGCCTCACAGCGCCAGGGACCCGGGTTCGATTCTCGGCTTGGGTCACTGTCTGTGTGGAGTTTGCACATTCTCCCCGTGTCTGCATAGGTTTCCTCCGGGTGCGCCAGTCTCCTCTCACAGTCCAAAGATATGCGGGTTAGATGGATTAGCCATGCTAAATTGCCCCTTAGTGTCAGTGGGACTAGCTAGGCCGTAGGGAGGCACGGTGGCACAGTGGTTAGCACTGCTGCCTCACAGCGCCAGAGACTCAGGTTCGATCCCCGGCCTCAGGTCACTGTCTGTGTGGAGTTTGCACATTCTCCCCGTGTGTGCGTGGGTTTCCTCCGGGTGCTCCAATTTCCTCCCACAGTCCAAAGATGTGTGAGTTAGGTTGATTGGCCATGGTAAATGAACCCTAGTGTCAGGGGGATTAGCAGGGTAAATATGTGTGGTTACGCGAATAGGGCCTGGGTGGGATTGTGGTCGGTGCAGACTTGATGGGCCAGCATCAGAATATCCTGCACACAGTACTCCACTGCCAGCATCAGTAGTAAATGCGCCTAGTTTGGGGGCGTTTAAGAGATCCGTAGATAGGTTCATGGACGAAAAGAAATTGGTTTAGGTTGGAGGGTCACAGTTTTTTTTTTAACTGGTCGGTGCAACATCGTGGGCCGAAGGGCCTGTTCTGCGCTGTAATGTTCTATGTTCTATGAATGGCCTCCTTCTGCACTGCAGGAATTCTATGATTCTATGAATTTGTTTAACTGCAGCCTTCCTACCAAATTTCTCCATTTTAAATTTAAAACACAGCTTTCTTCTCTCTGGTTATACCTTCTTTTTAGTTCAAAAACTCCTGTCCTTTTCTTTTATTCAAGTTTAGCTTTCCTTGCTCCTGAAGGCCAATCTCTCCTCATTTCAATTTTTCTTACATCTTTCTAAACATCTCGACTTGCTGGCCACACTGGGTTCGATGCTTCATCAGCCCATCAGGGTCTGGCACTACCTGGACAACTCTCTCTCAGTCTATTTGTCCTAAAACAGGCACTCAAGTGGATATCCCTGTGTTCCAAACGTCAGCTATACTGGATACTCACAGGTAGTATGTGCCATCAGAATTTATCCACCTCGTCGCCAGTATGTTATGTTGCGACATTCTAGCGTCATCAAGAGATTGGCTTTGTTAGAAACAAAATATGTTTATTGATAAGAGAAATTAGTTACAGAAGTTGCAACTCTAAGCTGCCGGGGAGCAGTGATTCAGTCCTTACATGCTTACTGTATGGCTGCTAGATCATTCTGCCTAAGAGGGGACTCTGTCTTCTGGGGTAATTTTTCGTCAGAGAGAAGAAGGTTAAGAGGTGACTTAATAGAGGCATACAAGATGATCAGAGGATTAGATAGGGTGGACAGTGAGAGCCTTTTTCCTCGGATGGTGATGGCTAACATGAGGGGATATAGTTTTAAATTGAGGGGTGATAGATATAGGACAGATGTCAGAGGTAGGTTCTTTACTCAGAGAGTAGTAAGGATGTGGAATGCCCTGCCTGCAACAGTAGTGGACTCGTCAACATTAAGGGCATTTAAAGGGTCATTGGATAAACATATGGATGATATTGGAATAGTGTAGGTTAGAGGGGCTTTAGATTGGTTTCACAGGTCGGCGCAACACCGAGGGCCGAAGGGCCTGTACTGCGCTGTAATGTTTTATGTTCTAGGTAATCACGCCACTCTTGGATTCCACTGGTTCCTCAAGTTAGGTGACTCTCTCCTGCTGTGCTCTTAAAGAGACAGACACCACATATACAAAACACCCTCATCTCCGAGCCATCAGGTACTGGCTTCCTGTCCCACTCCAGGAATTGAACACAAACATCAAGTGTAGTGCTGAGGGCAGTGCTGCACTGTTGGAGATGCTGTTTTTCAGATTTTAAACTGAGGCCCCATCTGCCTCCCTGGGTGGTTGTAAAAGATCCAATGGCACTATTTCAAAGTAGAGTAGGGGAGTTATCCTGAGTAACCCGGCCAATATTTATCCCTCAATCAACATCACAAAAATAGATTATCCAGTCAGTATCACATTGCCGTTTAAGAACATAAGAACATAAGAAATAGGAGCAGGAGTAGGCCATCTAGCCCCTCGAGCCTGCCCCGCCATTCAATAAGATCATGGCTGATCTGATAGTGGTTTAGTTCCACTTACCCGTCCGCTCCCCATAACCCTTAATTCCCTTATTGATCAGAAATCTATCTACCTGTGACTTAAACATATTTAACGAGGTAGCCTCCACTGCTTCAATGGGCAGATAATTCCAGAGATTCACTACCCTCTGAGAGAAGAAGTTGTTCCTCCTCAATTCTGTTCTAAACTGACTCCCCCTTATTTTGAGGCTGTGTGCTCTAGTTCTTGTTTCGTTTCTAAGTGGAAAGAATCTCTCTGCCTCTACCCTGTCTAGCCCCTTCATTATCTTACATGTCTCTATAAGATCTCCCCTCAGCCTTCTAAACTCCAACGAGTACAGGCCCAATCTACTCAATCTCTCCTCACAAGCTAACCCCCTCATCTCCGGTATCAACCTGGTGAACCTTCTCTGCACTCCCTCCAAGGCCAATATATCCTTCCGCAAATAAGGGGACCAAAATTGCACACAGTACTCTAGTTGCGGCCTCACCAGTACCCTGTACAATTGCAGCAAGACCTCCCTGCTTTTATACTCCATCCCCTTCGCGATAAAAGCCAACATTCCAATTGCCTTCTTGATCACCTGCTGCACCTGCAAACTGAGTTTCTGTGATTCATGCACAAGGACCCCCAGGTCCCTCTGCACAGTAGCATGTTGTAATTTTTCACCATTTAAATAATAGTCCATTTTACTATTATTCCTTCCAAAGTGGATAACCTCACACTTGTCAACGTTATACTCCATCTGCCAGATCCTCGCCCACTCACTCAGCCTATCCAAATCTCTCTGCAGACTTTCCGCATCCTCCACGCAATTCGCTTTCCCACTCATCTTTGTGTCATCCACAAACTTTGTTACCCTACACTCGGTCCCCTCCTCCAGATCGTCTATGTATATGGTAAATAGTTGAGGCCCCAGCACCGATCCCTGCGGCACGCCACTAGTCACCAACTGCCAACCAGAGAAGCACCCATTTATTCCAACTCTCTGCTTCCTGTTGGATAGCCAATCCTCAATCCACGCCAACACTTTACCCCCAACTCCGTGTACCCTAATCTTCTGCCTCTTGTGTGAGGCACCTTATCGAATGCCTTCTGGAAATCCAAAAACACCACATCCACCGGTGCCTCTCTGTCAACCGCACTCGTTACATCTTCATAAAAATCCAGTAAATTCGTCAAACATGACTTTCCCTTCATGAATCCATGCTGCGTCTGCTTGATCAAACCATTTTTTTCCAGGTGTCCTGTTATTTCTTCTTTAATTATGGATTCCAGCAATTTCCCAACTACGGACGTTAAGCTAACCGGCCTGTAGTTACCCGCCTTTTGTCTACCTCCTTTTTTAAACAGTGGCGTCACATTAGCTGTTTTCCAATCAGCCGGCACTTCCCCAGAATCCAGCAAATTTTGATAAATTACAACCAACGCATCTGCTATTACTTCTGCCATTTCTTTCAGTACCCTGGGATGCATTCCATCCGGGCCCGGGGATTTGTCTACCTTTAGTCCCATTAGCCTACCAAGCACTACCTCGTTAATAATAATAATCGTTTTAAGGACCTCACCCCCTACAGGCCCACAACCGTCAATTTTTGGTAAGCTATTTGTGTCCTCTACCGTGAAGACCGACACAAAAAACTTGTTTAAGGCCTCGGCCATTTCCTCGTTTCCCATTATTAAATCCCCCTTCTCGTCTTCTAAGGGTCCAACATTTACTTTAGCTACTCTTTTCCTTTTTATATATTTGTAAAAAATTTTACTATCAGTTTTTATATTTTGTGCTAGTTTAATTTCATAATCTATCTTTCCTTTCTTTATTGCTTTCTTAGTAGTTCTTTGTTGTTTTTTAAAGCTTTCCCAATCTTCTAATTCCCCACTAGTTTTGGCCACTCTGTGTGTATCGGTTATTAAATTTAATACTCTCCTTTATTTCCTTAGTTATCCACGGCTGGATATCCCTTTTCTTACATTCCTTCTTTAGAAACATAGAAAAACTACAGCACAAACAGGCCCTTCGGCCCACAAGTTGTGCCGAACACATCCCTACCTTCTAGACCTACCTATAACCCTCCATCCTATTAAGCTCCATGTACTCATCCAGGAGTCTCTTAAAAGACCCTATTGAGTTCGCCTCCACCACCACTGACGGCAGCCGATTCCACTCGCCCACCACCCTCTGTGTGAAAAACTTACCCCTAACATCTCCCCTGTACCTACCCCCCAGCACCTTAAACCTGTGTCCTCTCGTAGCAGACATTTCCACCCTGGGAAAAAGCCTCTGAGAGTCCACCCGATCTATGCCTCTCAACATCTTATACACCTCTATTAGATCTCCTCTCATCCTTCATCTCTCCAAGGAGAAAAGACCAAGCTCCCTCAGCCTATCCTCATAAGGCATGCCACTCAATTCAGGCAACATCCTTGTAAATCTCCTCTGCACCCTTTCAATCTTTTCCACATCCTTCCTATAGTGAAGCGACCAGAACTGAGCACAGTACTCCAAGTGGGGTCTGACGAGGGTCTTATATAGCTTCCTTTATCGCAGGAATATATTTTTGCTGAGTACTGAGAAAAATCTCCTTAAAAATCCGTCACTGTTGCTCAGCTGTCCCACCAACTAGTCTGTGTTCCCAGTTTACATTAGCCAATTCTGCCCTCATCCTATTGTACTCCCCTCTGTTCAAGCAGAGGACACTGGTTTGGGACCCTACTTTCTCACCCTCCATTTGTATTAGAAATTCAACCATATTGTGATCACTCATTCCAACAGGATCCCTCACAAGGAGATCATTAATTTTACCTGTCTCATTACACAGGACCAGATCCAAGATAACTGGCTGCCTCGTAGGTTCTGTAACATACTGTTCGAGGAAACTATCCCAACAGCATTCTAAGAACTCTTCCTCAAGTCCACCGCGTCCGACTTGAGTCAACCAATCAATATGCAGGTTAAAATCCCCCATGATTATTGCTGTTCCATTTTTGCACGCGTCCATTATTTGCTTGTTTATAGCCCGACCCACCTCAGTTATTATTTGGGGGCCTGTAGACCACGCCCACCAGTGACTTTCTCCTCTTACTATTCCTTATCTCCACCCACAACAATTCCACATTCTGCTCCTTCGAGCCTATATCGTCTCTCACTACCGCCCTGATGTTATCCTTAATTAACAGAGCTACCTCACCTCCTTTTCCTTCCTGTCTATCCTTCCGAAATGTCTGATACCCCTGGATATTCAGTTCCCAGTCCTGGTCACCCTGCAACCATGTTTTTGTAATGTTTGTGGGATCTTCTTGTGTAAAGATTGATTGCCATATTTCCTACATTACAACAGTGAATACATAGAACATAGAACAGTACAGCGCAGAACAGGCCCTTCAGCCCACGATGTTGTGCCGAGCTTTATCTGAAACCAAGATCAAGCTATCCCACTCCCTATCATCCTGGTGTGCTCCATGTGCCTATCCAATAACCGCTTAAATGTTCCTAAAGTGTCTGACTCCACTATCACTGCAGGCAGTCCATTCCACACCCCAACCACTCTCTGAGTAAAGAACCTACTGCGGACATCCTTTCTATATCTCCCACCATGAACCCTATAGTTATGCCCCCTTGTAATAGCTCCATCCACCCGAGGAAATAGTCTTTGAACGTTCACTCTATCTATCCCCTTCATCATTTTATAAACCTCTATTAAGTCTCCCCTCAACCTCCTCCGCTCCAGAGAGAACAGCCCCAGCTCCCTCAACCTTTCCTCATAAGACCTACCCTCCAAACCAGGCAGCATCCTGGTAAATCTCCTCTGCACTCTTTCCAGCGCTTCCACATCCTTCTTATAGTGAGGTGACCAGAACTGCACGCAATATTCCAAATGTGGTCTCACCAAGGTCCTGTACAGTTGCAGCATAACCCCACGGCTCTTAAACTCCAACCCCCTGTTAATAAAAGCTAACACACTATAGGCCTTCTTCACAGCTCTATCCACTTGAGTGGCAACCTTCAGAGATCTGTAGATATGAACCCCAAGATCTCTCTGTTCCTCCACAGTCTTCAGAACCCTACCTTTGACCCTGTAATCCACATTTAAATTTATCCTCCCAAAATGAATCACCTCACATTTATCAGGGTTAAACTCCATCTGCCATTTTTCAGCCCAGATTTGCATTCTATCTATGTCTCTTTGCAGTCTACAACAGCTCTCCACCTCATCCACTACTCCCCCAAGCTTGGTGTCTGATGCGCTATCAATAAGGCGAAAGACTACCGATATGCCAATATAAGTGTGTAGGCTTTTATTCACAACAGAATCAGGAGCAGATCCCAACATATAACCAACCTGGACTGAACAAGGGGGAGGAGACAGCCACCTTTATACTAGGTGCTGAGGGGAGGACCCAAACTGGAAGGGGATGTGTCCAGGTATGACAAGCACACACAACAGTGGTCCATATAGGACAAAGGCACAACTGAGGTCCACCACAGTGTCATCAGCAAATTTACTGATCCACCCTTCAGCCCCCTCCTCTAGGTCATTAATAAAAATCACAAAGAGCAGAGGACGAAGCACTGATCCCTGTGGCACTCCGCTAGCAACCTGCCTCCAGTCCGAAAATTTTCCATCCACCACCACTCTCTGTTGAAAAAAAATACTTCCCTGGCTGTAAAGCGCTTTGAGACAGCTGATAGCTGTGAAAAGCTTTAGTTTCCCATATCCTTTAATAGCCTCATATGACAAAGATCTACAAGTCTCAAACTGCATCCTGGTGGCCCAGACCATCGAGACCGGTACCCGAGCTGTAAACTTTGTTTCTATCCTGAAAAATCCATCTAATTTAGACCAAATGTCTCTTTAACAATACTCTTATTATTCATAATGCCAAGGTGACTGCACTCGTCTATTCCACAGAGTTAATTTGATTTGGATTAAATTGAGATTTAAATAATTGATTGGCTGATACTGTTTGGAACTGAATCAGCTGTTACTATCTTGTCCTTTATAAAGGGGGCTTTTTTTTTGTTACATCAGAAAACTTTGAGGACAGAATCAATCTATTTGTATTTTGCTCTTACAGTGCCACGTATCAATTTCTGTGAATCTCCAGACTGATCCGTCTGAGTTGCTGCTTTGCATACGAAAAGCCTTTGTTTTATTTGCTGTTTGAGCTGGAAGGTGAGTTTCCAGAAATGGCCAAGTGATTTAGAAAGTTCTTTAATGTTTTTAAGTCTATATTTTCTTGTTAAAATTTATTCAGTCAACACTGGCTTTAATCAATAAATTAAATCGGCCGTCCCATCGTATCAGGCAATGGGACTCTGTGTGAGAACCTCTCCGGTTATGTCGAGGGCATCCTGAAACCCATTGTACAAAGAACCCCCAGCTTCTGTCGCGACCCTACAGACTTCCTACACAAACTCGGCACACATGGAGCAGTTGAACCAGGAGCACTCCTCGTCACAATGGATGTCTCGGCACTCTACACCAGCATCCCCCACGACGATGGCGTTGCTGCAACTGCCTCAGTACTCAACGCCGACAATTGCCAATCTCCAGATGCAATTCTACAACTCATTCGCTTCATCCTGGACCACAAGTCTTCACCTTCAACAACCAGTTCTTCATCCAGACACACGGAACAGCCATGGGGAACAAATTCGCACCTCAATATGCCAACATCTTTATGCACAGGTTCGAACAAGATCTCTTCACCGCACGGGACCTTCAACCGATGCTATACACTAGATACATCGATGACATTTTCTTCCTTTGGTCACATGGCGAACAATCACTGAAACAACTATATGATGACATCAACAAGTTCCATCCCACCATCAGACTCACCACGGACTACTCTCCGGAATCGGTTGCATTCTTGGACACACACATCACCATCAAGGACGATCACCTCAGCACTTCACTATACTGCAAGCCCACGGATAACCTCAAGATGCTCCACTTCTCCAACTTCCATCCTAAACACGTTAAAGAAGCCATCCCTACGGACAAGCCCTCCGTATACACAGGATCTGCTCGGATGAGGAGGATCGCAACAGACACCTCCAGACGCTGAAAGATGCCCTCATAAGAACAGGATATGACGCTCGACTCATCATTCGACAGTTCCGACGCACCACAGCGAAAAACCGCACCGACCTCCTCAGAAGACAAACACGGGACACGGCGGACAGAGTACCCTTCGTCGTCCAGTACTTCCCCGGAGCGGAGAAGCTATGACATCTTCTCCGGAGCCTTCAACATGTCATCGATGAAGACGAACATCTCGTCAAGGCCATCCCCACACCCCCACTTCTTGCCTTCAAACAACCGCACAACCTCAAACAGACCATTGTCCGCAGCAAACTACCCAGCCTTCAGGAGAACAGTGACCACCACACCACACAACCCTGCCACAGCAACCTCTGCAAGACGTGCCGGATCATCGACACGGATGCCATCATCTCACGTGAGAACACCATCCACCAGGTACACGGTACATTCTTGCGACTCGGCCAACGTTGTCTACCTGATACGCTGCAGGAAAGGATGTCCCGAGGCATGGTACATTGGGGAAACCATGCAGACGCTACAACAACGAATGAATGAACACCGCTCGAAAATCACCAAGCAGGAGTGTTCCCTTCCAGTCGGGGAACACTTCAGCTGTCACGGGCATTCAGCCTCTGATCTTCAGGTAAGCGTTTCCAAGGTGGCCTTCACGACACACGACAACACAGAATCACTGAGCAGAAACTGATAGCCAAGTTCCACACACATGAGGACAGCCTCAACCGAGATCTTGGATTCATGTCACACTATCTGTAACCCCCACGACTTGCCTGGGCTTGCAAAATCTCACTAACTGTCCTGGCTGGAGACAGTACACATCTCTTTAACCTGTGCTTAACCCTCTCTCCACTCACATTGTCTGTACCTTTAAGCCTTGATTACCTGTAAAGACTCGTATTCCAACCATTATCTTGTAAATTGAGTTTGTGTCTATATATGCCCTGTTTGTGAACACAACTCCTCACTCACCTGATGAAGGAGCGACACTCCGAAAGCTTGTGCTACCAAATAAACCTGTTGGACTTTAACCTGGTGTTGTGAGACTTCTTACTTTAATCAATAGAAACAGGTAATGTAAACAGCACTGGGTATTTATTGCTGGACCGAGGAATAATTAGCAGAAAACTTGAAATCACAAAGTGTGGTCTTACATTTGTATCCTTGATGACACAGGGAGATTCAATTAGGACTGGTGATTGCATGGGCATCGCTGGCTGGCCAGCATTTATTGCCCATTTCTAGTTGCCCTCGAGAAGGTGGTGGTGAGCTGTCTTCTTGAATCGCTGCAGTCCATGCGGTGTAGGTGCACCCACACTGCTGTTAGGGAGCGAGTTCCAGGATTTTGACCCAGCGACAGTGAAGAACGGCCGATATATTTTCAAGTCAGCATCGCAAGTGACTTGGAGGGGAATTGCCAGGTGGTAGTGTTCCCGGGTCTCCGCTGTTCTTGTCCTTCTAGATGGTAGCGGTCATGGGTTTGGAAGGTGCTGCCTAAGGAGCTTTGGTGAGTTCCTGCAGTGCATCTTGTAGATGGTACACACGGATGCTCATTGGTGATGGAGAGAGCGAATGTTTGTAGAAGGGGTAGCAATCAAGCGGGGCTGCTTTGTCCTGGATGGTGTCGAGCTTCTTGAGTGTTGTTGGAGCCGCACCCATCCAGGCGAGTGGAGAGTGTTCCATCACACTCCTGACTTGTGACTTGTAGATGGTGGACAGGCTTTTGAGAGTCAGGAGGTGAGTTACTCACCGCAGGATTCTGAGCCTTTGACCTGCTCTGGTAGCTACAGTATTTATATGGCTAGTCCAGTTCAGCTTCTAGTCAATGTTCACCCCCAGGATGTTGATAGTGGGGAATTAGCATTGGTAATGCCATTGAATGTCAAGGGGAGATGGTTAGATTCTCTCCTGTTGGAGATGGTCTTTGCCTGGCACTTGTGTGGTGTGAATGTTACTTGTCACTTGTCAACAAAAACTTGGACATTGTCCAGGTCTTGTTGCATTTAGACACGGACTGATTCAGCACCTG
The DNA here is from genome assembly GCF_964213995.1 of Mustelus asterias. Lineage (NCBI taxonomy): Eukaryota > Metazoa > Chordata > Chondrichthyes > Carcharhiniformes > Triakidae > Mustelus > Mustelus asterias. The sequence goes on along the minus strand of NC_135825.1, from coordinate 54,641,010 downwards.
ATAAGTTGCGAATGGTGCTGAACATTGTGCAATCATTGGCGAACACCCGGAGGAAACCCACGCAGACACGGGGAGAATGTACAGACTCCGCAGACAGTCACCCAAGACCGGAATCGAACCCAGGTCCCCGGCGCTGCGAAATAGCAGTGCTAACCACTGTGCCACCCAGGCTAATGCTCTGGGGACCTGTTAAAATCCCACCAGGGCAGCTGGTAGAATTTGAACTTAATAAATCTGGACTATAAAATCTGAGTAATGGTGACCATGACAACTATCATTGACTGTAGTAAAAACCCATCTGGTTCACTAATGTCCTTTAGGGAAGGAAATCTGCCATCCTTACCTGTCTGGCCTACATGTGACTCCAGATTCACAGCAATGTGGTTGACGCTTAACCCGCTGGAATGGTCCAGCAATCCACTCAATTCAAGGGGCACTAGGGAGGGGCAAGAAATGCTGGTCATGTCAGCGACACCCACATCCCCTGAAAGAATAAATAAATAAACTCAATTGACAGGACGACAAGCCGTGAAAAATTGATGATTCACAGAGGACTGAAAAGCTCTGACAAACAGGCTCATCGAGGTCATTTGAACTGGAGTGACTAATCTAATCGGAAAACAAATGTTAGGGGGGTGGAGAAAACTGGCAATGAGACCTGCAGTAAGGCTTAAATATCTTTGTACAAATCCTATTTAAATGCAGAATGTCAGTGTGCTCCAGCCCAGTTGTAATTTATATGAGGGAAAAGGACATTGTGATTTGAATTGCTGACTAATGTCTGTATGTATCCGCAGCTGTGCTTACAAAACAGCATCGCATTACCACAGGTCATATACTCACCGAACTATAGGGCTGCCCGGGATTGCTGAAGGTGTTGAGGCTGGAACGTAGAACACATTATTGATGTTTTAAAAAAGTTTATTTATAAAGTTTATTCATTTATTAGTTACAAGTGAGGCTTATATTAACACTGCAATAAAGTTACTGTGAAAATCCCCTAGTCACCACACTCTGGCACTGGTTTGGGTACACTGAGGGAGAATTTAGCACGGCCAATGCACCCCTAATCAGCACGTCTTTCAGACTGTGGGAGGAAACCCACGCAGACACGGGGAGAACATGCAGACTCCACACAGACAGTGACTCAAGCCAGGAATCGAACCTGGGTCACTGGCACTGTGAGGCAGCAGTGCTAACCACTGTGCCACCGTGCCGATGTTTGTATTTAAATGTTTATCAACAGGAGACTGTTGCCTTTTTTTCCTTGGCTGATCGCTAGGTATGGTCAATTATTGCCTTCATTCTTTTGTGCTTATGGATTTAAGATTGTCAAAATGTGAGTGGAAATCTCACATCGGAGTAAACATTGCATAAAAAGCACTAGCTGCTGAGATTAAATCCTCAGTGAATTTTGCTGAAGGAAAAATGTCCATTAATAAAATATCGTTGTTATTACTGGCTATTGCTCAGGGGTGAGAGTGATTTTCTTCCATTTGTCTGAAGCTGGCTGTTGAGGCTGATTCAGGACATGCAGACTTTATAGCACAGAGAGCATTTATTGTCAGAAATATTATGAGAAATACCGATTCCAATCCATGGCCCTGTACACAGCAGCACAGGGTACACAACACAACACACAGCAACACAAAGCCAAGGAAGTCCATAGAATTGCTGGACAGACAATGGCAAGAGTGACTTGTCACAAAAAGGGATACAGAAATATCCCTTCTGGGGGGACACGGTGTTTATGACTGCTCCCTCACAGCGCCAAGGACCCAAGTTCAATTCCAGCCTCGGATCACTGTGTGTGTGGAGTTTGCACATACTCCCCGTGTCTGCGTGGGTTTCCTCCGGGTGCTCCGGTTTTCCCTCACACTCCAAAGATATGCAGTTAGGTGTATTGCCCATGCTAAATTGCCCCTAAGTGTCAGGGGAATTAGCAGTGTAAATAGCGGGGTTAAGGGGATAAAGCCTGGGTGGGTGGTGCAGGCTCGATGGGCCGAATGGCCTCTTTCTGCACTGTAGGGATTCTATGATTCTATTCGACGTATTCTGTTTGAGAAGTCTGAAGGGGTTCATTAGAACGAACAGCAAAGGCTCAGGCACTTGCCATTGCTGAGCTGTAATGGGAATTTAGTAGGATTGAGAAAAGAAATTACCCACAGTAATTTATCCAGAAAGATTGCTGGGGGGGTGTGCTGCTAAACTGCTGGATTCAATGCCGAATACAGTTTAATGACCTGAGTAGAGAAGGAAAGGTGAGTACTGTACTCGGTCACCCACATCCGGCTGCATGTAACACCCTATCCCCTCACATCTGCCTTCTCAAACCTAGTCCAATACATCACTCCTCACTTCAAATTACCTTGTAGGTCCACTCATCGATCTCTGTCTATTCACCCTGGCATCTCCTCACGCGTCCATTTATCACAGACACTCACCCTAATCTTTAAGGCTTTTCATCACCCACAACAAATGCATCCACCCATTCAGCGCATCATCAATCTCACTCAAGGTCTCTTCTTTCAAGAAAGAGCTCCAAACATTGGGGAGAGACAGAGGCCGGAGGTGACTGTCCAGATGTCCCTCAAGTGGCAGCCACAGAACAGGAGGCAGAGGAAATCAGTAAAGTCTGAACGTGTCTGGCTGCTGCAGCAGATGAAGGGACGAGGGGGAGGGGGAAGGGGGGAGTGGGGAGGGGGGGTTTGCCATGGAGTGGTGGGGGGGGGGGGGGGGGGGGGGGGTGTCCGATGACCTAGTGACAGAATTCAGTCTCACATATCAATGTTGCATACTGAACTTACTCACACTGGCTTGATGACAGAACATTGGTCAGAACATTGAATACAGGAGTTGGGACGTCTTGTTGAAGTTGTACAAGACATTGGTAAGGCCACACTTGGAATACTGTGTACAGTTCTGGTCATCCTATTATAGAAAGGATATTATTAAACTAGAAAGAGTGCAGAAAGGATTTACTAGGATGCTACCGGGACTTGATGGTTTGAGTTATAAGGAGAGGTTGGATAGACTGGGACTTTTTTCTCTGGAGTGTAGAAGGCGATCTTGTAGAAGTCCATAAAATAATAAGGGCATTGATCAGCTAGATAGTCAATATCTTTTCCCAAAGGTAGGGGAGTCTAAAACTGGAGGGCATAGGTTTAAGGTGAGAGGGGAGAGATACAAAAGGGTCCAGAGGGACAATTTTTAGCACAGAGAGTGGTGAGTGTCTGGAACAAGCTGCCAGAGGTAATAGTAGAGGCGGGTACAATTTTGTCTTTATAAAAAGTATTTAGACAGTTACAGGGGTAAGATGGGTATAGAGGGATATGGGCCAAACGCAGGCAATTGGGAATAGTTTAGTGGTTAAAACTGGGCAGCATGGACAAGTTGGGCCGAAGGGCCTGTTTCCATGCTGTAAACCTCTATGACTCTAACAAGTGAAATATGATCTTGTGCGTAAAGAAACACAAAACATCCTGATCTGACCAATCAAATCCACATCTCCAATCTTCCAGAGGAGCATTCAGCATCAGATATTTCAGGAGAAGGATATGGTATCTCCTCTGAAGAACTCCTGTTTCTGAGGGTGCATTGTCATGGCGCTCACATGGACCATGCACCAGCTCAGATTACCTGGGAGGCGATGGCCTCGTGGTATTCTCGCTAGACTATTAATCCAGAAACTCAGCTAATGTTCTGTGGATCCAGGTTCGAATCCCGTCACGGCAGATGGTGGAATTTGAATTCAATATTTTAAAAAATCTGGAATTAAGACTCTACTGATTGAACATGGTTTTGTGAAGAGGAGGTCGTGTCTCACGAACTTGATTGAGTTTTTCGAGGAAGTGACGAAGATGATTGATGAGGGTAGGGCAGTGGATGTTGTCTACATGGACTTCAGCAAGGTCTTTGACACGGTCCCTCATGGCAGACTGGTGCAGAAGGTGAAGTCGCATGGGATCAGAGGTGAGTTGGCAAGGTGGATACAGAACTGGCTCAGTCAAAGGAGACAGAGGGTAGCAGTGGAAGGGTGCGTTTCTGAATGGAGGGCTGTGACAAGTGGTGTTCCTCAGGGATCAGTGCTGGGACCTTTGCTGTTTGTAATATATATAAATGATTTGGAGGAAAATGTAACTGGGTTGATTAGCAAGTTTGTGGACGACACAAAAGTTGGTAGGTTTGCGGATAGCAATGAGGACCATCAGAGGATACAACAGGATATCGATCGGTTGGAGACTTGGGTGAGAGATGGCAGATGGAGTTTAATCTGGACAAATGTGAGGTAATGCATTTTGGAAGGTCTAATACAGATAGGAAATATACAGTAAATGGCAGAACCCTTAAGAGTATTGATAGGCAAAGGGATCTGGGTGTACAGGTACACAGGTCACTGAAAGTGGCAATGCAAGTGGAGAAGGTAGTCAAGAAGGCATACGGCATGCTTGTCTTCATTGGCCAGGGCATTGAGCTTAAAAATTGGCAAGTCATGTTGCAGCTTTATAGAACCTTAGTTAGGCCGCAATTGGAATATAGTGTTCAATTCTGGTCGCCTGAAAGGGTGGTAGAAGTGGGAACCCTCACTATTAACCCAGAAACTCGGCTAATGTTCTGGGGTTCCAGGTTCGAATCCCGTCATGGCAGATGGTGGAATTTGAATTCAATATTTTAAAAAATCTGGAATTAAGACTGTACTGATTTAACATGGTTTTGTGAAGGGGAGGTCGTGGCTCACGAACTTGATTGAGTTTTTCGAGGAAGCGACAAAAATGATTGATGAGGGTAGGGCAGTGGATGTTGTCTACATGGACTTCAGCAAGGCCTTTGACACGGTCCCTCATGGCAGACTGGTGCAGAAGGTGAAGTCGCATGGGATCAGAGGTGAGTTGGCAAGGTGGATACAGAACTGGCTCAGTCAAAGGAGACAGAGGGTAGCTTTAAGAAGAATTCTTTAAGAAGTATTTAGATGAGCACTTGAAATGCCAGAGCGTACAAGGCTACAGACCATGGACAATGGGAAAGTGAGATTAGAATGGATAAGTGCTTGGTCGGCGCTGACATGATGGGCTGAAGGGCCTCGTCTGTGCTGTAAACTCTGTGACTCTAAGTGTAGAATGGGAGAGAACATCATCGTGGCACCTTCGGGAATCTTGCTCGTACTTACATACAGATGTTTCTGTGGTTTCACACCATGTACATGGATGGAGTGGAAGTTGTTGCTGTTGATGAAGACACTGGGTGATGTGGAGGTGATTTAATCGCCAATCCGTGCAGTCATCAGGCCCTGCATCTCCTGCATAGGGATTCAGAGTGGAAAACTCACACATCTGCTCATTCAGACTGGTCCCAAAGCTGGAAAAATGGACGGAATCAGATATCTTGTTGAACCAGTGATCAGAAAGCTGTCTCAGACAATTGTGAGCCAGACTATGAGATGCTGCAAATGGAAGGATGCAGTGACAATGACGTTGAGGGCAGCACTGAGATTGGCAGCCGCTGGCAAAGTGTGGCAGTCACTAGGTGCCCTTGGCAGCAGGCTTTGTTCCAGAGTCTGGCACCAGCTAACACCACATCCTCAGCTTTTTGACAGCCGGGTGTTCCAATTTGCCGAGGAAGCCCCTCCACTGGTAGTACATGAGTGGCAAGTACGGCACCCCACCAGCTGCATTTTTCTGCTGATCTCTCTCCTATACGGCTCCATGTCTGGGGGGAGCAGAAAGATCCATCGTTCCAGCTGGTGTCAAACACCTTGTTTCTCATCCGGGGCCCAAAGTAAAACAGTTTGAGCTGCACCTGTGCTGGTCTGATTGATCAGAGCTCTGAATTGGAGATCAGGTGTACAGACTTCTAAACTTGGCCGTATAAACTGTCAACATCTACTGAGCAGACAACCTTTCACACAAATAGGCAGGAAAACAGCAGTGAGATTTGAGTGTCTATTGGCTCCCTGTCTTGTTGCAACCGGAGTGGATGCAGGTTCAGTCGAAGCGTTAGGAAGGAATTAGATTATCTGAAAAGTAAAAATGGACAGGGCTCCGAGGACGAGGCAGGGAAATGAGACAAAGTGAAAAAGATGTGCGGGTTAGGTTGATTGGCCGTGCTAAAATTGCCCCTTAGTGTCCTGAGAGGCGTAGGTTAGAGGGATTAGCGGGTAAAATATGTAGGGATATGGGGGTAGGGCCTGGGTGGGATTGTGGTCGGTGCAGACTCGATGGGCCGAATGGCCTCTTTCTGTACTGTAGGATTCTATGATTCTATGATAGTCTTTGTTGTCACAGATGACCCGAGGAGGAGAGCTGACTGGTGATGATTAAACCTGAGAACCATCACATCTCAGGTGAGGGGCAAGGTTGAGAAGCTGCAGCCTCCATGAATAACCTCAGCCGGTAAGGGGACTGAACACTGGTTGTTGGCATCGCTCTGCATCACGAACCAGCCGTCTAGCCAACTGAGCTCAGCATTGCACCTCCGGGGAGCCAGCAAACACACAATGGGTTGAATGACCTCCTTCTGAGCCGTAACCATTCTGTGGACTCCTTTAATTGTCACTATGTCCTCACCTTGCTTTCCCTGGCAAGTTGCAAAAAGCTCAGACCCACACTTAAAATGGCAAAAGCCATGTAATCCCTGTAATTGGGTGACTAAAACATTGACATTGTGACGCTAGTGTACTTCTAAGAATTTTGTTAAAATCATGTTCTCTGCAGTTAAACAGCTTTGGTTATTTTTTTATTGTTGCCGGGCTGTCTGGTTAGAAATCCTTTTATTGCTGCTTCAATGGCTTAAATGGGGTTTTGTTTATTTTTACTCTGGGCCTCAGGTACATTTTGGAATTTTTTAAATGACCTTGCAATCTGAGGGGGAAGATTGATTGACAAGGCAAAGTCTCCCCCCCTCCCCCCTCCTCCTCCCTTCCACCTCCCCCCTCCTCCTTCCTTCCCCCCCCCTCCCCCCTCTCCCCTCCACCCCCCCTCCCCCCCCCAGAAGAATCCAAGGATTAATTTTCGGTTTTGGCTTAGAGTCAGAAGGCGGCCTGGTTATTAAGTTGCAGACAGATTTTCTTTCTCTCTCTCTCATCTTGTACATTCTGCGGGCTAGCTGGAAGCAGGTCTCCTGGTCTTCCTGGAGTGAAAATTCTGCTGTTGGTGGTTTGCCAGCTCGTAGTTAGAGTCCCTTTCTCTCTCCCTGGTGTTTTGGGAAGCTGTTCTGTATGTGCATCCAGAGAACTGCAGCATCCAACCAAAGGACTCATTTCCAGCATCACATGAACATTTGTATTTTCTGTGCTAAACCTATGACAAGGGTTTTGTTTTTCGGATTTGTTTGGTTGGACGGTGATTAGCTGTTAAGTTTTATACAATATAATGGTTGTTTTATTTCTTGTATGTAATTGATAAAAGTTATTGCTAATTTTCTTTCTATATATGTTAACTGTATTCTTAAATAAACTGTTTGATAAAAGCTCCCTAGTGGGTCATTAGAATCATACCTGAAGTGAAACATCTCATGCTTACCCTAACTAAATTCAAATTGCAAAACTTATGATCCAGGTGGACTTCATAAAACACTTTGGAGTTTCTGACCTGAATTATAACAACATTGATGATCTGCCTCTCCTGAGGGACACACATGCACACGTAAACACACACGTGTGTTCCAGATGAATGAAGCAGTCGACATGTTGGAGCCGGTTTCCTGACATGTGTCAACTGCCACAGTTTAACTGCTCCCACCACCCGCGCTAAAACCGCACACACACGCACACATTTAAATTCAAACCATTGAGTCTAAGTAGTACAATTTTGTTTCGATTCACTGTTGTAACTTGTGTAGCCGTTGCTTGTATTAAGCATCGTGCCAAGAGGCTCCCTCTGCAAATGAATGGTCAGATGTGATGCTGGAATGGGATCAGCTGAAATGAATTGAATGTCATGGCTGGTACACACAGGAAATCTGGGGCCATAATGAGTTCACCATTCCTCATTATGCAACAAGAAATGAGATGTCATGGCAACCTGATGGAAGTGAAGATCCTGTACGTAGATTGAAGGAATAAGAAACGGTGGAGAAATACAGTAATAAATAGCAAGAACAGGAGGTGAAGTCACATAATGAAAGAAACGACAAATCTCGTAGGAAAAGCTCAGGCCTTTAAAATAGAAAATTTTACAGTTATTTGAACAAATTCATCATTTTCTTATTGATGTGGCATCTCGTTCTTGCATTTCCTTCAGAAGGGAAATATAATAATGGGAGCTATCAGAGTGCCACTCACACGCAAAGCACCAACGGAGGAGCGATGAGGTTAAGTAAGGTGCCAGTATCTGTAATCATATTAGTCGAAAGAAAGATCCTAGTGGCTGGAAAATGCAATTCTCTCCAACTCTATCAGCCAAGCCCATCAACTGGATTCCCATTTCGGAACCATCGCGAGCGATTATTCATCTTCCATCAGTCACTCCTGACAAGCACTGGTTACATTTACCATATTTATTGATTTTCCTCAAATGGAGGCTATTACTCATCAAAATTCATCGCGCTAGTATTGGATAGGAAGCTTCAGGCTATCAGTTGACAAGTTACAGGAATATGCTTGTTAATTCCAAAACTATCTGGACTTCTTTGATTAACATCATTTTATTCCCTCCCTAGATTTGTTCATTAGATGTTAACAAGGTGATTTATAAATTATGTTAAATCTCAAAGAGAATGATTTACCCAATTGACCATGTTAGTTCTTGTGTTTATGTATATCTTAAGAGCCTTAACACTGTCCTCCAAGGAACTCAGGTTACAGAGGCTAAACATCTTAAATTGGGGGTAAGAGCAGGTGGTTTATAATTTAGCTTCTCAGAAAAAAAACTTAGGTCCAGATTTTTGCTCCAGGCGGTGAAAGTACAGCTTCCAAATCACAGCATTTTTAATTTTTATGGAGGCAGGAACGGAGTTGGGCCGGGGATTGCACAGAAGTGGGATTTTGAGAGGCCAGGATTATATAGACCAAGAGGAGGTCTGACCTTGGGGGATTTGTTTGGATAACCAGGGTACTTCTTTGGAAAGGTAAGGCACCCCTTTTTACATAGTCTTGGGACATCTTTGGGAGAGGTAAAACACTCTTTAACAGATATAAGGCATCCTTTGGGAGAGGTAAGGTACCATTTGAATGAGGCAATCCCTTTTGGATTGTTAAAAGTAAACATGATTGTGTGTAGAAATCATAAACTCAATGGACAGGAAATTCTCAATGAACTTACAAAGAACTATTGAACCGCGAGGAACTACAAAAGGTCGTGAATGTAGCCCAATCCATTGCGCAAACCAGCCTCCCATCCATTGACTCTGTCTACACTTCCCGCTGCCTCAGCAAAGCAGCCAGCATAATTAAGGACCCCACGCACCCCGGACCTTCTTTCTTCCACCTTCTTCCGTCGGGAAAAAGATACAAAAGTCTGAGGTCACGTACCAACCGACTCAAGAACAGCTTCTTCCCTGCTGCTGTCAGACTTTTGAATGGATTTACCTTGCATTAAGTTGATCTTTCGCTACACCCTAGCTATGACTGTAACACTGCATTCTGCACTCTCTTGTTTCCTTTTCTATGAATGGTATGCTTTGTCTGTATGGCATGCAAGAAACAATACTTTTCACTGTATGTTAATACATGTGACAACAACAAATCAAACCAAAATCAAATCTGTCAAAGAACTGTCAAGGCTGTCAAAGAAATGCTGAAGCTGTTAAGGAATTGATAAACTGACAAGGAATTGGCAAGCAGTTGAGGAATTGTCAATGCTGTCAAAGATCTGTCCAAGCTGCCAAATAACTATTGAGCTGTCGAAGAATGGCAAAGGATAATAGATGAATTGGCATGAAAGGGTTAAGGGCAAAGGATGGTGAGAGTCGGTTTGACATGAGTTAACACTAAGTTGGCAGAGGGGCTATAAAGGGCTATGGGGGTGGGAAAAATGAATGGGTTGGCAAAGGAGAATGAGGCATCATTGGATGGGTAGGAGGCATGGGTTGACATGGGTGTCTGACAGGCCATAGAGTGGGTAGAGTGGCCTGGGTTGGCATAAGGGGGTATGAGGGATAATGGGGAGAGGGATGGGGCCATGAGGTGGTATAGATTGCCATAAATGGGACATGGGGGTGTGCACGCATGTGTGTATATGCATGCATTATGAGGGGAGGGGAGGTAAGGAGTGTCTTTTGTTGTAATCTATTTCAAAATAATAAAAGGTGCAGAGCAGATAGTTTGTCCAGTCCACCTCCGCTCCCGCGCTCACTCTGAGGGTAGGAGGCCCGATTTCTGACCCCGACCACCCACCCCTCCCCCACGCCACCAGCAGGAAGATCCCAACAGTGGGCAGCCATTTTTAAAAGTTGGGTTCAGGGAGCTGGGAATTCCCTGCATCTGCGAAACTGAGCAGGAAGCAAAAATCTGGACCAGAATATCTCCCAATGGCTCACCTGGTAAAGGCAGCAGTTAACGGAGCCATACAGATTGAAAAAGGTTCCTGGTTTGCGTGATAATCTGAGAGGAATTAGCTCATTTCAATCAGACTGTTCGTGCTGTACAAATTGGTCCCGATTCCAGAAGCAAACCAACTTGCATTCATACGCTTGACCACCAATGGCAGTCATGCCCTCTGCCATCTCCAACAACAATTTATATTGGCAGAATAAATATTACGTATGAAGAATGGCCACCAGAGGGCAACACCAAAAGTTATCTTCAACAGAGATCAACAGGAGAAAAAACAGCAGGTGGGGTATTCGCCAACATCTTTAAACTCTCCTTACTCCGATTTGAGGTCCCCATCTGCTTCAAGAAGATGACCATCATCCCAGTACCAAAGAAAAGCCAGGCAGCGTGCCTTAATGACTATCACCCGGTGGCTCTGGCACCCATCATTATGAAGTGCTTCAGAAGGTTATTCATGGCATGAACCTATTCCAGCCTCCCGGACTCCCTGGATCCACTACAGTTCGCCCATCACCCCAAAAGGGCCACAGCAGATGCCATCTCCCTGGCCCTGCACTCAACCCTGGAACACCTAGATAACAAGGACACCTATGTCAGACTCCTATTTATTGACTACAGCTCAGCCTTCAACACCATTATTCCCACAAAACTCATCTCCAAACTCCGTGGCCTGAGCCTCGGCTCCTCACTCTGCAACTGGATCTGAGACTTCCTAACCCACAGACCACAATCAATAAGGATAGGCAACAATACCTCCTCCATGATACTACCCAGCGGGCAGCCTCGTTAGCGGGCAGCGCGTTAGCGGGCAGTGGAGTGAGCAGGTAGTAGAGTGAGGGCTGAAGGGCTTTGGCTCAATGGGCTTAGGAGGAAACGGGCGAGGCAGGGTAGGTTCATCTCGTAGTTTTACCAGTGTACTTGAAGAAAGGGGAATTATGAGTGAAAGTCCAGTTTGTTGTTCTCGGTGTCGGATGTGGGAGTTCCTGGAGTTGGCTAGCCTCCCGGACGTCGATATCTGCGCCAGTTGCAGCGAACTGCAGCTCCTAAGGGACTGCATTACGGTACGGGAGCTGCGGCTCGATGACCTTCGTCTGGTCAGGGAAAATGAGCAGCTGATAGATAGGAGTTGCAGGCGGGTGGTCACACCGGGGCCACGGGAGGAAGACACGTGGGTCACAGTTAGGAAAGGGAAAGGTCAGGTACTAGAGAGTACCCCGGTGGCTGTGCCCCTTAAAAATAAGTACTCCTGTTTAAGTGCTGTTGGGGGGAGCAGCCTACCTGGGGGAAGCAACAGTGGCCGTGCCTCCGGCACAGAGTCCGGCCCGGCAGCTCAGAAGGGGAGGGAAAGGGAGGATGAGCAAATTGACCACAGCACCAAGGTACAGGGAGCCGTTCAAGTGGGGGGAGAAACAAGAAATGTCGTAGAAATTGGGGATAGTACACTTTTGGATGCTGTTGGGGGGGGGGGGGGGGGGACTTAGCAGGGGTAAGCCATGGTGTACAGGTCACTGGCTCAGAGTCTGTCCTTGTGGCTCAGAAGGGAAGGGTGGAGAGGAGTAGAGGATTAGTCATTGGGGACTCCATAGTTAAAGGGACGGATAGGAGATTCTGCGGGAACGAGAGAGACTCGCGGTTGGTGTGTTGCTTCCCAGGAGCCAGAGTCCACGATGTCTCAGATCGTGTTTTTGAAATCCTTAAGGGGGAGGGGGACCAGCCCCAAGTTGTGGTTCACATAGGTACTCAAGACATAAGTCGGAAAAGGGATGGGGATGTAAGGCAGAAATTCAGGGAGTTAGGGTGGAAGCTTAGGGCTAGAACAAACAGAGTTGTTATCTCTGGTTTGTTACCCGTGCCACGTGATAGTGAGGAGAGGAATAGGGAGAGAGAGCAGTTGAACACGTGGCTACAGGGATGGTGCAGGAGGGAGGGATTCAGATACCTGGACCATTGGGGCTCTTTCTGGGGTAGGTGGGACCTCTACAAATAGGATGGTCTGCACTTGAACCAGAGGGGTACCAATATCTAAGGGGGGAAATTTGCTAATGCTTTTCGGGAGGGTTTAAACTAATTCAGCAGGGGGGTGGGTACCTGAATTGTAGCTCCGGTGTACAGGAGGTTGAGAGTAGTGAGGTCATGGATGAGGTTTCAGAGTCACAGGAGTGTACTGGCAGGCAGGCAGGAAAGTGGTTTGAAGTGTGTATACTTCAACGCCAGGAGCATCCGGAATAAGGTGGGTGAGCTTGCAGCATGGGTTGGTACCTGGGATTTCGATGTTGTGGCCATCTCGGAGACATGGATAGAGCAGGGACAGGAATGGTTGTTGCAGGTTCCGGGGTTTAGATGTTTCAGTAAGTGCAGGGAAGGTGGTAAAAGAGGGGGAGGTGTGGCATTGTTAGTCAAGGACAGTATTACGGTGGCAGAAAGGACATTTGATGAGGACTCATCTACTGAGGTAGTTTGGGCTGAGGTTAGAAACAGGAAAGGAGAGGTCATCCTGTTGGGAGTTTTTTATAGACCTCCGAAAAGTTCCAGAGATGTAGAGGAAAGGATTGCAAAGATGATTCTGGATAGGGGCGAAAGTAACAGGGTAGTTGTTATGGGGGACTTTAACTTTACAAATATTGACTGGAAAAGCTATAGTTCGAGTACTTTAGAGGGGTCAGTTTTTGTCCAATGCGTGCAGGAAGGCTTCCTGACGCAGTATGTAGATAGACCAACAAGAGGCGAGGCCACATTGGATTTGGTACTGGGTAATGAACCAGGCCAGGTGTTAGATTTGGAGGTAAGTGAGCACTTTGGTGATAGTGACCACAATTCGATTACGTTTACCTCAGCAATGGAAAAGGATAGGTATATACCGAAGGGCAAGAGTTATAGCTGGGGGAAAGGAAATTATGATGCGATTAGGCGAGATTTAGCTGGCATAGGTTGGGGAAGGAAACTGCAGGGGATGGGCACAATTGTAATGTGGAGCTTGTTCAAGGAACAGCTACTACGCGTCCTCGATAAATATGTACCTGTCAGGCAGGGAGGAAGCAGACGTGTGAGGGAACCGTGGTTTACGAAGGAGGTTGAATCTCTTGTGAAGAGGAAGAAGGAGACTTATGTTAAGATGAGACGTGAAGGCTCAGTTAGGGTGCTTGAGAGTTACAAGTTAGCCAGGAAGGACCTAAAGAAAGAGTTAAGAAGAGCCAGGAGGGGACATGAGAAGTCTTTGGCAGGTAGGATCAAGGAAAACCCTAAAGCTTTCTATAGGTATGTCAGGAGTAAAAGAATGATTAGGGTAAGATTAGGGCCAGTCAAGGACAGGAATGGGAAGTTGTGCGTGGAGTCTGAAGAGATAGGAGAGGCACAAAATGAATATTTTTCGTCGGTATTCACTCAGGAGAGGGGCAGTGTTGTCGAGGGGAGTACTGAGATGCAGGCTGTTGGACTGGATGGGATTGAGGTTCATAAGGAGGAGGTGTTAGCAATTCTGGAAAGGGTAAAAATAGATAAGTCCCCTGGGCCGGATGGGATTTATCCTAGGATTCTCTGGGAGGCTAGAGAGGAGATTGCAGAGCCTTTGGCTTTGATCATTGTGTCGTCCTTGTCGACAGGAACAGTGCCAGAGGACTGGAGGATAGCAAATGTTGCCCCCTTGTTCAAGAAGGGGAGTAGGGACAACCCTGGTAATTATAGACCGGTGAGCCTTGCTTCTGTTGTGGGCAAAGTATTGGAAAGGATTATAAGAGATAGGATTTATAAATCACCTAGAAAGGAATAATTTGATTAGGGATAGTCAGCATGGTTTTGTGAAGGGTAGGTCGTGCCTCACAAACCTTATTGAGTTCTTTGAGAAGGTGACCAAAGAGGTGGATGAGGGTAAAGCGGTTGATGTGGTGTATATGGATTTCAGTAAAGCGTTTGATAAGGTTCCCCATGCTAAGCTATTGCAAAAAATACAGACACATGGGATTGAGGGTGATTTAGTGGTTTGGATCAGGAATTGGCTAGCTGTGAGAAAACAGAGGGTGGTGGTTGATGGGAAATATTTATCCTGGAGTTCAGTTACTAGTGGTGTACTGCAAGGATCTGTTTTGGGGCCACTGCTGTTTGTCATTTTTATTAATGACCTAGATGAGGGCGTAGAAGGATGGATTAGTAAATTTGCGGATGACACTAAAGTCGGTGGAGTTGTAGACAGTGCGGAGGGAAGTGGCAGGTTACAGAGGGACATAGATAAACTGCAGAGCTGGGCTGAGAGGTGGCAAATGGAGTTTAATGCGGAAAAGTGTGAGGTGATTCACTTTGGAAGGAGTAACAGGAATACAGAGTACTGGGCTAATGGAAAGATACTTGGTAGTGTGGATGAGCAGAGAGATCTCGGTGTCCATGTGCATAGATCCCTGAAAGTTGGCACCCAGGTTGATAGGGTTGTTAAGAAGGCGTACGGTGTGTTAGCTTTTATTGGCAGAGAGATTGAGTTTCGGAGCCAGGAGGTCATGCTGCAACTGTACAAAACTCTGGTGCGGCCGCACTTGGAGTATTGCGTACAGTTCTGGTTGCCACATTATAGGAAAGATGTGGAAGCATTGGAAAGGGTGCAGAGGAGATTTACCAGGATGTTGCCTGGTATGGTGGGAAGATCGTATGAGGAAAGGCTGAGGGACTTGAGGTTGTTTTCGTTGGAGAGAAGAAGGTTAAGAGGTGACTTAATAGAGGCATACAAGATAATCAGAGGATTAGATAGGGTGGATAGTGAGAGCCTTTTTCCTCGGATGGTGATGGCTAACATGAGGGGACATAGCTCTAAATTGAGGGGTGAGAGATATCGGACAGATGTCAGAGGTAGGTTCTTCACTCAGAGAGTAGTAAGGGCGTGGAATGCCCTGCCTGCAGCAGTAGTGGACTCGTCAACATTAAGAGCATTCAAATGGTTATTGGATAAACATATGGATGATATTGGAATAGTGTAGATTAGAGGGGCTTTAGATTGGTTTCACTGGTCGGCGCAACATCGAGGGCCGAAGGGCCTGTACTGCGCTGTAATGTTCTATGTTAATCCTAAACACCGGTGTCCCGCAAGGCTGTGTCCTCAGCCCCTTATTATATTCCTTATACACCTATGACTATGTGGCGAAACTCCCCTCCAACTCGATTTTTAAGTTTGCTGATGATACCATCATAATGGGTCAGACCTCAAACAATGACAAGACAGAGTACAGGAATGAGATAGAGAATCTGGTGAATAATCTCTCCCTCAATGTCGGTAAAATGAAGGAGATGGTCATCGATTTCAGGAACTGTAGTGGAGGACATGACCCTGTCTATATCAACGGAGACGAGAGCTTCAGGTTTTTAGGTGTCCAGATCGCCAACAATCTGCCCTGGTCCCACTATAGTTAAGAAACCCACCAACGCCTCTATTTTCTCAGGAGGCTAAGGAAATTTGGGATGTTCGCTACGGCTCTCACCAACGTTTACAGATACACCATAGAAAGCATTCTTTCAGGTTGTATCACAACTTGGTATGGCTCCTGCTCTGCCCAAGACCACAAGAAACTACAAAGGGTTGTGCACGAAGACTAGTCCCTCATTTAAACCAGCCTCCCATCCATTGACTCTGTCTACACTTCCCGTTGCCTCGGCAAAGCAGCCAGCATAATTAAGGACCCCATTCTCTCTTCCACCTTCTTTCGTTGGGAAAAAGATACAAAAGTCTGAGGTCATGTATCAACCGACTCAAGAACAGCTTCTTCCCTGCTGCTGTCAGACTTTTGAATGGACCTACCTCACATTAAGTTGATCTTTCTCTACACTCTAGCGATGACTGTAACACTATATTCTGCACCCTCTTCTTTCCTTCTCTATGAATGGTATACTTTGTTTGTATAGCGCGCAAGAAACAATACTTTTCACTGTATGTTACTACATGTGACAATAATAAATCAAATCAAAAATCTGAAATGGAAAAATATGCCCTTCTAACCAGGGCAGAATTAACCTCGGCTTTTTACCCTCACCACAGTTGCCTCCATAAACACCCTTCCACTCTCATCCCTACATCATGAATTCCTTCTTCAACACAGAGACCATTCATTGAGCAATCTCTGTTACTTCTCTCCTTTCTGCCATCAGTACGCCTCCTCCCTGAAGTTTCATCTCTCCAGCTTCTCCTGGTCTCTCCATTCTAATCTGATCTCCTTCATGAGACCTCACACTGACTCCTACCTTCATTCCTGTTTAACTGCTTCCTTTTCCCCATGCAGATCTCTATGTTAGTTAACATTATTCAGACATTGTCTCCTGCCTCCCACAACCACCATCACTCCACCTCGACTCGAAGGGCCGAATGGTCTACTCCTACTTCTAGTTGCTATGACGCCGATTCTTGCTAACCAATGTCCCGTTGGCTCATTCGGAGAGCTGGTGCAGACACGGTGGGCTGAATGGTCTCCTTCTGAGCCGTAACAATTCTGAGATTCCATCCTTGATCCACTCTGCTTCCTCATCGACATGCTGCATTCTGACAATGCATGAATGACATCCAGTTTTGGATGAACCATTCTTTCCTCTGGGAGGCCTAAAGCCATCAAATGACCTTGTCCCCGAGTAGATTCCACATGGACTACAGCAGTTCAAGGTGCCGGTTCACCTTCTCAAGGGCAATTAGGGATGGTCAGTGCCAGCCCAGCCACATCACGAGAGAGAATTTTGAAAAAGCTCCTTGCTCCAAGCACTGCCTCAAACTATTGCAACTTTGGTATCCAGTTTCAAACCACTTTACGCTCTGTCCACCAAAAAGACTGCTTACATCTCCATAGCATCCCCATTCCTGCTGCCTCAATGCATCTGTGACTGAAACTCTCATTAATTCATTGGCACATCAATATTCAATTTCTCTAGCCAGCCTCCCATCCTCCGGTCGAGCCTCCATAAACTGTGTCTCAATTCAACATTCTGCTGCCAGTATCACTCCTGAATTCATTTACCTACATTGTCTCTGGTTCCCCAAATGCCTCAAGTTTAAAATCAAATCCCTTCATAGCCTATCCCCATATACAATCTAAAACCTCGCTTGAACTCGCCATAGGGAGGCGATGGCCCAGTGGTATTATCGCTAGACTGTTAATCCAGAAACTCAGCGAATGTTCTGGGGACCCGGGTTCAAATCCCGCCACGGCAGATGGTGGAATTTGAATTCAATAAAAATATCTGGGATTAATAATCTACCGATGACCATGAAATCGTTGTCGGGAAAAACCCATCAGGTTCACTGATGCTCTTTAGGGAAGGAAATCCTTTACCTGGTTTGGCCTACATGTGACTCCAGAGCCACAGCAACGTGGTTAACTCGCAACTGCCCTAGGGATGGGCAATAAATGCTGGCCAGCCAGCGACAGACATGTCCCATGAATGGGTGAAAATAATTCCTCTGACTACACCTTTGCTTAGTCACTGGTGTCAGTCTCTGTGGCGCAATTGGTAGCGTGTTCAGCTATTAACCGAAAGGTTGGTGGTTCGAGACCACCCAGGCGTGACGTTTTCACTTTCTAGTGGGAGGCGATGGCCTAGTGGCATTATCGCTAGACTCTTAATCCAGAAACTCAGCTAATGTTCTGGGGACCCGGGTTCGAATCCCGCCACGGCAGACAGCGGAATTTGAATTCAATAAAAAATACCTGGGATTAAGAATCTACCAATGACCATGAAACCATTGTCGTTTGTCGGAAAAACCCATCTGGTTCACTAATGTTCTTCAGGGAAGGAAATCTGTCGTCCTTACCTGGTCTGGCCTGCATGTGACTCCAGAGCCACAGCAATGTGGCTCGATACTCTTAACTGTTGCAACTAGAGATGGGCAATAAATGCTGGCCAGCCAGCGACGCCCGTGTCCCACAAATGAATTTTTTTTAAAAAAGATAAATCCCACATTTTCCAACTCCTCTCCAAACCCCAAACTTTTTCCATTTTGTTTCCTCTAAAACTCTGTAAAACCCACCTCTAACCAAGTTTCTCAACTCCTATCCTAATCACCGCTTCTTATGCTGGCATCGATTTAACTTATGCCTCTTTGAAATGCCTTGGGATATTTTTCTACATTAAAGTGCTGCATTAATGCAAATTGTTGTTTTGAACTGAGCTAGGCTGCCAATTTAGCATCAATTTATGGCGACATTACAAGCAGCTTTTATCATCATGTGTTCAGGCCCAGAAGGAAGTCAGCAAGCTCTTTTCGTGCAAGACATTAGCATCTGGGAGAGAATGGAACCACCTTAGTCCCTGGGACTGAATTGATAACAGGTTCAGGAGTTAAAGGATAATTTTCTCAGCAATTTTTGATTGAAGGATTTGAAAATTGACAGAAAAATCACCTGTCTTACATTAAAGCTGCCCATCAGGGAATGTTATAATGAGGCAACTTTATAAAGAGAGGCTTCTGCACCTCTCCGATCAAAGCATTATCAACATCAAAAAATAGCCTGGGGAGAGCAGCATTGAAGATAACTGTGTATAAATTCCTACAGGGAAACTTTTAAGCGTTCTGAATGTTTGACATAGCTCGAAGATGAAACCGTTCCACGCTGATTAAAGTAATTTGTTGATAATCTGTCAGTTTCTCTGATCCTGGTGGAATCACTAATTGCAGCTAAGTTCCTGCTATTGGTCACCGTGTACACAACCACCCAACTGGATCAGATGACCTGGGTAACTCCTGCTGTGTTACACAATGATCTCAGCCTATAACAGTGCCAGTACAATGGGGTATAATGCTTTGCAGTCTGACCCCAGACAACTTTGGTCTGGATGTAGAGGGATGGAGTTTAAAAACAGCAGGTTATGTTGCAGCTGTATAAGGTGTTGGTGAGGCCACACCTGGAGTACTGGGTACAGTTTTGGTCTCCTTACTTGAGAAAGGATATACTGGCACTGGAGGGGGTGCAGAGGAGATTCACTAGGTTAATTCCGGAGTTGAGAGGGTTGGCTTATAAGGAGAGACTGAGTAGACTGGGGCATTACTTATTGGAATTCAGAAGAATGAGGGGAAATCTTATAGAAACATATAAGATTATGAAGGGAATAGATAAGATAGAAGCAGGGAAGTTGTTTCTACTGGTGGGTGAAACTAGAACTAGGGGGCATGGCCTCAAAATAAGGGGAAGCAGATTTAGGACTGAGTTGAGGAGGAACTTCTTCACACAAAGGGTTGTGAATCTGTGGAATTCCCTGCCCAGTGAAGCAGTTGAGGCTACCTCATTGAATGTTTTTAAGGCAAGGGAAGATAAATTTTTGAACAGTAAAGGAATTAAGGGTTATGGTGAGCGGGCGGGTAAGTGGAGCTGAGTCCACAAAAAGATCAGCCATGATCTTATTGAATGGCGGAGCAGGCTCGAGGGGCCAGATGGCCGACTCCTGCTCCTGCTCCTAGTTCTTATGTTCTTAATGTAAACTCTCAGATTGGTGGATGGCCCCTACGCTCCAGGAAGGTTGAAGGGAATTGAGTGGGATGTGTGGGGGTGGGGAGCACAGAGTTTTATTTGGAACTACTGTTATGGTGAAATTAAAGTGATGGACACAAAATGGTTACCTGGCACAAAAAATGGTTACCTGGGAAGGGACATTAAAAGACACTGGCTTTTGGCACAGACAGTTACACAAAAAGTTCAAACCTGCAGTATCTGAATTGCTGCAGGAAGCTGGTCAGAGCTTGAGGCACTTTAGATAAGAGCAGACCCAGAACAATGAGTCTGATAATAAGGTCAGCCACAGATGGGGACATAATTACATAAATGTAACAAGATCAGCCACTGAATGTATAGATCGAAACCAGTCATTGATAGAGGACATAACTGCATAAATGTATCCATTCTATGAACAATGATATGTTAACTGTCCATGTCCATACCTGTCTGCTTGTAACGATGTGTTAACTATCGATGTCCGCATCTGTTTACTCAACTTGTAACGATGTGTTAACTATCGATGTCCGCATCTGTTTACTCAACTTGTAACGATGTGTTAACAGCTAATGTCCGTACTGCCTATTGTCTAAAAGGTATAAAAATGATCAACTACCATTGTGTCATTGAGAAGGTAGCTGCCAAGTACTGTGGAGTACCAGTGCTTTCTCCCAAAGCTTTGTCCGAAATAAAACTGTATTATTGAAACCTCCAAGTCTGACTCCGAAGTGGTAAATTTCCCACAACAATTGGCGTAGTCGGCAAGGATCTCATTGCTGGTAAGTTCGATCGATTGGCCACGATTGGAAAACTGGGGTAGAGATCACTGAATCTGTGTGAGTCAGACGAGATCAATAATACAGTTTAAAAGGAGTTAAAAATTAAGGGGTATTTATAGTGATAAGTATTGATTGTATATGGTATAGTGATAAGTACTAACTGCTGATAGTGATAAGTAACTGTTACTTGTGCTGACCGACTAGAGGACAAGGAAGTGCCTGTCTCAAACACGCAGCCTTAGACCGGTTGTTAAGAGGGGAAATCCCCCATGTGAAGGTCAGGACCCTGGCGTGGGTGTAGAGGCACCAAGGGCACTTAAGATTGTGAAGCACAAGTGGCAAAGGTCGGTTAACATCAAACTCTGTAGTGATGAACAAACGCACAATTGCCACATTGTTTGCATGAAAGTTTGTATAGTTGGGTACTGGACTGTTAATGTTGTAAAGCGGTGCGGAAAAGAAACTCTGACCTAGAGCCGGACTCCGGTGGAGAAACACATTGCTGAGGCGGTAACAGTGGAGCCGTGAGTATAAATTGAAACCCTGAGACGTTAGTGAAACACGGTGCTAGAGTAGTAATAGTGGCCGGGGGTAGTGAAATCCCTACGGTAGAGAGCACACTTTACTAGGGAGTAATCATGGCCGTATAGTGCCTAAAACACGTTGCCAAGGAGGCAATAGTGGCCGGGGGGTAGTGAAGTTTGCGAGATGGTAGATAAAGAGGGGACCTGCAGGATCTCTCATTGAAGTGTACATGACAGACAGGCAAGGGTTAATAAAGAGGATGCAAAGGGATGGCTGGGATGCTTCTCAGACCTTAGAACAGCAGAGAAAGTGGATAGATGGGGAAAAGAGAAACAAGCCAAAGAAGACAGGGGTATTATTAGTACATCAGTTAGCTGGACTAATTGAGCAAGTAGTCACCTCTACTAAAAAGTGGAGTGA
The DNA here is from genome assembly GCF_964213995.1 of Mustelus asterias. NCBI lineage: Eukaryota > Metazoa > Chordata > Chondrichthyes > Carcharhiniformes > Triakidae > Mustelus > Mustelus asterias. Next base: position 54,619,354 of record NC_135825.1, on the reverse strand, counting down.
AGATAAAGAAAAGATTAGAGCGTTAGAATCCAGAGTAAGGGAACTGGAGAAACAAAACCAAGTGTTAGAAGAGAATCAATGGAGAGGGGAAACTGTTCCTCTACCTCCTTATGAGTCCACACGACAGGGACCAACCACTCCTCCAGAGGAGTGGGAAGCGCTAGAACACAACTTAGCACCAGTAACCCGAGGGGGAACAGATGCACAGCCAAAAGCGAATTATAGACCATTCACCCCAGGCGAAAGGCAGTAGATAATGGCTTCCCTGGGTAAATTACAACCTAGAAGTACAATCACTAAGTTCTGGGAAGAATTAGATACAATTTGGGTAGGACACCAATTACACCTGAGAGACGTACACCAGCTGGTCAGGGCAGCCTGTCCAGCAGATAAGTGGGGGCAGGTAGCCGGTGGATCCGCCGCTCCTCCAGCACAAGATTATAGTGGGGGACGGTGGACACATGTAGTCGCCCTAACAGCAGAAATAGATGCCCAACAGGCACCCTTCACCCAGTTTAAGGCAGAAATTCAGAGAGTTTTAGGGAATGCTCCTACTAACTGGAGCAGAATTACCACAACCAAGCAGCTAAAGGGGGAAGGAGCTTCTGAGTATGGGGAACAATTGTTCCAAGTATACCAGGAATGCTCAGGGTAAGGAAACCCAGGTCGTGGGGATCGAGCGTTCATCCAGGCTTTCAAGGGTGGACTCTCCAGTGCTCACCAAACCATCCTAAAAATGGGAGTGATTATGTCCCAGGATTATGATGAACTAGTGGAACGGGCTAGTGGCGTACCGGGGGGCGGAGGGGAGAAATCCCAGACAAGAGCAAGGCTAGAAAGAGTAGCCGCTTACAGTAACGGGAAAGGAACTAAGTCCAAACTGACTTGCCACAATTGTGGCCGGCAAGGGCACTTTGCGAGGGATTGCAGGGTCCCAAGGAAAGGAAACAGATTTGGGAGCAGTGGGAAACATTATAGCCACTGTAATAAACATGGACACACAGAAGCAGTGTGTTGGATTAACATGGGAGACCCCCGACCCGATCCATGACCACAGCAGAACTGGAGGAACCAAGGAACCTCCGGGGTCAGCAAGATTGACGGTCTGCAGCCAGAAGGAGGGAAGGATTTATGTGTCAGCACTAGTAGGGGGCAGGCAATGTGAGATGCTGGTGGACACAGGAGCATCCATATCTGTCACCGACCCACTACAAGTAAAATGATTTCCCTAACCGGGATAGGAGGGAACAAAACACCCGCCTACCTGAGCGAGACCACGTTAGTAGAAATAAATAATTTGCATATACTGATGAAGTTTTATATGTGTAAAAATAACGAGGGTACAATAATGGGAAATGATTTAATGAAAGAATATGAGATTTTGATAGACTGTGGAAAGGGAGAATTAATCTGGCCAAGACAGGACGGTCGGAAAACTAGAATAGGGAAACTCACAAGTCACCTCGAAACTATTAAGGTGGCCACAGTCACCACCAGAAATTGGGAATTAGAGACAGGAGGGTTCGGAGCCATCAGTGCCTCCGTCCCCGGAGTATGGGCTAAAACAAAGTTAGATACCGGCTTAACTAAAACGGACCCAATAAAGGTACCTGGACCGGAGCATAAGCCACACCGACAATACCCAATCAAACCAGAGGCAGAGAAAGCTGTAGTGGAGATAGTTAAAGGGTGAGTGGAAAAAGGAATTCTGAGAGAAACCACGAGCACCACGAACTCCCCAACATGGCCGGTGAGTAAACCTGATGGAAGCTATAGGCTCACGATAGATTACACCGGACTCAATAAAGTCACGTCCAAGTTGCACCCCATTGTAGCAAGCCCCTCGACAATCCTGAATGGACTGTCACAGGAGCACAAAATATTCACAGTATTGGACATAGCCAATGGATTCTGGTCCCTACCCTTGGATTCCGAATCCCAAGACAAATTCGCCTTTACAGTGGGAGACAGACAGTACACTTGGACTCGCCTACCGCAGGGATTCCACAACAGCCCCGCTATCTTCCATCGAGTAATGAGTGACATCCTGAACAGGGTAGAACTGCCAGAGGGTAGCACGATCCTACAATATGTAGATGATATCTTAATAGCTTCAGAATCCAAGTCAGGACCATCAAGAAGCACTATATCTAGTATTAAATGAACTAAAAACCACAGGGTTAAAGGTGAGCCCCAAAAAGGCACAAATCGGGAAAACACAAGACCTGTACCTAGGACACCTTACATCCCAAGGGCTTAAAGAAATGCCAACAGACCGAAAGAAGGCAGTACAACAAATGCCGCGACCCATCACCGTAAGAGAGGTCAGGAAGGTGCTGGGACTGTTTAACTATAGCCGAAGTTTTATCCCGGGATTCGCAAAATTGGCAGAACCTATACAGAGACTAGTCAAAGGGGGAAAACCAGCTTTAAATCCCGTAGAATGGGGACCCGAGCAGGAAGAGGCTTACAACAAACTAAAAACAGAACTGATATCAGCCCCTGGACTAGGATTACCAGATTCTATAAGGACTTCCATATCCATTGTAGTACTGAGGGAGGGTTCTATTCCGCAGCGGTAACACAGGACCATGGCGACAAAAGGAGACCCATAGGTTATTATTCCACAGCAGAAGGGCCGGTAGTCACCGGACTGCCAAGGTGCATACCCGCCTTGGATTGCGCCTCCTGGGCTGTAAAGGTTAGCGAGCCAGTAATCATGGCAGGGAATATAATCCTTCACACCAAACACACCTTGGTGGAAATGTTGAACACGGGAAAGCTGAGGTCCGTCTCAAACATGAGAAGGGCTAAATGGGAAGCTGTCCTCCTACCTCCAAGCAAATCCATAATAATAATAAGGGACACAGGAAATAACCCAGCAGAAGGGATTTTAGACACAGGAGAGCTACACAATTGTGGGGATATAGATATGGACGCAGAAGAAGGTAGGATAAAGGATGTACCTTTAACAACAGCTGAGGAGACCCTTTTTGTAGGTGGTTCACGCAAATATGTGGAAGGATCACCCCGGACAGGGTGGGCAGTAGTAAATGACAAATTAGAGACAGTAAGGTCAGAAAGAATTGACGGAGGTCTATCCGCGCAAGTGGCAGAACTAGTGGCACTCACACAGGCACTAGAGTTATCTGAAGGCAAAACGGTAAACATATATACAGATAGTCGGTACGTGTTTGGGGTAATACATGACTATATGACAGCATGGGGTAGAAGGGGGTTCATAACCATGGGAGGAACTCCTATTAAACACCAACAAAGAATTGAGACATTGTTGAGAGCTAGCGAGAAACCTCGAGAAGCCGCAGTAATCAAAATTAAAGCGCACCAGAAAGAACCAGGAAGAGATAACCCGGACTGGTTAAATTTCAAAGGGAACCAAGCCGCAGATAGAGCAACACAGTTAGCCGTGGAACAAGAGACAGTTGGCGAGCTGCCAATAGCAGTAATGGAACAGACAGGAGACGAAATAGATATTCATGAGGATACCTTGAAAGAGGAAAAGGAGAAGTGGGAAGCACAGTGAGTGATCAGAGGGACTGATAACATTTGGAGACGAGAAGATAAGGTAATAGCACCAGAGTGCATACAAAACACCCTATTGGAACTACACCATGGACTCTCACATGTGGGTAGAGAGGCCATGATAACTAATATAGGAAAGGAATGGTGGTGGAAAGGAATGGGAAGAGATATAGCCCGACACTGTCACCGATGCGTGACGTGCGCGCAACACAACCCTGGTAGACCCATAAAAATTAAAATGGGACACCAGCCCCGACCAAAGGGACCCTGGGAACGTCTGCAAATAGATTTCACACGGCCACTACCACAATCCCATGGCAAATCCTATTGTCTGGTTATTATAGACCAGTTCACCAGGTGGTAGAAGCGTTCCTTACTACAAATTGTACTGCTACCACGGTGGCTAGAATATTGGCAGAAGAGGTAATCCCTAGATGGGGAGTACCCCTACAAATCGATTCGGACCAAGGGACGCACTTCTCTGGAAAGGTGGTAAAAAAGTGTGCCAATTGATGGGGATAAAACAAAAATTCCACATCCCTTACCACCCACAGAGTTCTGGAATGGTGGAATGTATGAATAGAACACTTAAGAATGCCCTGGCTAAAGCCATACAAACATCGAGAAAAATGTGGGCAGAAGTATTGCCCACTATATTAATGAGGCTAAGAGCTACCACAAACTGGACATCCGGATTAACCCCTTATGAACTAATGATAGGACGGGCGATGCAATTACCAGAAAGCATCATAACAGGTGGGACCGATGTAGGTCCACTAAAAGATAAAATCAGAAGATATGTTTTGGAACTAAGCGCCCAACTAAAAGGGAAGCGCAAATTGGTAAATGATAATCAAGAAAAAAGAGACGCACTGAGAGAGCTTGAAATGCTCCCTGACGTCCCAACAGCGGGAAGTCGCGTCCTAGTAAAAACATTACCTGACAAACCAGGGTTTGCACCAAAATGGAATGGGCCATATGAAGTTATAATTAGTGGAGACACCTGTGCCTGTCTAGACATAAGAGGGAAAGGTGTCTGGAAACATTGGACCCAGCTGAAATTACACAAAGGCATGACTGAATGAACTAAAGTGACCAAATTGCTTTCCCCAAAACAGGTGAAGACTGCAAGCAAGAGTAACTGACGCGTTCGGGTTGACAGTATAACTTGTGAAAATTGTATAACTTACAGTATTAGGATTGATACTTGCTTGTCGTGGACATGTATGAAATCGTGTAACGGTATTACTTTGCATTGTCGCGACTGTAAACTTGACTGGGCTAGAGGATAACCTATTTTACAAGGCTCATGTACACTTACACGGGAATCGAACTGTATGTTACCCGTTAGCCCAATCGGTAGAAGCCCTATTTGTAAGCCACCCCTGGGTGGACCCCTCATGACTTATATACAGTAGATACATCAGACGCACCTTGTAAGGGACAAATTGGCAAATATAAAAGAGGTATACAGGGAAGATGTGTGGAACTTGTAAATCCCACAGATCCTGTGTGCAGGGGGCTCCAACAGGTGGGAGGAAGAGCTTGCTCGGATAATGCAAGCTATCCGCTTTGTTTTTCGGGGCAGGGATGAGGAATGTGCATATGCCTTGGTCCCCAGGAATGATTCCTGTGTACAGGCGCAGTGTGTCCGTCAGCACTGTCGGGTAAATAGAGGTCAGTTTACTTGCACCTGTGATGAGCAGAAATGCCTGAGTGTAACCGCGGGGAGGCAGCTCATTTGTGGACAGTGTAATGGGACTCATGTCAGCTCAGCCGAATGGACAGACCCATTTGATACTTACCAGGTGGTGGGATCAAACGGGGAGTCAAGTAAACCGGACAATTGGCAGTATACACAAACTAATAATCGGGACACTAAATGCTACCGGGCTAAGAAGGGATTTGTATTCCTCTTCAACGGTACTTCACGACAGCAACACCAACCCTCCCGATCCTTTTTGCAGTAGGAACAATAGGACCACTCACTGTTCCATGCCCTCAGAAGGGGCATATCCGGAGAAAGATAGTAACCCGGGCCATCAGCAAAGAATTCTGTGCTGGTTGGGAAACCCCGGGCACAATGGGATCATCACTGGGATACGGGTTCCTTGGAGCCCTATCTCTGGGGGGGCGGGGTGCGGCAGCAGGAGTATTTGGTAATTAGCGCAAAAAATAGGAAATCATATTGTCTGTGGACTAACAATCCTGGGAAACAGCACTTCAAAAGCACTGGAGGCTGTCAACCAAGAAATGGCTGAACTGAGATTATATGCACAGCAGACACGATATGCAGTGGACTATCAGTTAGCACAACAAGGAGAGGTATGTACAATCATAGGAAACAAATGCATAACCCATGTCACAGACGAATCCTATAACATTACCCAAGTCATTAATAACATCAGAAAACAGCTTGATGATTTCAGACAGGGACCCAAGAAAGGAAGTAGCTGGCTGGAATGGCTCGTGGGGGGATCCTGGGGATCCTATTTACTGCATGGATTGGTCATACTCATTTCAATTGTAATTGTCTGTTGCCTAATTGTTGGATGCCTTAATGTCTCTTGTAAAGCAATGGTGACACGAATTGTGCCAGGAGCCAGTGTAACCATCGAGGAAGAATACATGATGGGAACCCCTGAAGACGCCGAAAGCTACAAAGAAGGAAAGAAGAAGCTGGACCTCTACATGTGAAGATGCAGCTGTTGGTCTGGGGATTATTAAGTAATAATCCTGACCAAAAAGGGGGAGTGTTATGGTGGAATTAAAGTGATGGACACAAAATGGTTACCTGGCACACAAAATGGTTACCTGGGAAGGGACATTAAAAGGCACTGGCTTTTAGCACAGACAGTTACACAAAAAGTTAAAACCTGCAGTATCTGAATTGCTGCAGGAAGCTGGTCAAAGCTTGAGGCACATTAGATAAGAGCAGACCCAGAACAATGAGTCTGATAATAAGGTCAGCCACAGATGGGGACATAATTACATAAATATAACAAGATCAGCCACTGAATGTATAGATCGAAACCAGTCATTGATAGAGGACATAACTGCATAAATGTATCCATCCTATAAACAATGATATGTTAACTGTCCATGTCTGTACCTGTCTGCTTGTAACGATGTGTTAACTATCGATGTCCGCATCTGTCTACTCAACTTGTAACGATGTGTTAACGGCTAATGTCCGTACTGCCTATTGTCTAAAAGGTATAAAAATGATCAACTACCATTGTGTCATTGAGAAGGTAGGTGCCAAGTACTGCGGAGTACCAGTGCTTTCTCCCAAAGCTTTGTCCAAAATAAAACTGTATTATTGAAACCTCCAAGTCTGACTCCGAAGTGGTAAATTTCCCACAACACTACCCTCTTGTACTTGGGCACGACACTGAAAGCAATTGAAGACTCTGGTTCCATTGTCATCAAAAATGGTGCTGAAGGAAAGCTAAAAATATAATTTTGGAGCCTGGGGTTTATTTATCAATGTGCAAAATAGATCATTTTACCTCCAGAGTAAGTCTTTGTACAAGTGGGATATCGGAGTGATTGTAATACATACAAAGTAAATGAAGTGAAGTGAAGGGGACATCAGCAGGGTATAGGGCACAAGCTAAATATATAACGGGTGCTACAACCCTGTCATATTCTCAATGAAGTTAAATGCTACTCACAATACAATGATGATAGCCCCTGAATGTACAGTATGAAAGACTGATTAAGAAGCAAATATAATTTCTGATTGCTTCTCGAAATTTGTATTTCAGTGCAGATTTCTGCAGAGATGGAATAATATATTGTTAGTGGACATTGGGAACACTGGTTCCATGTCCACGCCTGGTCCTGTGAAGTTACAAAGGGGTTCAAAGTCGCTTTAATGAAACCTAAATGGTCACTCTCTCTTTGCTTTGGAAAGCATCAGAGATTTCTAACTTAATCTCCATTCCTTTGTCAAAACTGCTGACTATTCCAGGATCAAACTGGAAGGTGGGGAAAGCTCCCAGTTTCTCTTAGTAGAAGCAAAATACTGTGGATGCTGGAAATATGAAATAAAAACAGAAAGCGCTGGGAATACTTAGCCGATCTGGCAGCATCTTTGGAGAGAGACAGAGTTAATATTTTGAATCATTTTTGACTTGAACATTACCCATGTTTCTCTCTTCACAGATGCTACCAGCCTTGCTAAGTCTTTCCAGCACTTTCTTTTTATTCCCAGCTTCTCTCCTCCGCTATAAACATTCTTCTTAAACCTCTCTGCCACACCTCCTCCACCCTCATCTCCAACAAGAGTGAAGAACTCATGGACTTCTTGTCACCAAGATTGAGTCCATACCGTCAGCTTCTTCCCTGCTTTTAACCGCACCCATTGTGACAAACTGCCTCAAAGTTTCACCCAGCCCTCGCCCCAAATTTGCAACTTCCTCTAGTTTATCTCCCATTTCCCTCACGTGAACTCGGAGCTGAGCTTATCCAACTGACCCACTTTCTGCTTCCACAATGCTGACAACCAACATCTCTCAAAGCAAAGGCAAAGTCGCCATAGTCCCAGATAACCATAGTCCCAGATAACCATAGTCCCAGATAACCATAGTCCCTGACTGGTGGTGATTTACCCTGAGATTGTCACACCTCAGGTAAGGGGCAAAGTTGAGAAGGTTGGGCCTTGATGAATAATCTAGGCCGGTACAGGAATTGAACTTGTAATGTTGGCATTGCTAACCAGCTGTCCAGCCAAATGAACTAAACCGTCCCCAAATCATTACACCATTTCCAATCTCCCTTAAGCTCTCCAATGTGTTGAATGGTACCTTCAAGATCTGTGCCCATATTTCCCATAATTCCATGGTTGAATCCCTCCAATCAGGTTTCAGCCTCAACACTGTAACAATCTTGACCGAAAGCACAAATGTAAAAAGTAAAGTTAAAGTTAGTAAAAGTTTATTTAGTAGTCGCAAGTAGGCTTGTGAAAATCTCCTAGTCGCCACACTCTGGCACCTGTTCAGGTACACTGAGGGAGAATTTAGCACGGCCAATGCACCTAACCAGCAGTCTTTTCGATTGTGGGAGGAAACCAGAGCACCTGGAGGAAACCCACGCAGACGCGGGGCGAACATACAGACTCTGCAAAGACAGCGACCCAAGCCGGGAATCGAACCTGGGTCTCTGGCGCTATGACACAGCAGTGCTAACCACTGCGCCAGATCAATGATTGGTGATTCATCTAAAAAATGAGGCATTTGCTTGCAATGCTAAATCTGATTCTAAACAATTGCAATGAGGAAGCAGCAGAATTATAATGTAGATTTACAGCTTCTTAGAAAAAGAACTGGACTTAGTGTTATGTAATGAGCCAGACGTGATAAAAGATCTTAAAGTAAGGGAACACTTAGGAAGCAGTGATCATAATATGGTAGAATTCAGTCTGCAATTTGAAAGAAGGAAGGCAGAATCAGATGTGAAGGTTCTACAGTTAAATAAAGGTAATTACAGGCGCATGAGGGAGGAACTGACAAAAATCGACTGGAAGCAGAGCCTAATGGGAAAGACAGTAGAACAGCAATGGCAGGAGTTTCTGGGAGTAATTGAGGACACAGTGCAGAGGTTCATCCCAAACAAAAGAAAGGTTATCAGAGGGGGGATTAGGCAGCCATGGCTGACAAAGGAAGTCAGGGAATGCATCAAGGCAAAAGAGAGAGCCTATAATGTGGCAAAGAGTAGTGGGAAGTCAGAAGATTGGGAAGGCTATAAAAACAAACAGAGGATAACAAAGAGAGAAATAAGGAAGGAGAGGATCAAATATGAAGGTAGGCTAGCCAGTAACATTAGGAATGATAGTAAAAGTTTCTTTAAATACATTAAAAACAAACGGGAGGCAAAAGTAGACATTGGGCCGCTCCAAAATGACGCTGGTAATCTAGTGATGGGAGACAAGGAAATAGCTGAGGAACTTAATAAGTACTTTGCGTCAGTCTTCACAGTAGAAGACATGAGTAATATCCCAACAATTCAGGAATGTCAGGGGGCAGAGTTGAATATGGTTGCCATCACAAAGGAGAAAGTGCTAGAGAAACTAAAAGGTCTGAAAATTGATAAATCTCCGGGCCCAGATGGGCTACATCCTAGAGTTCTAAAGGAGATAGCTGAAGAAATAGTGGAGGCGTTAGTTATGATCTTTCAAAAGTCACTGGAGTCAGGGAAAGTCCCAGAGGATTGGAAAATCGCTGTTGTAACCCCACTGTTCAAGAAGGGAACAAGAAAAAAGATGGAAAATTATAGGCCAATTAGCCTAACCTCAGTTGTTGGCAAAATTCTAGAATCCATCGTTAAGGATGAGATTTCTAAATTCTTGGAAGTGCAGGGTCGGATTAAGACAAGTCAGCATGGATTTAGTAAGGGGAGGTCGTGCCTGACAAACCTGTTAGAGTTCTTTGAAGAGATAACAAATAGGTTAGACCAAGGAGAGCCAATGGATGTTATCTATCTTGACTTCCAAAAGGCCTTTGACAAGGTGCCTCACGGGAGACTGCTGAGTAAAATAAGGGCCCATGGTATTCGAGGCAAGGTACTAACATGGATTGACGATTGGCTGTCAGACAGAAGGCAGAGAGTTGGGATAAAAGGTTCTTTCTCAGAATGGCAACCGGTGACAAGTGGTGTCCCGCAGGGTTCAGTGTTGGGGCCACAGCTGTTCTCCTTATATATTAACGATCTAGATGACGGGACTGGGAGCATTCTGGCCAAGTTTGCCGATGATACAAAGATAGGTGGAGGGGCAGGTAGTATTGAGGAGGTGGGGAGGCTGCAGAAAGATTTAGACAGTTTAGGAGAGTGGTCCAAGAAGTGGCTGATGAAATTCAACGTGGGCAAGTGCGAGGTCGTACACTTTGGAAAAAAGAATAGAGGCATGGACTATTTTCTAAACGGTGACAAAATTCATAATGCTAAAGTGCAAAGGGACTTGGGAGTCCTAGTCCAGGATTCTCTAAAGGTAAACTTGCAGGTTGAGTCCGTAATTAAGAAAGCAAATGTAATGTTGTCATTTATCTCAAGAGGCTTGGAATACAAAAGCAGGGATGTACTTCTGAGGCTTTATAAAGCACTGGTTAGGCCCCATTTGGAGTACTGTGAGCAATTTTGGGCCCCACACCTCAGGAAGGACATACTGGCACTGGAGCGGGTCCAGCGGAGATTCACACGGATGATCCCAGGAATGGTAGGCCTGACATACGATGAACGTCTGAGGATCGTGGGATTATATTCATTGGAGTTTAGGAGGTTGAGGGGAGATCTGATAGAAACTTACAAGATAATGAACGGCTTAGATAGGATGGACGTAGGGAAGTTGTTTCCATTAACAGGGGAGACTAGGACGCGGGGGCACAGCCTTAGAATAAAAGGGAGTCACTTTAGAACAGAGATGAGGAGAAATTTCTTCAGCCAGAGAGTGGTGGGTCTGTGGAATTCATTGCCACAGAGGGCTGTGGAGGCCGAGACGTTGAGCGTCTTCAAGACAGAAATTGATAAATTCTTGATTTCTCGAGGAATTAAGGGCTATGGGGAGAGAGCGGGTAAATGGAGTTGAAATCAACCATGATTGAATGGTGGAGTGGACTCGATGGGCCGAATGGCCTTACTTCCGCTCCTATGTCTTATGGTCTTATGGTCTAACAAATTATATTTGATTGTATTTCACCATTTCTGAATGATAAAACATTTCCATTCTCGCTCTTTCTAAAAACTTGACGATATGATTCATGCTTCAACAATTATTCACACATACACAGCAAAACATTCATGAATGCTTAGCCCATTGAGCAGATGCCAACTCAACTCAGTTTGAATTCCTCTCTCTCCCACTCCTGATTCAGGAAACATGCAAGTCCCATGTCAGAACTTCAGCTTGTAATATAGGCTGCCATTTCAGTGCAGTACTGAGGGAGTGCCACATTATTCAATACTGAGCCCATCAGCATTGCATTATGAAAAGGCGAGTAGGGAGATCTCCAGACATTCCGACCAACATTCCTTATTTTGTTGGCAGGCTGTTAAATGTTCAACTATTAGTTCAACTCCTCCTTCTATGGTTGACAATGACTCTCATTGAGTAAGCACAGACACTGGATGATGGAACATATGGGACAGAGCATTCAGATATTCAATATAGATTATCAGTTTATAACTGTGCTGGAGAGTAGCTTTTCAAATTCTGGGTCTATCTTCCAAGCTCTTCAAAGAACTGTTCAAAACCATGTTCCCTCACAGACCATATTTTTTCTACATCAAAGGCACGTTACAGATAGGATCTAACGGTGCATCTGTTCCTGAGTCCTTTGAAAATAATCTATTTGCGTAAAATGTTGTTAAATTGTTAACTTCAAAGATACTTTCCTTAAACAAGTCTTCTAGGTTGAAGTATTCTCCAATCCTTTGAAGAGTAGCCTTTATTAACCATTATCTTTCTTAACACTTGTGGACAGACTTTGTCTTTCCAGAATCAGCTTGTTCAGCCATGAACAGAAGTATAGCAGGTGATCTCATCGAATCTCACCAAGGTTCTGAGGCTGCAATCATTTCCAACATCTCTCCCAGATGTTAGCAGGTCTGTCTACCTGAGCCACCAAAGTTGTCATTATTGTCCCTTAATCTCTGTGCACGAGGATTTCCCATACCATGGATACCATCTTACAAGTTGACCTTTGAAGCCTCAAAAAATCCCTCCAGAAACTAGGGTCACTTATATAACGTATCTAAAACAGCCACCATCGTGAGTGGTTGCTATCTTTGTCCATTGTGACTTGGGGTCTGCTCTATGTGTCAATGTGTTAAACTCCTGCACATCTTCCCAACACAGCGCCTGCTTGGTCTCTTGCGCCCAGTTACAAGGTACCACTAAGCAAAACATCCATTTGTGGGGTGGGAATTTGAGGCTGATTACTAACGTGAGTACAGCATGTTGTGCCTGAAAAGGGAAGTCGAGTTAGACACTGATTAAATGCAAAATTATGATTCCTGGGCCTGAGAAAAAACAGGGTTGTCTTCAATGCTGGGTCAATTTTTATACTGTGATCTATATTATATAACGTAAAAGTAGAAGATAAACCATTGTTCCTCCCAAGACATTGCCAACCTGTTATCTTGGAACAAAAACAGAAAATGCTGCAAAATCTCAGCAGGTCTGACAGCCTCTGTGGAGAGAATAGAGTAAGAAGTCTCACAACACCAGGTTAAAGTCAAAGTCAGGTTAAAGAATAGAGCCACACAGCACTCTTTAGCTCTGAAGAAGAGACATCCTGACTCGAAACGTTAGCTCTGTCCTCTGTTATGAAATTGAGTCGAGTAATTGTAGATTGGTGATGAAAAATTGTAAAATGCTAGGGAGAAAGCATTGCGTGGTCCCTTTAAAGGTGGTGCTTTTTCTGTGCTTAGAAAGTTTTGAAAAATGCAAGTACATACAGAGTACCCAAATGAAACATTGGTATCGAAAGGCCAAGCAGCAGGGTTACCAAGGCAACAGGCTTTAAACAGGCTTTTGACTTCAACCAATCTTAGATGCAATGAGGTTTAGCTATTAGCCCTTAAATGTCAAGATATCTAACACAGGCAAAGCTTCTGGTGTTTGCACAGGCTAAGATGATCAGTGAAACCACAGCATGCAGAGGTTCCCGAACGCTGCCGCTTTGGCATCATTTCCTGAGTGTTAAAGACCCACAAACCAAAAGCACTGAAAAGGCAACCATGACATCCAGGCGAGTGCGCAACTTAATGCAGCATCTGGTAGTGCTGTAGGGGCAGATGCAGATGGAACGTCAAGAAATCTTAGCAGATGTGTCCATAAGTGGTAATTTACTGAAGTGAAATAAACAAACCACCTCCACGGAGTTGAAAAGAATTGGTTCATTACAGCAAGGGACAGAATCGAGCTCCAGTGGGAATAAACAGATTAACTATCCACTTTGTGCAAGCTCTCAGTCCTCACAGACATTATCCTTTTACCATTAACCTTAAAACCAATGCTCTCTTTTAATATAAATTCCCCAGAAAATTCACATATGGAGTGCAAACCTCAGTTCAGTTCTCCATTTCCAATCTTGCTAGATGAGACTTTTCCTCTACACTGCGCATTGTATCAGATTGTTTCTTGGAGGGCCTTTTTTCTGCACATCAATTGTGGACACCCGTACAAAGCCCAATTTATCAACCAAATTGAGGAATCGCTGAAGACGTTAAGATGCTTGTTATCTTGTCATAGTATAATACCAGCACCTTTGCTGACCATAAGGCTTTCTTGTAATTAGCTGCAAGTTTATTTCAGAAAGCTCAGAGGTCATTTTGGAAGTGGGTATTGCTATGTTAATACTGGACAACTCAGAGATCCTCGAGTGAACGCTGGTTTGATAGATTCTAACTTTGTTTTTTTTAAAAACTGAGGAGGTAAGTTACTGAGCACATTCACAAGAATGTGTACTTTTAACACAAAGAGTACAAAGTTTAGAGTCATAGAGGTTTACAGCATGGAAACAGGCCCTTCGGCCCAACTTGTCCATGCCGCCCTTTAAAGAAGAAGAATGAACTGTATTACACTCGGTGAAAAGGTTGGAAAGATTTTAGTACAAATACCAGAAAATGATTCAAATTCACACTACTCCTTTTATCCCAGCAACACGCTTACAGACACAAAACCCCAGTGATGATTTACCACTTCTCAACCCCACAAGTTCTTGCTTGGATTGGCACAGACACAAATGGTTTTCTTCCAGGAGATTTCGGAGCATTCACTTTTCCCCTCCCTTGAGACACAATGCAAACTGACCATTGCTTCAGTTTTGAATCAAACACACGAATCTTAGTTACCCAGCAGTCTTGCAGATGTTCTTACCAGGGAGATTAGAAGTCCCGCCTCCACTCTCTGGTACACACACCAACCGACTATTTCAATGCTCTCCTAGCTAGTCTCCCAACTTCCATCGATCTCATTCAAAACTCTGCACCTGTATCCTAGCTTGCACCAAGTCTCCTCCACCTATGATCCCTGTGCGTGCTGACCTACATTCGTTCCCAGTCCGACAATATATCAAATTTTGAGTTCTCACCCTCATTTTAAATTTAGCTTATGTCACCACTTCTTCATATCTCTGTGACCTGGTTCTAGTCAAAAGAGTCCAAGAACTCTGCATTACTCCAATCTGGCCTATTATCCATCTTCCTGTCACTTCGCTCACATTGAAAGTATGGCCACCAATCATTTAGATGCTAGGTTCTGAAATACTCATGCAAAGGCCATTCGGCCTTTTTCCCATTTAAAAAACTTTAGCTTTTTGACCAAGATTTTATTCACCTGACCATCCCGCTGCACTGATTTTTTAGCGCAGCGGGCCGGGAGATTCCAGCAACATCCGATGTGTGGGATCCGTGCTGGGCGTGCCAGCGCCTGATTTCCGGTGGGGTCATATCCACGCCAGAAATCAGCGGGGAGGCGCATAAATTATGGTAATACTAATTACCATATATTTTAAATGTTATTAACCTGCCTGGACTGAAGTCTCCAGTCCTGCTAGCATCTCCCCCCCGTCAGAGTGGTTCACTATAGTTCCCCACTATAGTCTGAGGATTCGGGGTAGACCATTTAGGATGGAAATGAGGAAACATTTCTTCACCCAAAGAGCGGTGAGCCTTTGGAATTCATTACTACAGGAAGTAGTTGATGTCAAAACATTGAATGTTTTCAAGAGGCGGCTGGATACAGCACTTGGGGCGAATGGGATCAAAGGTTATGGGGAGAAAGCAGGATTAGGCTATTGAGCTGGATGATCAGCCATGATCGTGATGAATGGTGGAGCAGGCTCGAAGGGCCGAATGGCCTCCTCTGGTCCTTTCTTCTATGTTTCTATGAATTCAACACCCAGAATTTTTGGGGGAGAATTTCAGCCCTAATTTTTCATGTCAATTACAGTCTTGAGAAGTACCTTCAGATATTTTATTAGGTGAAAGCAGCTATTGGCTGATGTTCAATACTCATTATCCCCTTCATTACATTGGGGGTTTTTGTGATAAGTTACAGGATTGCCACAAAGTTAGCTGTTACCGGTTTTATGAAACATCAGTCAGTGCAACTTCACAATCAAATCACCATCCGACCTAATGTAAATCAGATTCCGACTGAGGATGCTGCTGGAGATTTTGTAATGCATGGTACACATTTATCAGACATGTAAACTCTTACCATCCTCCACTGTGGCTATCTTGTCCTCTGGCTGAAAACTATTATATTATTCATTTTCTTTGGCAGTTAAACGGATGCTGCGGCTCGGATGGAGATCAACGCAGGTTTAAAACCTAATCCCAATGGCTGAGATAGCTTTGCTTTCAAAACTAAAAAATAATGTTATACAGAGCCACAGACTTAACACGTACATTATTCACAAAACAACCCTGCACCAAGAATATAATGCATCAGTTTTTGAAGTGTAACCTTTCAGACAATGCTTCATCCAATTTTCTTGAAATCTGTATCCTGCAATCTTGTTGCTCTCTGTCCCATTCATTTCTCTTATTCATTAGCTCACCTCGTCCTTTTTCACTCGGTACATCGAACGTTCAGCATTGCTAACACCAACTGTGTCTAATAAGCCGAAAGACTTGACGTGCGGTTTGTTTTCCTGCATGGCTGTTTCTCCAGCTGTTCTTCAGCAACTTGTGAGATTCAAGTCAGCATAATTACATTCTCATTTTGTGCCAAACACAGAATTATATCTTGTGTATGTGCAAAGGAGGGAGTAATACAGTTCAGGGGCACTGGGTGAACAAATTGTGGTGCCTGTGAGAAAAACTGGAGATGCTCTAGTGTGCTTGCTCACAAATTCACTGTTCAAAAATTGTAGATATTATAATAGGAATTTATTTAATAAATCCTCCAAGAATGTATTATTAAATATTAAAGCTAATTGACTTTCTGCAGCTTTTAAGCAGTTCATTCTGAAACCAAAGTATTGGTGATGAAAGCACTGCAAGACCTGCTGCAACTTTATTTAAATAAAGATAAACGCAAAATACTGGGGAATTACAACATGCTGCTGTGCAGAGGGACCTGGGGGTCCTTGTGCATGAGACGCAAAAACCCAGTCTGCAGGTGCAACAGGTGATCAAGAAGGCAAATGGGATGTTGGCCTATATCGCAAGGGGGATAGAATATAAAAGCAGAGATGTCTTGCTGCATCTGTACAGGGCATTGGTGAGGCCGCAGCTGGAATACTGTGTGCAGTATTGGTCCCCTTATTTGCAGAAGGATATATTGGCCTTGGAGGGAGTGCAGAGAAGGTTCACCAGGTTGATACCAGAGATGAGGGGTGTTGATTATGAGGAGAGACTGAGCAGATTGGGTTTGTATTCGTTGGAATTTAGAAGGCTGAGGGGGGATCTTATAGAGACCTATAAGATAATGAAGGGGCTGGATAGGGGAGAGGTGGAGAGATTCTTTCCACTTAGAAAGGAAACTAGAACTAGAGGGCACAGCCTCAAAATAAAGGGGGGTCAGTTTAGGACAGAGTTGAGGAGGAACTTCTTCTCTCAGAGGGTGGTGAATCTCTGGAATTCTCTGCCCACTGAAGTGGTGGAGGCTACCTCGTTGAATATGTTTAAATCACGGGTAGATGGATTCCTGATCGGTAAGGGAATTAGGGGTTATAGGGATCAGGCGGGTAAGTGGAACTGATCCATTTCAGATCAGCCATGATCTTATTGAATGGCGGGGCAGGCTCGAGGGGCTAGATGACCTACTCCTGCTCCTATTTCTTATGTTCTTAAGTTCTTATGAAACAAAAACAGCAGACTCTCTTTCCTCTCAGCTCTGACGAAGGGTCATCTAGCCTCGAAATGTTGGCTCTACTCTCTCTCCACATGCTGTCAGACCTGCTGCGATTTTCCAGCATTTTTCTGTTTTTGCAATACATTTAAATCTTTCATAAATGAAACCTAATTAATCAAATCTTAAAATGCAGGAATGAGATCCAAGACATTTAAGTCATACATAAACCTGGCCGCACTTGGAATATAGTGTTCAATTCTGGTCGCCACACTACCAGAAGGATGTGGAGGCTTTGGAGAGGGTACAGAAAAGATTTACAAGGGATGTTGTCTGGTGTGGAGGGCATTAGCTATGAGAGGTTGGAGAAACTTGGTTTGTTCTCACTGGGCAACAGAGGTTGAGGGGCGACCTGATAGAAGTCTACAAGATTATGAAAGGCATGGACAGAGTGGATAGTCAGAAGCTTTATCCCAGGGTGGAAGAGTCAATTACTAGGGGGCACAGGTTTAAGTTCCAAGGGGCAAGATTTAAAGGAGATGTACCAGGCAAGTTGTTTTAAACAGAGGGTGGTGGGTGCCTGGAACTCGCTGCCGGGGGAGGTAGTGGAAGCGCATATGGTAGTGACTTTTAAGGGGTGCCTTGACAAGTATATGAATGAGATGGGAATAGAAGGATATGGTCCCCGGAAGGGTAGGGGGTTTTAGTTAAGTCGGGCAGCATGGTCGGTGCAGGCTTGGAGGGCCGAAGGGCCTGTTCCTGTGCTGTAATTTTCTTTGTTCATAAATCTGTTTTTCTAAATGTAGTTCTTCATAAAAAACATTGTACTTTCCAAAGCAGTGAATCCTGTGTTCAGGAATACTAATTTGCTTACAGAGGGATAAGTAAGTGGAATGGAAGTGCATGCTAGAATAATAATGAACTCTACGCACAATAGTTTTACATGCCAAATGGCCTCTTTTCCTATTATGGCTAGAACCTCATCACACTCATTCTGTTGCTCCATTCACATCCCCAATTAAAAATTTAGTGTAGAAACAGGGACAGTAGCCCTTTTTTTGTCTTTTGACATTACATTTTAATGGGTATAATTCATTGGAGGTTGTCACCCCTTCCCTATTGAACACATTAGAGCACAACCATCACCTGCCAATTTAGCTGCACATTGCAAATCAAGCCAACTTCACTAATGAGCACCACAAGATAGCATTGAAGAAATGAACTCTCAGTCTGGGCTTTGTTACTGATTGGTACAGTGTTCATTTCCAATCCTAGCAATTTTTATATGTTGCAATGAAACCTTTGTTTTTTAGATTTTTTTCCTTTGTTTCTGCATTCTTGTAAGTCAGCACCTGTGGAGAGTAACCGTTCGTTAAACTGGAGATTGAATATTCCCAGGGTTGATGCATTTGATTTTCCCTAGGAACAGGAGCAGGAACCACTGGGATATATTAATAGATCGGTTTAAGGGTCAGTGAACAGCAGTTAGACAGAAACAGGCAAAGAAGGCAGCAGCGAGCTTCTTTCAGCTGAAGTGCTATTGTGAGCTCTGAGGTACATAGAAATTAGGAGTAGGCCATTCAGCCCTTCGAGCCTGCTCTGCCATTATGATCATGGCAGCACAATGGTTAGCACTGCTACTCGTCAGCGCCAGGGACCCAGGTTCAATGCTGGCCTCGGGTCACTGTGTGTGTGGAGTTTGCACTTTCTCCCTGTGACTGTGTGGGTTTCCTCCCATAGTCCAAAGATTTCCCAACTCCTGTTCAACTGATCACTGAGAGGAAATGTTAATTAGTTCACTACCTGCAAAATGATATTGAGCCTCTCCAATGACTTAGGTGCCAATTTAATTGGCCATCAGGGGCTTAATCATCCTCAGGGCAGCCACTCTAAGCCTATTTAAACTCCTTTATGAAGATGGCATCTTGCAGTCTTGTCCTAATCTTGTCTATCTTAGAGGGCCTTGCAGCACTGTCACTGTCTGTGTGGAGTTTGCACATTCTCCCCGTGTCTGCGTGGGTTTCCCCCGGGTGCTCCAGTTTCCTCCCACGTCTGAAAGACATGCTGGTTAGGTGCATTGACTCGAACAGGTGCTGGAGTGTGGCGACTAGGGGAATTTCACAGGAACTTCATTGCAGTGTTAATATAAGCCTTACTTGTGACTAATAAATAAACTTTAACTTTAACCTGATTTTACAATGTTGCATGTCCAGAATCAAATATTAGAGCTGGAATATTTTTACATTTTTTCCAATACTAATACTGAAGTAGGCCGATAGACTTAGTATGGGTTTTGTTCCTTGCATCCACAAAGTGTTACGTCCAAATCCCATCTTTACCTGTACATGTTTTGGTAACTGTGATGTTCAATTCTGTCATTTGGCAACCTGTACCTCTGCCTGAACCATAAGAATTATTGCATACTAATGTCAAAAATTTGAGACCCAAGGGACTCATCAAAAGACATTTTGTCCATTCAAGTTCCTGGGCCTCGATGGTGAGTCAAATCAAAACAATGTGAACTGATCTTTGATATTTTGCGATTTTTGTAACGGAGGAAAGGAAACCTGAACTTCACAAATAACTGCAAAAGCTGGTCCATATGAAACATTTACACAAATATTTTCTCAGGTTCTGTTTATTCATCGATTTCCAATTGTACAAATAATGGTAAAAAGTAACAAAAACAGACTGGAAGCCCAAGTATATTTACAAACTTGTATCATTATGAGGTCAGTCTAGTTTTTGCACAACAATCCTAGTGTTTGGTACCATGATATGTCCAGTTTCAACACTTGATCATGACTCTATAGCTTTATACACATAGAAATATGTCTTTCAAGTACTGCAATACAGAACTGGTAAATTAATAAACACCCATCAATACATATTAGATCCAATGCTAACCATCGGAAATGTCTAAAGTTTAGAACAAGATATACACCAGTAAGCCCTGCTTAGTGTCTACACAGCATTCACAGCCCCTGAACCAGGATACAAATATTTTTTTGAAACTTAATTTTACAACAGTAAAATAATAATCAGACTGTGACTCAAATTAGGTGAAGCAGCTACTCCCCTGCCCATTAGTGCACCTTTACTGAGATTATTACTGTTAATTAAAATAAAATCAAGACATAATGAAGAATATCTACCAAAAAATCTCTACAAAATAGGTTAGCTGTTCATCAATAATCAAATCCCCTCAAGTTATTTAAGCAGGCATGTTCGGTTAAAAATACAGCTGCTTTGTAATTTGTATATAATTTCAACACTTAAAAAATACCCCTTCACTGGGCCACTCTTTAGATTCAAAAGCCATTTGATGGCATTATATCCTGCTCTGTATGAATGAGTAATTACACTTGTTAGTTAAACAGGTAATTGTCCAACAATTCTATTGTTTTCTCAAAGAGTCCCAACATAAGTTGACACATCCCAGCAGTAAAAACGACACCAGCATTGCCCGTTGATTTTAGCTCAGGATTTGCCAATCCACTCAAGCTCATTTACCATGGGCTTGGCTTGGGTGCAGAAGCTGTCATTTCTTGACTGGGCTGATCTATGCTGCCTGCTGCATAATGGGATGCTTCACTATTGAGGCAGTCCGTTGACAGCTGCCTCTCTACAAAATTAAATTTGAATCAGGAAATCGTGGAGCTAATCTGACCGCGGTCACAAAGGATGCCATTTCCCCATATGATTCCGTTCTCTTGGTGAGGGGGTGGTTGCATAGTGGCAAATGTTTCCGCAAGGAAACTAAGGATTGTTTAAAAGTTGACACAAGTGCAAAAGCAGAGATAGGTTTGAACCATACAGAATCCATTCGAGTTCAACCCAAATACAGATTTGTACCAGTCAAAGGAGTGGCTCGGGAAACAGGGTTAACAATTCTTTAAATCCTTACATTTGTACACAACGGCTACTAACATAAGGGGCGTCAGTTTTATAACCTTAAAAAGAAATCACACAATAAAATTATAAATAGATAGAATTTCATCCCCTTAAGCTATATTATGATTCCAACACAAAAATGGCAATACTTAATTCCCCTCATGCTTTATTCAAATACTTTGCCCTCTTTGTTACTGCCGTCCTGTAAAGAATCTGACATTTTCATATACCATAAAGACTCTCAATCCCAAAGTACCCTTTAGAATCATATGCTCCACTGAATATCTTAAAACTACCTTGAACTTTAACTCCAAGACCCAGATTTGAAAATGGGTTTTCTTCACATCTGCAAATTCATCGTGCGTAGGCTGATAAGGACACCACCCTGTTGTGGAACAGAACCGTGCTTGTAATCCTTTCCAGTTGTTCATAGCTTAACTAAGTATCTTCTGGTGTCGTTCGGCTTTGCTCATATGCAGGTCCATAGTTTAAAATACAACAATGCTACTAAAGCAAAATACACAATGCTTCCAGACACTTAAAATTCTGATCCCACCGCTGCTTCCGTGTGAAAGTGATAGCAATGATGCTGGCAGGATAGAATTGATTTGAACTCAAAAAAATAGTTGAGATGTTTGCAGACTATCATGATCAATTATCATTTTCAGAAAAGAAGTAAACACCGCAGCTTGAAGTTACACTACAACAATAGTACATGATCTTTCGGCCCTAACTGCAAAATCCAATGATCGTAATTGGGTTTGTTTTGGGGGAAGGATCCAAAGGAAACAGTGAAAAACCCATGGATTTAATGAAAATATGTTCAACATAAAAACAAAATCCTTTTCCTCACAGTTTATATACTAAAGCTTTGGGGATAGTGCACATCCTTACCCACTGGTGTATAAACTGAAGCACTATCGACCCAGTTAAATACGATTACTCTGCTTCATCATTCCCACACAGGGGGTGTTAGTGCTGTTCGTAATGTTTCTTCTTTGATTAAACAGCTAAATTTCTTGATCGTATCCAAGCACTTGTTGAGGAAGAAGTTCTAAAAATGCATTTCTGATGATGTGCTGTATTAAAGAAAGCGGAAATCACAGCTACACAAGTGAACTTCAGTTTCATGTTCTCCCTGGTATGGGATGTTGTTGCTCAGATGGTTTTAATTCTCCCTCACGTTGATCTGGGACACCCATTGCCACATTTCCAGTAAACACACACTCACCCCAGAGTTTCAGCTACATGGAGTTAAAATAAAGAGACAAAATGTAGATGACATTAAACTTAAAACATACACAAAAATGTAGTGATTGAAGAATTAAGATACACAACACATTGATTTCCACAGAAGAAAGGCTTGAAATGATCCTGTTCCAAGTCTTGAATTTTTTGGTGCATTTTTAAACAACTTATCTAGAATATGTATGAAAAAGATTTTGAGCCAACACGTAATGCAGATTACAAAGGGGAGTTGGAAGAATAAATAGGAGCCTAGCAACATTGCCATAGGACACATACGTAGAACAGTACAGCACAGTACAGGCCCTTCGGCCCTCGATATTGTGCCGAGCTTTGTCTGAAACCAAGATCAAGCTATCCCACGCCCTATCATTCTGATGTACTCCATGTGCCTATCCAATAACCGCTTGAAAGTTCCTAATGTGTCCGACTCCACTATCACAGCAGGCAGTCCATTCCATGAACAGGAATAGATCTAATTTATCTAATCCCAACAACTAAGCAGATTGCCGGGCTGCCTTTTCAGCTGCAAACAATGGAACAATGAGCAGACAATGAAAAACAGGAAAAAGCAAAACATGGAACACAGATCATTAACATTTCCTTGGAAAAGGAAAAATTCAAAGGTTCCTAATTTCAACTGTGCCATGCATGACTAAAATGCAGCATGTTTCTATGCTATTATAAACAGCATCATAGTTTATAATTCATAATCCATTTTGCAGCTATTAATAATTAAATGCTGGTTGCATGTTTAAATGAATATTTTGAACAGAAAGCATCCATGGCCTACGCGACGACACAAAACTGCAAATAGAATTCAAATAGATTTTTGTTATCAATAGATAAAGGAAGATTTTCTTTTGAATAGAAAATAAACTGCATTCTTTCAAAGTCCTTGAGGTGCTGTTTTGCAGCATCGCAATGAGGCTGTTAATAATTATATTTCTGCAGAGTTCAATCATATTACAGATGCCAGGTTGCCGGCTTTTGTTCATTGAAACATGGCTTCAGATTTGAGCAGTGTGTGAATCAGTGTATATAACATACAGCGGTTTACTGCAAAATCTGCTATTGATTTTTGAATGACACAATGAACCAAGGTATGTGCATAAAACCTTGTAAGAAATAATTGGCCAGGATGATTTAGGAATAACATGAGAAATTAGTTCAAAATATGAAACTAAGTTATAAAACAAAGTGTCTACCTTTCATCAATACTGCTTGTCATAATATGGGGAAAGCAGATTGGTGGAATGAGACCATTCCTGCCAGTTTTAAACCCCCTTAGCTCTCGTGCTCAATGACTTTGTTGTGATGCACAAGAACTGGTGAAACTGCCTAATGAAACAATCTTAGCCCAAAGGACAGTCATCGCTTGGTTTCTAACTTCAGCTCCAGTTGAGTCAAATGATCTTTTGCCAGAGATGGCAATCTGTATATAATTATTGTCCCTAGCTGGTTAATAGATAATAGTTGCAGTAAGTAGTCTCTCTACACCAGGTTAAAGTCCAACAGGTTTATTAGGTAGCATGAGCTTTCGGAGCGTCGCTCCTTCATCAGGTGAGTCTGATGAAGGGGCAATGCTCCAAAAGCTCGTGCTACCAAATAAACCTGTTGGACTTTAACCTGGTGTTGTGAGACTACTTACTGTGCCTACCCCAGTCCAACGCCGGCATCTCCACATCATAGTTAATAGTTGGTCATGTTTCATCAATACAAAACTAAATTTTAGTTTGTTGAACAGAGGTCCCAAGTTCAGTCCATTTTACCTTCAGTAACTTATTGGTGCAAAGCAAGAAAACCAAACTGAAAAACGGACTGTAGATCTATTCATGTCCAAACTTTCAGATATGGTACATGTATATAAAGCACTCACACATACACTGGCCCAGTAACTGTACTGTTCTTCTGGTAACTGCCGTCCAGAGAGAAGGGGGCTGGAGGTGGAGGGACAAGAAAGGGTCATGAAGTGAAAAAGTAGTCACCTCACAATTCTCATCAGGGGATAAAAATTACAGGGAAACCTAGCTGCATCACTTGTATGCGAGTCTACACAGTGAAGTAATTTAAGCAAGGAAACCTTCTGTCAGGCCTTTATGTCATGGGGTGAACAAGATGAGAGATCACACGACACGAGGTTATAGTCCAACAGGTTTATTTGAAATCACAAGCTTTCGGAGCGCTGCTCATTCGTCAGGTGAACTCCAACATCAATTTTCAGGCTGGTGGACTGAGTACAGGGCAGAGGGAAAGCCTGGAAATTGCCCCTGCTCAGGTGATAGTTGGGAAAGGGCCTCCACCAACAGCCTCCTTTCAATATCTGGTGCCCCCTCCACAAGGTCTGATCCCTGTGGGAGCTGTTACCCCCAGCCTCTCCACCAACACCCCAATTCTCCTTCTGCCCACCCAGCAGGGTCTCATCTGCCATCCCTGAGACCTCCACACTGATCTGGTCTGAGAATCACGGGAGTTAGACTCTGGGAACTGCTTACAGTCTCAGTCCAGTCTATTGCAGCTTCTGGTGCTGCTGGGACTCGTGAGCTTCTGGCCACACTGGCCGGCAGCTCACTGAGACAGAACTTCCTCCTGGGTAAGGGCAGAAGTCCCATCTCCGCTGAATTAATGCTTGTTGGAGTATTAGATGGCTGTGGGACAGCCAGCGTCACTGGGGGTGCATTCACCGCTAACTCTTTGGATAGTGGAATGGGAAACACCTGCCACGCAAAAAACCCTGCCCGTGGACACACAAGGCTGTTGCACATCTTTAGCTAACAATGTTACCAGTTACCTTTAGGGAAGCTTATGTAGGGATGAGGAAACAAGGTTCAGATGGCTCGATTGAGGGTTACAAGTTAGTAAGGAATGAGCTGAAAAAGGGGCTTAGGAGACCTAGGAGGGGGCATGAGAAGTCCTTGGCGGGTCGGATCAAGGAAAACCCCAAGGTTTTTTACTCTTATGTGAGGAATAAAAGAATGACCAGGGTGAGGTTAGGGCCGGTCAAGGACAGTAGTGGGAACTTGTGTATGGAGTCAGTAGAGATAGGAGAGGTGATGAATGAATACTTTTCTTCAGTGCTCACCAAGGAGAGGGGCCATGTTTTTGAGGAAGAGAAGATGTTACAGGCTAATATGCTGGAGGAAGTAGATGTTCGGAGGGAGGATGTACTAGCAGTTTTGAATAAACTGAAGGTCGATAAGTCCCTGGGCCTGATGAAATATATCCTAGGATTCTTTGGGAGGCAAGGGATGAGATTGCAGAGCCTTTGGCTTTGATCTTTGGGTCCTCACTGTCCACGGGGGTGGTGCCAGAGGGCTGGAGAATGGCGAATTTTGTTCCTCTGTTGAAGAAAGGGAATAGAAATGACCCTGATAATTATAGACTGGTTAGTCTTACTTCGGTGGTTGGTAAGTTGATGGAAAAGGTCCTTAGGGATGGGATTTACGACCATTTAGAAAGATGCGGATTAATCCGGGATAGTCAGCACGGATTCGTGAAGGGCAAGTCGTGTCTCACAAATTTGATAGAGTTTTTTGAGGAGGTAACTAAGTGTGTTGATGAAGGTAGGGCAGTTGATGTCATGTACATGGATTTTAGTAAGGTGTTTGATAAGGTCCCCCATGGTCGGCTTATGATGAAAGTAAGGAGATGTAGGATAGAGGTAAAGTTGGCCGATTGGATAGGTAACTGGCTATCTGATCGAAGACAGAGGGTGGTGGTGGATGGAAAATTTTCGGACTGGAGGCAGGTTGCTAGCGGAGTGCCACAGGGATCAGTGCTTGGTCCTCTGCTCTTTGTGATTTTTATTAATGACTTAAGAGGAGGGGGGCTGAAGGGTGGATCAGTAAATTTGCTGATGCCACCAAGATTGGTGGAGTAGTGGATGAGGTGAAGGCTGTTGTAGGCTGCAAAGAGACATAGATAGGATGCAAAGCTGGGCTGAAAAATGGCAGATGGAGTTTAACCCTGATAAATGTGAGGTGATTCATTTTGGGAGGACAAATTTAAATGTGGATTACAGGGTCAAAGGTAGGGTTCTGAAGAATGTGGAGGAACAGAGAGATCTTGGGGTCCATATCTACAGATCTCTGAAGGTTGCCACTCAAGTGGATAGAGCTGTGAAGAAGGCCTATAGTGTGTTAGCTTTTATTAACAGAGGGTTGGAGTTTAAGAGCCGTGGGGTTATGCTGCAACTGTACAGGACCTTGGTGAGACCACATTTGGAATATTGTGTGCAGTTCTGGTCACCTCACTATAAGGAGGATGTGGAAGCGCTGGAAAGAGTGCAAAGGAGATTTACCAGGATGCTGCTTGGTTTGGAGGGTAGGTCTTATGAGGAAAGGTTGAGGGAGCTAGGGCTGTTCTCTCTGGAGCGGAGGAGATTGAGGGGAGACTTAATAGAGGTTTATAAAATGATGAAGGGGATAGATAGAGTGAATGTTCAAAGACTATTTCCTCGGGTGGATGGAGCTATTACAAGGGGGCATAACTATAGGGTTCATGGTGGGAGATATAGGAAGGATGTCCGAGGTAGGTTCTTTACGCAGAGAGTGGTTGGGGTGTGGAATGGACTGCCTGCAGTGATAGTGGAGTCAGACACTTTAGGAACATTTAAGCGGTTATTGGATAGGCACATGGAGCACACCAGGATGATAGGGAGTGGGATAGCTTGATCTTGGTTTCAGATAAAGCTCGGCACAACATCGTGGGCCGAAGGGCCTGTTCTGTGCTGTACTGTTCTATGTTCTACCTTTATGCAGAAAATTAGCTGAAAATAGCCACATATATTTACAAAACATCGATCCTCCCCACTGCCTAAGGCAGTCCTGTCAAGTTAATGATCATATCAAGAAAATCTAACAATCTTCTTTTAGACAATAAGACATAGGAGCAGAATTAGGCTACTCGGCCCATCGAATCTGCTACGTCATTCAATCTTGGCTGATTTTTCTCATCCTCATTCTCCTGCCTTTTCCCCATAACCCCTGATCCCCTTATTAATCAAGAACCTATCTATCTCTGCCTTAAAGACACTCACTGACCTAAACTAAACTTTTGACGCTTAGTTTAGTTTAATTAGTTTTGAAGGTAATTTTTTTAACCTTGAATTATGTGTTGAGCTCCACGGTAGCTCAACATCATGCACCTGCTAACCACTGTGAATTTGCCATTAGTCTTTCCGCAGATTCTGCACTCCTCTTTTAATCTTCCCCTTCTAACTATACAACCAATTATTTCTGATTGCAGCAAAGTAGTCATTACTTGCTCAAATTCAACAACTGCCTCACTCTAGCACAGTTGAGCGGCACGGTAGCACAGTGGTTAGCACTGCTGCTTCACAGCTCCAGGGTCCCGGGTTCGATTCCCGGCTCGGGTCACTGTCTGTGTGGAGTTTGCACATTCTCCTCGTGTCTGCGTGGGTTTCCTCCGGGTGCTCCGGTTTCCTCCCACAGTCCAAAGATGTGCGGGTTAGGTTGATTGGCCAGGTTAAAAATTGCCCCTTAGAGTTCTGAGATGCGTAGGTTAGAGGGATTAGCGGGTAAATATGTGGGGGTAGGGCCTGGGTGGGATTGTGGTCGGTGCAGACTCGATGGGCCGAATGGCCTCCTTCTGCACTGTAGGGTTTCTATGGTTTCTAATGTGGAGATGCCGGCGCTGGATGGGGGGTGCACAGTAAGAAGTCTCACAACACCAGGTTAAAGTCCAACAGGTTTATTTGGTAGCACGAGCTTTCAGAGCACTGACCCTTCATCAGATGATGAACACACCTGATGAAGGAGCAGCACTCTGAAAGCTCGTGCTACCAAATAAACCTGTTGGACTTTAACCTGGTGTTGTGAGCTCCAATAAGTTACTAGTCTCATCCACTGTTCCCTGGCAGATCTGTACACATCAAGCATCTCATTAGACAGAGCTTATACGATTCCAAATCCAATTTCACACAGGGCACTGCAATCCTTGTCTAATTTCTGAAAGAAAGCGAAAAAACCAATAATAGCTCAACATCATGCACCTGCTAACCACTGTGAATTTGCCATTAGTCTTTCCGCAGATTCTGCACTCCTCTTTTAATCTTCCCCTTCTAACTATACAACCAATTATTTCTGATTGCAGCAAAGTAGTCATTACTTGCTCAAATTCAACAACTGCCTCACTCTACCCACACTGACTGATCTTTATCATATGCTAAACTTTACAGCCTTGGTGCTGCAGGCAGGTTGGAAGTCGCTTGAGGGTCTTCTCAGTCTTTCCACTGCTGCAATTGATTTCGATATGCTTCATAAAAATAGCATAGTATTACTAAATGGATTAGTCATATTTACAAAAAGCACATCAATGCTGGAACTTATTTCCCTCAGCAGCTTTCCATGGTTAAGGCAACTAGCATGCATTGCTGTATCTAAAGTTGGTGACTTTCTGTGAACCTCTTAATATTTATAGAAAAACCATTTCCTCATGGGTGTTATCATAATAAAAGAGCTGGGCTCATGTCAAATTGTAAATGTAAGGTGGTATCGCAGTAGCCTGCTTAATGATATCAAATAATGCACCTTTTAAAAATCTGCTCGTCATTCAGAAACTAACGATTGATGCAAAGATGGTGACAATTATCAGAACTCCTCAAATCCAGAAACGCAAAATAATTTTTTCTTTCAATTTACCCAACAAGCTATTAAATAGTGAAAAACAAAACACCAAAGATGCTGGAATCCAAACAGAAACAGCAAATGCTGGAATTGCGCAGTTAACACAGTCAGGGCTGCTGTGGAAAACAGACTAATTAACATTTTGGGGTGTCTTTCAACACGGAAATGTTAAATTGTCGGTTCACTGCACAGATGCTGAGTGATTTGCTGTTAGTTTCTAGCATTTAGATAGACTCTGCAGGTAAATACAGCGGTTAACAGTCTCAATTATGGACAGTGAAAGAAGAGTGTTTACTCAACAAGCGAAGTCCTCTAAGCATAAAATACCAAGTGAAAAGGCAGGAATACAATTGAAAAGTTTGACCAGTGAAATATTAAAATTCTAAAATATCCTGTGCACCAATTCTAAAAAAAAGAGACGTGGAGATGCTGGCGTTGGACTGGGTAAACACAGTCAGAAGTTTAACAACACCAGGTTAAAGTCCAACAGGTTTATTTGGTAGCAAAAGCCACAAGCTTTCAGAGCGCTGCTCCTTCGTCAGGTGAGTGGGATTTCAGTTCACAAACAGGGCATATAAAGACACTAACTCAATTTACAAAATAATAGTTGGAATGAGAGTCTTTACAGGTAATCAAGTCTTAAAGGTACAGACAATGTGAGTGGAGAGAGGGTTAAGCACAGGTTAAAGAGATGTGTATTGTCTCCAGACAGGACAGTTAGTGAGATTTTGCAAGCCCAGGCAAGTCGTGGGGGTTACCGATAGTGTGACATAAACCCAAGATCCCGGTTGAGGCTGTCCTCATGTGTGCGGAACTTGGCTATCAGTTTCTGCTCAGCGACTCTGCGCTGTCGTGAAGGCCGCCTTGGAGAATGCTTACCCAAAGATCAGAGATTTCAACATGACATTGATGAAGACGAACATCTCGCCAAGGCTATCCCCACACCCCCACTTCTTGCCTTCAAACAACCACACAACCTCAAACAGACCATTGTCTGCAGCAAACTACCCAGCCTTCAGGAGAACAGTGACCACGACACCACACAACCCTGCCACAGCAACCTCTGCAAGACGTGCCGGATCATCAACACGGATGCCATCATCTCACGTGAGAACACCATCCACCGTGTACACGGTACATACACTTGCAACTCGGCCAACGTTGTCTACCTGATATGCTGCAGGAAAGGATGTCCCAAGGCATGGTACATTGGGGAGGCCATGCAGACGCTACGACAACGGATGAATGAACACCGCTCGACAATCACCAGGCAAGAGTGTTCTCTTCCTGTTGGGGAACACTTCTCTCCACTCACATTGTCTGCACCTTTAAGACTTGATTACCTGTAATGACTCACATTCCGACCATTATTTTGTAAATTGAGTTAGTGTCTTTATATGCCCTGTTTGTGAACTGAAATCCCACTCACCTGATGAAGGAGCAGCGCTCCAAAAGCTAGTGGCTTTTGCTACCAAATAAACCTGTTGGACTTTAACCTGGTGTTGTGAGACTTCTTACTGAACAAAATATAACAGATGGAAAAAATAAATCAAGAAACTCACACACTGATGGATAATTTGCAATAACACAGGACCAAAGTGTGTATAAATACCAGACAAAAACTATATTGTTCTCAATGGCTGGGATTTTCTGCTCCCATTTGCATCAGGCGGGTTTGGCAGAGAGGGGAAAATATAGTGAGAAGGTCAAAAGTCATGTTCATGTCAACATAAAATCAGGAAGCAATCATCCCCTCCAATCAGTGACAGGCTATGCTTCTCACCATTCAATGTCGGGAACTTCACTGTACTACATTTTCATATTATAATCAGGCCAATACGCCGGAATCATACCCCTACGTCAGAAAATGCGTCCAAGGCAGCGTCAAAACGGCGTGATGCACAACTGGTCTGAGAAGGCGTGTACCTGGCAGGCAGTATGCCCAGAGGAGCTGGCAGTAGCACTCGCAGTGGAGCCGCATGCTCAGGGAAGTGAGAGTGGTGCCAGGGTGGTGACAGTGGGGGTGCATCTGGGTGAAAAATGCTTCCTGGTGTGCTCGCTGTGTGCTGGGGCAGCCTTTCAAAATGGCATATGCATCATCAAAATGCTGAGATGACATGGGGGTGGGCACATCAGAGGCCGCCTGCCAGTGAAACGGCCTGGATCCCCTCCCTGCCTTCTTTGTGCACTAGGTTCCCACATTAAATGGCGTAAATAGTTGGCCACTTTTCCCACCCGACATTGGGCTTTGCTGATATCGGTGAAAATCCATCCAAATGTGTAAGATTCTAGCACGTGGCACAGATATTTTCAAGTTTTTTTATGCTTAAAAAAATTGCTCTCATAATTTGAATTAAACACATAGCCTGGAACGTAGAGCTTAAAAAATTCAAATGATCAGCAGAATAATGTAATTTTGAATTAAGAGGAGCCTGTAGATGGAAAATATTTAGCCGTTGTAAATAGGCCAGAATTGAACAGTTACATGTAATCCCAGAAACTGCAATATTTAATCATCATGGATTAAGTAGAGAATCTCTCACTTATACGTGCTAAACGGCACATATCCCAATGCATTATGTTAAAGTAAACGTTTCCATAACTTCATTAAAAACCTTGATTCTTTCCGACATGCCCCATCCTGAAGTAAAAATTAAAAGTAGCCAATGTGGCTTGAAGTCATTTAGCCTTTTCAGTCGTTAAAACAAAGTAGCCAAATCTTAATTTTTTTGTGTGTGGTAGAAAAAAAATCAAAAAAAAAATCAGAACATATCAATAAGGTTTTATTTTTATTAATTTAAGCCAATTTGGCTGAACCATAACTGCATCTTTCTTTAACCAGTTTGGAAGTAGCCAAACTGCAAGACAGTTTGGATGAGGCACGTGTTGTGAAGTTATTTAAATCAAAGTGTTTAAGAAAGAAATCTCAAAAGAAATGCAGTCTGTTAAAAAGCACATTAGATCCATCAGCAGAAACACCCAATCGTGGCTACTGAAGACTTGTGGTTCTGGAAAAGGTGCAACAGGTCCAAGTGGCAATGCATGCAACACAGACTTTAGTAGCGTTTGGGTGGATTAAGTAACAGTGCAGTAGCTCACAGTATTGGGAGGTTAGAGTATTTCAAAGTTCAGGCGTTGGAATAAGATTCCCAAGTAATTTTCAGAGCTTCTTATTAAGTAGCTGAAAGATCACCAGGATGTCTGAAGGCAGCTATTGTTGAGTTATAAGAGTACAGTACAGGAAACTCAAATACTAGTTTCCTCTGGGGAAGAGAGCGAAAGCAGCTTTTGTGTACCCGCCATAGAAAGCGGAGAAGTGGAACAGGTTCACAGTGCAAAGGCACAGATTAGGAGCAGGAGGTGGTCAGAATATGGTGGTTTCATACTTTGTACTGATTGTCCTCTTGGAGTCCTGCTTGGAGTCGGCTATCCATGCCACACTGCCATGTGGTTGAGAATCTTGCTCAATGGAGTCAATCTACAAAAGCAAGACAGGACAAATATGTGAGGACAAAGCAAAATATACTGGAATGCACAATGTTCCTGTGATGTGCATTTAGTCAACAATCCAAATCTAATGAGAGGTTTGCTGCCAATTGAATGAGATGATAATTTGGGATTTATTCAAACTACAGACTTATGAAGTGAGTTTTTGCAGGTGTTGTCCAGCTTGTCCACTGTAACCTTCACAGATGAGCAATGAAAACTCCAGGAAAACAGTATTGAATAGTGAACAAAACATACATCGTTGAAATTTCAAACATCCCTCCTATGCATTGCTGGTCGGTAGAGATGTATGAAAAATTTAGAAATACGTAGCTGAAGACAAATGGGTTTCTCTCTAAAAGTATCTAAGATTATGTTCCACGTCACTTAGGAAAGTTCTGCAGGCTTACTTGTCCCATTAGCAATACCCAATCATGCCAGGGCACTTCAGCTCCCAATGGCACTTTTTCCAAAATTAAGAGAAATAGCTTCAATTAAATATAGGTATCCCAATCAAAATGAGCTACAAGATGAAAAAAGGACTATGAAAAAATGCAAAACAGGATTACAATGCATGTAAGTAAACTCACAAAGTGCATTGAATAAGGTTGGTAAGCTATAATCACAAATAGCAGTGTGTCTAAAATGGTGATGACCAGGTACATATTATACAAGGATATAAAAGTATACAGAAAAGATAATGAAAAAAGGGAGGTGGCGAAGCAGTACTGATTAGGGAAGATGTTCCAGTGTTGGAAAGATGGAAGGGCCTTATGGAGGAAAGGATGGAGTTCATTTGGTTACAGTTAAGATGAAAAAAGATCACGCTTGCTGGGGTATTCTATAGGCCTCCAAGTAGTGCAAAAGTGATAGAGGTACAAATCTAGTGGGAAATCACAAAGGTGCGCAAGAATTATAGCTGGTGAAAGTAAGGGTTTTTAATTACTCATATTTTAATTGGGATATTATCAATTCAAAGGGTAAGGGGGAGGATGAATTTCTGAAATGTGTTCAGGATAATTTCCTTGATCAGAATGTTCTTGACCCAACTAGAAAGGAGACATTGCTGGATCTGGTGCTGGAACCCCACTGCCCATGAGGATGGTGAAAGCAGAAATAATCAATCATTTCAGAAGGAAGCTGGATGGGCACTTGGAAGGAAAAACCAAGAGGGCTTCAGAGTACCGTAGGGCGGATTCTGCCCTTTATTTTCCGCCTGGAAACAACTCTCTTTACTGAAATTCATTCAAACAGATGAAGCTATCCAAATGTTATTTGGGAGTTTTGACTTCTCAACTCCCATCTCTCGCATTTTAAGTTGCTCTACTCACTGATGTAATTGTATTCCTGATCATGTGGCACTTACCGTAGAGTGCTGTTGTCAGGGCCAACTCAATGTCAGCAATACTAACTCTCGTGAATTAGAGGTATAAAGATATTCTCCATAACACCTTTGGAGGTAGTTCATGCGAGAGGAGCAACGCAAATTATTTTGCTCTGTAGTTACTAGCTCAAACAGTCATATACAAATGTGCCTGTACAGTTATTTGTCTTTTGCCCAAGTGCTGTGGAATTAAACCCTGTGAATAGCAGTTGTGTCGTATTAATGCAAGGAGCCAAATTTATCACAGCTTATTTTGGTCGCACCCACGAGTTGATCGGCAGGCAATGTCCAGAGTGGGTGGGTGGTAGTGGTGGTGGTGTGCAAAAACGGTACACAGGAAATTCAAAGTGTTTGATAAATACAGTCCACAGATTTTTGTACAAGGATTGTGGATCGTGAAAGGATCTTTGCACATGTTCTTTTTTTTTGTTTGCATTGACTAAAAGAGATATAAATGGAAGCGACTAAATTCAGAAAACTAACATTAATAAGTTCTGTTATTTGCTACTCAATATTCCTGTGCAACATCATCAAACAGATATTCATAAATAAATAAAATTCACCACAATTTATCCTAGATTTAAAATAGTTGGAGAACATAACACCTGCTCCCAAGTTCCCTGCCTTCCCAAGGTGATGCATCCACTTTTTAAAAAATTTATGAACAGCATCTCTAACTTTGATACTTTTAATGCAGTAAATGTAGACTCACCTATACGAAAACCACTTTATTCTGGCCTATTTCACTGATGTAGACTGACAATAAGGAATTAAATCTGGGCACTGAAATGCTATATAAATTGATCATTTAAAAATAGGACAGGTGGTTGAAAAGGAAGAACAGAAAATAGGAAAAGGAATAATTTTAAAAATATCACAGAGAAGTTATGGTTGAAGAATGGCGGCACGGTAGCACAGCGGTTAGCACTGCTGCTTCACAGCGCCAGGGACCCGGGGCGGCACGGTAGCACAGTGGTTAGCACTGCTGCTTCACAGCTCCAGGGACCCCGGGGCGGCACGGTAGCACAGTGGTCAGCACTGCTGCTTCACAGCTCCAGGGACCTGGGTTCGATTCCCGGCTTGGGTCACTGTCTGTGTGGAGTTTGCACATTCTCCTCGTGTCTGCGTGGGTTTCCTCCGGGTGCTCCGGTTTCCTCCCACAGTCCAAAGATGTGCGGGTTAGGTTGATTGGCCATGCTAAAATTGCCCCTTAGTGTCCTGAGATGCGTAGGTTAGAGGGATTAGTGGGTAGGGCCTGGGTGGGATTGTGGTCGGTGCAGACTCGATGGGCCGAATGGCCTCTTTCTGTACTGTAGGGATTCTATGATTCTATGAACTAGCATTGGCACCGGTGTGACTGATTCCTTCAGTGCTCTGATTTCTATGGTTTTATCATTTGTATCTCTAATGCTAAATGATTTCCTCATTTATTCCCCAATTCCATTGTGCCTATTACTAATTCCCAGAATGTAATCATTTCAATTTCATTTGTGAAATATTGCAGTTAAATTAAAAAACTCAAGTTCACTTTCAAATCTCAAGATTGTGTTTTAGAGTTTGGTTTGTCTCCTAATATAAACGTTCCATAGCTAGCAGCACACTAATGAGTAGTTCTTCTTGGATTTGGCGGTTACTTTCAGAACTGTTAGAAAGTACAGGTTATGTCTAAAAATTTAGCCCCTCATAATGAATAATCTGATGCCTATATTAATGCCGGTGGCAGCCATGAATGAATGGGAATGTCAGTGAGAACATTGGATAGAAACAGTGATAGATATATAAATATATATAGAGAAAGAAACCTGGACTCCTTGGCTGAACGAATGAAGCGGTAGAGGCGGATGCGAAGGTCTGTGAGTAGTGCACGTGTGACAGTAACAGCATCTGCTGTTAGGTGGCTGCACCTGGTTCATTTGGTAAGAAACGATAGCAGAGTCATTAGTGAGCCAGTTATAGCATTCTGTAAATTCCAGCCAGGTCACCAAGTTTAGATCAGCAGAAAAATGCATTAATCGAACCTACTCCTTTATTAATCAACGGCTGCCCATTATATAGATCAGGACAATGCAGCACAACATCTTCATAGAAATTTCAAACAAGCTCAAATGTAAACAAGCTTTTCACAATTTGCTCACTTGTTTGGTACTGAAGTCAGCTCATAATATCTGTGAAGGAGATTTGTATTTACCAAGGTAAAGGACGTTGGCACTTGTGACTATCCTATTTCAGATATCTAATGCCAATATTTAGCACTTTGCAGAAAAGTATAGTGCTGGTTAGATATAAAGTAAAGCTCCCACCACTTAATCCCAAGCATATAATCCCCTGGCATCCTGCTGCATGAGAAACACTCAACTTGGGATGGCTCAGTAGTTAATTCAGCATTGCATTGAGAGCCTGAAACTGAAACCTAGTGTCAAATGGCATGGGTCTTCCTTGGGGCACTCTACAAAGAACAATAAGAAGTCTCACAACACCAGGTTAAAGTCCAACAGGTTTACTTGGTATCACGAGCTTTTGGAGTGCTGCTCCTTCATCAGGTGAGTGGAGAGTTGGGTTCACAAACAGGGCATATATAGACAAATGCCCCTTGCAATCACTTCTTACTGTGACCACCCCAAGTCCAACGCTGGTATCGCCACATCATACAAAGAACAACGCACATTCTGCTTGAAACAAATACCACTGTGTGGGGGGGGGGGGGGGGGGGGGGGGGGGATAGTGGAGTCAACTTTCTTCCTATCAACCTGTTCAACAAAGAATTACTACTGTACATAAGCATTTTATTGACGATACCCTACCTGATAGGACAAAGTTTATATGTTGCTACAAGATGCATTTGTTCTTCAAAACTGAATCCCCTTAAAGCATACCAACCTAATGTTGACGATGAAAATTGCATTTACAAGGTCATTTTCCAGAATCTAACCCCATTAAACACTTCCTGAACTATATAATATTTTTCTTTAGTAACTCAAAGTTTTTATCAATTTTATAAAATCGTTTTATGGTTATGGTATTTTATGCTGCAATTTGTATTTAAACCATGTGGAGGCTATGGAGATCTACGACTACCACACCATCCCCCAAGACATCTGACCACTCTTATTCAAGAAACACATGACCATCCATTCTACACAGTCAGCAGCAAGAATGTTACCAATTGACCTATTAGAAACACAATATCCTGACCAGTCAGGAGCAAGATCATGCCCATATTCCCATCTTCCATTGTATATAATTACCTCTTTCACCTGCTCCAGTCATTCCTCTAGATGACAAGCAGAGTACACTGCCCAAAACGTTAAAAAACACATGGTGCAACTGGACATTTGTTTTCCTCAATGGTACTGCTCTCACAATGAAAACCTTCAAGCAATCCCATCCCTTCCAACCTCCCATCCATTGACTCCGTCTACACTTCCCGCTGCCTCGGCAAAGCAGCCAGCATAACCAAGGACCCCACGCACCCCGGACATTCTCTCTTCCACCTTCTTCTGTCGGGAGAAAGATACATGTATCAACCGACTCAAGAACAGCTTCTTCCCTGCTGCTGTCAGACTTTTGAATGGACCTACCATATATTAAGTTGATCGTTCTCTACATACCAGCTGTGACTGTAACACTATATTCTGCATTCTCTCCTTTCCTTCTCCCCTAAGTACTCTAGGAATGCTATGTTTTGTCTTAATAGTGTGCAAGAAACAATATTTTCCACTGTATCCCAAAACAAATGACAATAATAAATCAAACCGAAAAAGTCAATGTTTATACTGTGTATATTCAGTATACCACAGATTGAATTAGATCATGAGCACGAGAGTTTGTGGATACTCACAGTAGATTTCCTCATGCTGGATCGTGGCTTGGGGACTGGTTTGGAAGACCTCATCTCCTCTGACTCCATCTCAGCTGTTAAAAAAGACTTCTGACCAGGTTTTTGGGCTTGCAATGCAAGCTGGTAAGCCACTTCAAATGCCTGTCCTAATGTAAGGATGATTTCATACGTTAGATTCTGGGGAAAAATAGAAATTAATGAATGAGATATTATTTCAAGTTTTTATTTCAAATTTCACTTTCAATACCATATAGTACAGTTATTAAGTTAACAAATAAAACTCCCACTAATCAACCTGCAAAACACTATTCTGTTTGAATGAAGTGACAAGTTGTGAGCTCCCATGGTCAAGTCTCGGCACAATCCTTCCTATGACTGTAACACTACATTCTGCACTCTCTCGTTTCCTTCTCTTTGTACGGTATGTTTTGTCTGTATAGCGCTCAAGAAACAATACTTTTCACTATATTTAATACACATGACAATAACAAATCAAATTATGGTGTTACACTCGAGCCTGCTAGCACACAGGGTGTGAATGATCTTTCATTAAATGCAGTAACATGGTCAATTAATATTGCTATAGTACAAAAGTCAAACTGAAAACAAAACAGGGCATCATACAATCACCCAACTATTATAGCGCTTTGCACTCATCTTATCCAGGACATACTTGCCAAAATCAAACACTCCACCAGACTGAATCCAGGTTGTAACAATTACAACAGCAATTTTAATTATTATTGATGAAAACTGAAACTTAACGAAGGTCTTACATCAGGGAGTTATAGTGAGATAAGACACGATACAGCTTTCACCTAAACTGATTATTTAAACAAAATCCTGCAGTTGTATTTCAGGAAACACAAAGAATTTTCACACATCTTAGTTATGTTTACTATCTTTGCCTAGTTGAGAAAACATACTGCTTAGCCTTAACTCCCCTAACGCTCAATGCCTTCTGGAAGCAGCAGGAGGGGAGGGGTTGTTGATCTTACATGATGTCCATGTATCTACCTTTAGAAAACACTCAAAAAGGTGGCTACCTCAAAAAAACAACTCCCTCACGACGTGTTTAGCTGTGACTGATTTGTGAGGTTTTCATTTTAGATGGAGTTTTTTTAAACTGGGGGCATGGCTATCGGAGAGCCTGAATTTACAATATTCCTACAATAAATTATTTTTATTATATCCTATACAAAAGGTGGCACTATGCTACATAATTTGACTGTAGTCATGAAGTCTTCAACAGGTCACCTTTTCTGATGATATTGCAGAAGTGGTGAAATATTAAAACTCTCAGTCACTGCAACATGAAGATTTTAGATTTATGAACAATTATATAAGCAATGCCGTTCTCACTTCCAATAACCTGTCCTCTATTTGTGCAGGCACTACACAGACATTACAGCTTAAATGATCAGAAAGCTGGTCAATAACAAACAAAGGGCCAGGGGTTGGGGTCATACTTGGCCATAGGGACAAGCAATCCCCAGGAACTGGAAGCTACTGGCTAGCCACTTACAGGAGAAATAAAATACAGCATCATTTGATTAATTTTTTAAAGAACTAAAGAATAATAATGACATACTACATCAAGTGTGCTGAAAACGTGACAGTAGTGGTGGTTTGTCTGTAGGTCTTTAGTGATGTAAGCAAATGTACAAAGGTCTTCAGGGTCCTGGGCAGCACAGGAAATATTGCGGATTTCATGCTCAGCGATAATATTCTGGTAATGAAACAAAACAAACATTATTAAATGGTTTAGAAAGTTCATCATTGCAGAAAATAAAGAATACCAATGGGGATGGGGGAGGGTGTGAAAATATGACAAATTTACTGTGTATGGGGCACTTTCTTGGAAAAAGTTATTTCCATGGCAGTTGGAAACAAGATGTGGAGATGCCGGCGTTGGACTGGGGTAAGCACAGTAAGAAGTCTCACAACACCAGGTTAAAGTCCAACAGGTTTATTTGGTAGCAAAAGCCACTAGCTTTCGGAGCGCTGCCCCTTCGTCAGGTGAGTGGAACTCCCACTCACCTGATGGATGTTGAATCAATGCAGGTGCGAATGTGAAGCTCTTTAAGTCTGAATAGCCCTTTGTGTGTCACGGCTGTCAAATATTTTTGTGAATCAGGATCCACATTAATCTGGAGGTAAGTTGAATAACGTCAATTTTGCTGAAGTGTTGGCCTTCAGCCAACCCAGTGAATAAATCATCAGGTGCAGAGGGCACTGCTGTGTACACACTACCAGATTGATAATGACTTTAAATTTGCCAGCAATGCATAGTAATCCTTCTTTCTTCAACATGGGTATTATCATTCACATTAATGGATTCAAAGACTCCCATCTTGAACAGCAACTCGAATACTTAGGCCTAATTGCTTCAGGCACTGACCTAGCCTTTAAGCATCTTGTTTGACTTTTGGCCTTAATCTTAATTTGACTGAAATCTCCTTAATGCGATCCAACTTCCCATTAAAAACAATGGGGGGGGGGGCTGCTTCGGAATCCATCATGAGATTCACCTCGGCCTTTTCCAGCCAGGTTCTCCCCATTAATGCTGGATAGTTTTCTTTAACAACATGCTGGGACAAGTCTGTGGTCTGTCCATTCAACTGCATATGTACATCGATACGGCCCCTCAATGGAACCACTTCTCCAGTGTAGATTTTTAATATTAGCTTTGAGGGTTTAAAGGCAATATGTCATAGCTTTTCTTGGTAAATAGTTTCTGGTACCAACGAAACTGCTGCTCCAGTATCCACCTCTATTTTCACTGTTTGTCCATCCAGTAAAGGAGTGACCCAGTATCAGTTTGCTGCACCAGCAATAGCCAGGACATTTAACAACATCTTCTGACTATGACTCTGGTCATTTGTTTCACCTTTTCTGTATTTCACGGATATTTTTCCCTCTATTCGGTTTTCCAGGTGAAGCATTTGGTTCTTGCTTTTTATAATTCTTGCTCGGAACTTGTTTCTTTCTCCAACAAGAATGTTGGATGTGCCCTTTCCTGCCACCATTTCTGCACTCTGTCTTTGCTCCAGAAATCTGCTACTGTGCGCTCAGTTTTTGCATATCAGTGGCAATTTCGAACATGCATCTGTGTTTAGGACTCAGCCAACATTTTATGGATTGTTGAGCACAAACTTAACTGTTGAGCTTCCTTGACTGCTAATTCCATGGAGACTGCAACTTCTATAACCTTCTTTGGGTTTAGACTGCTTTCTGTTGATAACTGCTTTTGGATAGCTTCACTTCTTAACCCAGACTAGTTAAGAAGTCTGTCTCTCATGGTGTCAGTCAAGACATCCTCGAATTCACAGTCTTCAGCTAATTTCTTCAAACGAAGCTAGGAACTGTGTGATTGATTCACCTTCTTGTTGATTACACTTACGTGACCCGTACCTCTCGGCGATGATAAAACCTTTAGGTGAAAAATGGCCCTGCAAAATATTCCCAACATCTTCTCATAGGTTTTGAGTCTGGCTTTTCCAGCTCTATGAGACTTCTCAGGAGGTTGAATGTTTCCCTCCCATTGTACTCAGGAAAGTTGGGGCTACAATATCTTCCTCAATTTTATTCGCTTGGACAAAATAATTGAATCTTTCAGTATATGAGCTCCACCGCTCGGTGTTCTCATCATACGGTCCCATGGCGCCAAAAGATTCCCACTGCTTTTACTACGGAAAGGGCTTATGTAAGCATGATGTTCCACAAAACATTTTAGCACTACCTCGCTTCTTCTTTCAAACAAGTATCACTGAGTTCAGTCCGTTTCCTTTCAGGTTTTGCACCCCCAACTCTAAGGTATTGTTGCAGGGTACTCACAGTGCTCCCAGTACTGTTCCAGAACTTTCCAGGCAGGGCACGTGGCAAGCTTCTTCTTGACATTGTTTCCCATAAATCTTCAATTAAACTTCAGTTCCTCTAATGGCTGCTACTATTATTCTGCACCCCTTTGTCGCCAGCTTTGTTCAGTGATATTTTTTAGTTAACTTCTTCAATGTTTTTGGATATCTGCAGCATAGACTGATGATTTTCTCTTGTTCCACTGAATTTCGACAATTCTTTTTCGGGTGTTTGCAGTGTGGACCAACCACCTTCTTAACAGTTTTCTTTGTGGTATTTTTGAAAGGATGGGCTTGTAGGCCACAAAAGTACAAACAAACAAGAGCTTTTTTGGAAAGGTGTTTACTCCACAGGCTGTTAGGATAGATAGCTGTTTGCCTGTGCAAATTGCCAATGATGTCATCTAGATGTCATGTGATTGGTTCTTTAAAGTGCTCTTGTTCCAACCAAGATCAATACACAACACAACCTGCGACCTATCAAGATTGACAGGATAGTCTAATAGGTTGCACTACTGCATTGTACTATACTGGACTATATACAACAAGCAACATTCATTTTTTTATTGCGGCAGAGACATGAGTATGGTTAAAATGGATTCTGATTTGTTTTGTACAAAGTGCAAGGACAATTTAAGGACAACATCCGCCTGTATCAAGATTTTTCTTGCTACTCAATTTCTCTTTACGACAAAGCATTTAAGCCTACATAAGTGACCCTTTCAGTGTGACTGCCTCTGCTATCAATATATATTTGTTACCTTGGCACAGAATGGAAGATTTTACACTGTCAGCAGTAGCACGTATCTAGGAGATAGTAGAACTAATGGGGTGATATAATGACATATCTCAACTGGCAGCCTGATAAATAAAAGATGGTTTGGACCAAGAGTGCTGCAAAGACAATTTGAAACAACGTCAGCAGAAACTGGACATTTGTACCCTGCGCCAGATCAGGAGATATTCACAACACTTTGTAGATCTTACAGAAACAAGAGAAGTACCACTGAGAGAAATTTGAAGTTGGTTTGATGGTGAATTTCTGCTGTGACAATGCAGAAATATTTCTAGAACCCTTTGAGATTTGTTACTACACTGCTGCTTTATGTAATGAATGAGATGGTTTAATATAGGCAGATGGTGTTATTACCTTTAGCTAGTTTCATGGATCTTTACAGTAATTTCTATATTTTCTAAAAAAGATAACTATCTCATACTTGCAGATAGTTGAAGATGACGTACGTGGAAAACTTAACAGCAATACTCTCAATCTTATAGCAAAGAAAATTTTCTATTGCACTTGTTGGACTGGTTACTGCAAAGAGGAAATACTTAGCTCAACTTCAGCTCCACTTTAACTACTCAAACCTAAGACTATCCCTGCACTAAGGTATTAGCGAGTAAGGATAAAAACACACCCAGAGCAAAATAAGAACATCTGGTAATTTACCTAGGGAGGAGAGAGATATAGGCAGCCAAAAACAAGTATTTAGTGCAGGTGGACATCGCTCCATTAATAACAGGCTTTAATGATTAGCACTGGGTCATTATTGTATATTTTCAACAGAATGGGCACATGAGATACCTTAACATGGGTGTAGCCAAGAATAAAAAAAGATAATTTTCAGCGCACATAACCCATTGTGAGACAAATGTAGGTTTATGTAGGTTACAGAAATGTATTGTTCTCAACTAGTGTTGCATTTTACCTCAGGCATATTCAATTTTTCTTTTGCATTTTTTGTGTTACATTTTCACAATTTTAGACAGATAAAAGCACAAGAAAATGCCATCTCAATCTGGAAACACTGATATTCAGATAAAGCTCGGCACAACATTGTGGGCCGAAGGGCCTGTTCTGTGCTGTACTGTTCTATGTTCCCCACACCTAGACTAATTTGTATTTGATGTAAAACTTAAAATCGGTAATGGACAATGGGGGCGAGAATGAAGCATTTTCTAGGTATTATGTCGGGGACTTCAGCCCATAATAACCTACAGTACAAAATTAAATGGTAAAAGGTATTAGGTAATGCGATATCAAGTCAAGCAAGTTTGAAATAGGCATTCAATAAGTAAATAGCAGTGAGCATGACAATGTCATTAAATGTCAACAGGACAGATGGGGAATTGAATGAACCCACTGGCAGATTAAGACTCGGTAAGCAATAATAAACATGCATCTTAACAGGCTTGACAGCTCAAATGTTCTGTTTTACATGCATCAGATTTCCATCTGGTTTTAGGTCAACTAGAAAACTCAAAGAAAAATAGGATATTTATTGCATTCAAGGTACAAAATAGGTATATAGAATATAAACCCAATACAAAACAAATGTCAAATCTATTTTTCCTTTTTCTGCACTTCTATGAATCTAAGAAAATTAACAAAAAAAATCAATTAAAAGGGAGGATACATAATACAACAGAAGTAATAACGTTTAACAATTCTACAAAATACCTTGTTGAAGGCATCAATGAATTTTACACCTTTGTAGGTGATGGAGAGGAAAATAGTTGGAATCTTTTTCATTTGTTCAGTGGATTTCTAGACAAGAGCACAAGGGAAACATTAAAAACTCAATCATGGTTCAGTCCAAAGTACTGCCACAATTTGTGAACACTAGATACAAACCCTCATCTTTGCACAAGCATCTTGTGTTGATTCAGTCCCTTTTAGTTCTTTAATCAGCATGGAACCCAAATACTGCAACAAATTGAAAGAAAGTTATTCACAACATTTCTCTTGGGAAGTCACTTGCTTTTCAACATTAATCTTTGTGAAGTTACACCTGAAGAAAAGCCTACCCTAGGGAAGTCTCCAACATCAATTGTCTTCACAATGTGACTTTTAACAGTACCTTGGCCAAGTAAAGTTCCAAAGTGGCCGACTTAAGAGATAGTTTACTGCAGCAGCTAAACACTGCAGCATACCTTGCGCTCCAAAAACACATAAGCAATGTCACTGAAGATCAGTTAGTATTAGGTGCTTCTGAAGAAGTATGTTTGGTGTTCTGAATTACAAGTTACGCAAATGTGACGACAAATAAAACAAGAACAACAAAACAATTTTCTGTGTAAGAAAAGAATGCTGAATTAGAGGCAGAAATGCTGGCCTGTATTTCAGGAGGATGAGAGGGTTTTGATAACAATTATGTGCATGTCGTGACTATTCACAAGAAGTGAAGTATGCTACTTATTTTAGGCTGAAAAATCA
Organism: Mustelus asterias; assembly: GCF_964213995.1. Taxonomy (NCBI): domain Eukaryota; kingdom Metazoa; phylum Chordata; class Chondrichthyes; order Carcharhiniformes; family Triakidae; genus Mustelus; species Mustelus asterias. The sequence goes on along the minus strand of NC_135825.1, from coordinate 54,574,442 downwards.
TTTTTATGAGAAGCTAGCCTAGTAACGAATATAGTAAGATTAATGAGAACAGCAACAACTTTGGAGCTTGTAGTGCTTCAGAAAAGTGGCAATGCCATTGGAGAAGTGTGTCAGACCAAGCATATTAAACATTTTGTTTATTGAGTTTAGCGCTGAATGAAGTAAATTACTAATTCTGGAACTGCATACTCACGTTAGCCTCATAGCCACAAGATTCAAAGATAAGTTTCTCTGGCTGGTGCTGCCAGTTCTGAACAGGAGCATACGGTGTTGCTAAACTTGGTGGCCGAAGCGTTAATCGCGACTCACGGCGGTCATCCTGGGGAAATAATACAACAAAACCTATTGGTACAAAATACCTGCCATCGTGCAAGGGTTATTGATAGCATCTATATCGACACTGATATATTTGCGAAAAACTCTCACAGCTGTCGCAGTTTAGAGCCACAGATGCCAATAAACCTTTTGGGAAGAAAGTCAATCACTGCCTACTTCTGCCAATCTGCAAATAAATTACCCTCTAAATGACTTTTGGATGTGCCCAAAAGGAATTGGCATCTTCAGAATATGCTAAACTGAGAGATTTTAAATGGACACACAAGCTAACACTTGAGCAACAGATTAAACGTGTATGGTGCTATCCTTCTAAAGCTGGGTATCTTTCAACTTTGACCAATTATAGTATTTAATCAACATTATCAAATCACACTCAAAATCCATTTTCAAGAATTGTAGATATATTGTTGGTAAATTTGTCACAATTTTAAATGAACAGGTCTCAATGACAGATCTCCTGCTGTTGTTAATGCACAGTGGCCTCCATGGCCTGGGCCTTGGCACCTCCCTCTGCGACTGAATCCTGAACTTCCTAACTCACAGACCACAATCACGAAGGATAGGCAACAACACCTCCTCCACGGTCATCCTCAAAACTGGTGCCCCACAGGGCTGTGTTTTCAGCCCCCTACTATACGCCTTTGACTGTGTGGCCAAATTCCCCACCAATTCGATTTTCAAGTTTGCTGACGACACCACCGTAGTGGGTCGGATCTCAAACAATGACGAGACCGAGTACAGGAATGAGATAGAGAATCTGGTGAACTGGTGCGGCAACAATAATCTCTCCCTCAATGTCAACAAAACAAAGGAGATTGTCATCGACTTCAGGATGCGCAAAGGAGAACATGCCGCTGTCTATATCAACAGGGATGAAGTAAAAAGGGTTGAGAGCTTCAAGTTTTTAGGTATCCAGATCACCAACAACCTGTCCTGGTCTCCCCCATGCCGACACTATAGTTGAGAAAGCCCATCAATGCCTCTACTTTCTCAGAAGACTAAGGAAATTCAGCTACGACTCTCACCCACTTTTACAGATGCACCATAGAAAGCATTCTTTCTGGTTGTATCACAGCTTGGTATGGCTCCTGCTCTGCCCAAGACCGCAAGAAACTACAAAAGGTCGTGAATGTAGCCCAATCCATCAAGCAAACCAGCTCCCATCCATTGACTCTGTCTACACTTGCTGCTGCCTCGGCAAAGCAGCCAGCATAATTAAGGACCCCACGCACCCCGGACATTCTCTCTTCCACCTATTTCCATCAGGAAAAAGATACAAAAGTCTGAGGTCACGTACCAACCGACTCAAGAACAGCTTCTTCCCTGCTGCTGTCAGACTTTTGAATGGACTTACCTTGCATTAAGTTGATCTTTCGCTACACCCTGGCTATGACTGTAACACTACATTCTGCACTCTCTCCTTTCCTTCTCTATGAATGGTGTGCTTTGTCTCTATAGCGCACAAGAAACAATACTTTTCATTGTATGTTAATACACGTGACAATAAATCAAATTAAATCAAACAGTAGTGTGACGTGGGAGTCGACTCATGGTTAAATATATTTCCTCCTACATCTCTCTAGCTCATGCTATCTTGCTACATATTCCACCCACCCTCTAATTTAAAACAAGAAAGTAAAGAACCTTGCACGATTGTGTAAGACTGTATTGGAAGACTATATGATGCTGTACAGATCTTACAAGTGTAACCTAAAGAATGAAAATGCTTTCAGAGTTTGGAAAAGTCAAACATACATTTCAGATGAAATTCACAGATCATTTAAAGAACACTGAGGCATGAAAGAGTTTGCATTTTTCACAGGTAAAAAGACCCACTGAATGCCTGATTTTCCATTGTGGAGTCCTGGGTTTATAGAGTATGTCGTGGAGCTCATAATCACTGCAAATTATGGCAAGCATCTGATGAATAATTAAACATCCAAAAATGACCAATTACTTAAGCCAGCAATAAAGACCGTACTGCAAATTACAGCTGAAACAGCACTACAAGGCTGTATGAGAATGAGAAAATCCATTGTCATCAAAAAATGTCACCCATGTGGCTTCAGGAAGAACCATCTGCAGCTGTGTCGGGAATTTAAATGACATTGATTTGAAAATCTTTTGCACAGAGGGTTATGTTGTTAAATTTATACAGACATTAACTTTTGATTTACTTCATCAATCAACAGGTAAAACCAAATTTTTCAATCATGTCATGTTACAATTTATCTGTAGTCACCATGACAATTGTTTTTGCTCATGTGAATGAAGCAAAAAAGCCTCATTTATCCCTGTTATTTAGGCTCCCTTCATTTTAGAGTGAACATTATCGATAAATTATGTATATGCAACATTAACAGGCTTTAAAACATTTATTAACCATTGCTTAGGAAGTGACATGCTCCGGTTTTAAATGCCGCATTCATTTCCCTGGTACTGAGAAAATGTTGCTCAATTGAAATTCAACTTTTGTGAAGACTCTGCATTTAGGTTATGGCCTTTGGGACAAAGCCATGACATCTACAATACTATTGTGATCTTCACTTTGAAATAACAAGATTGAAATTCTCAGAAAGAGCATCACCATCATTACTACATGCAAAGATAGAAAAAAGGCCATGATGTGGAGATGCCGGCATTGGACTGGGGTGGGCGCAGTAAGAAGTCTCACAACACCAGGTTACAGTCCAACAGGTTTATTTGGTAGCACGAGCTTTTGACGCACTGCCCCTTCATCAAGTGAGTCATCTGATGAAGGGGCAGTGCTCCAAAAGCTTGTGCTACCAAATTAACCTGTTGGACTTTAACCTGGCATTGAGAGACTTCTTACTGTGCCATAGAAAAAAGGGAAAGACCATTCAGTTCATCATACCTGCACACAGCCAATACTACAATAGCCTGCAAGGGACGGCACCCCTACAGAAATCTGGAAGATGTAGTGAGGTAATACTGGGTGACTTGGTGAGCAGAAATAAGTGACTGTATCAGAAGAAGAATGTGAAGCCTACTAGTTGCATTTAAGGATGTTCATGCTTTAGAAACTGCAGCGACGTGGGCAGTGTGCCACTCTCCTCTTGCTAAGAATCATAGAATGATACAGCACAGAATACCATTTGCTCATTGCTCATGTGCCAGCTGTTTGAAACACTTTCCAAATTCCTTCAAATTATTCCTCTTCAAGTATTCATCCAACTCCCTTTTGAAAGTTCTTATTGAATTTGCTTTCACCATCCTTTCGGGCAGTTCATTCCAGATGATTGCACTCACTGCATAAAAACAAATTTCCTCAACTTGCCTCTGGGTCTTTTCTCATTTACCTTAAATCTGTGTCCTCTGATTATTCCTTTATTAAATCCCCCCTTATCCAACAAGATGCACAATTCATTATTGCTACCATTCTGTACCCTTTCTAAAGCTTTGGCAACCTTCTTAAAATGTGGCACCCTGGATTAGATACAATACTCTCAAGGCCAAGCCAATATTTTTTAAAGGTATTGCATAACTTCCTTGCTTTTGTACTCTGTGCCTTGCTTTCGGAATTCTATGATGCCTTTTTAACAACCTTTCTAAAGGTTCGGAACTTTCACCGAGTTATGCACATTGCTGTTTTTTCTGTTCCTGCGTCCTGCTTTAAAAGTTTACATACCAGTTCATATTGTCTTTCCTCATCTGGAACTTGATTGAACAAGATAAGCAAATTTGCACTTCCTTAGGGCAATTAGGGATAGGCAATGAATCTTGGCCTACATCCTTTGAATTAATAAAAAAAACTGTTCATTTCCCCCTTGCCTAAAATTGCTGCATCATTTTACATCTAAACAATGGAGAGCGACAATAGCCTGTTACTTTGACGGCAATTTCAGGCCCAATGTTGACCCTGGACTGGAAGAAGGTGAAGCCAAAGAATTCTGTGCCTCTCAACCTAACTTGCCAATGATTATGTAATAACAGCACCATCAATATAATTTTAGTCCGTGACAGATGCTGCTCCTCAAAAGTCCAGTTAAATTGCCCCTGCCTGTAAATGCAATTTGCAGCTTGACATTGCAGTCCTTCTCTGATGCAATCTCAATTGCAAGCTATCGATTTATTCTTCCTCCAGAAACCAAGTCAATTGGTGAACTGGTGTTCATTAGATCATAACAAATAGGAGCAGGAGTACGTAATTCGGTCCACCGAGTCTGCTCTGTCATTCGGTCAGATCATGGCTGATCTGATTATACCTTAACTCTACTTTCTTGCCTGTTCCTCATAACCCTAGATTCCCTTATCAATCAACAATCTGTGTGTAACTCAGCCTTGAATATATTCAATGACTCAGCCTCCACTGTCCTCTGGGGTAGAGAATTCCAAAGGTTCAAGAGAAGAAATTCTTCCTCAATTCCACCTTAAATGATAAACCCCATATTTTAAACTGTGCCCCTTTGTTCTAGATTCCTTCATGAGAGGAAACATCCTCCAAGCATTTCTACCCTGTCGATCAAGCCCTTCAGAATCTTATGTTACAATACGATCGTCCTCATTCTTCTTCTAAACTCCAATGAGTATAGGCACAACTTGTTCAACCTTTCCTCATAAGACAACCTCTTCATCCAGAAATCAGCCCAGTGAACCTATTCTGAACTGCTTCTAATGCAAGTATATTCCCCCTCAAGCAAAGGACAAAAAGTGTTCACCATATTCCAGATGCAGTCTCACCAATGACAGATGTTAGACTAAATAGCCTATTGTTTCCTGCTTTCTGACACCCTTCATATTTTAATAATGCTGTTACATTTGTGGTTTTCCTATCTGTTGGAACTTTTCCAGAATCTAGGGTATTTTCAGACCCTAGAATTCAGGCCATTGGGTCCAGGGAACTAGGCAGCCTTTAGTCACATTATTTTTCCTAGCACTTCTTCCTTAGTGATCATAATCGTTTATAAAGAGTCATATTGGACTTGAAACATTGGGTGGAATTCTCCCAAGCCCCTACTGACGGGTTCGATGTTGGGCATGGAGACTATGATGGGAGACTATGAAATTGGTTTCACGGAGGTGTGAACTTACAGTGGGATCTTCTCCTGGTGCCCTCAATGGCGGGTTGGAAAACTCACCAGAGGGACCCTCATTTGCATTCTGTTAAAAGGTTGCTGATGAAGGCCTAATCCCCAGGTCAGTCTCGCTGTGATGCCAGTGGGAAGCAGGTTTAGAACAATGTGGTGTGCAGATGACAGGGCTCACCTGAACAATGCCTTGGACTGCCTCCAGAATTCAGGATGGCAGCCACCCATAAACCTGAACCTGGAACACCACAGCAGTAGGCCGGGGTGCATCTGCAGGTGAACATTCCAAATTAAGCGTCCTGGAGGGGGTTTATCTTCCAGTCTCAGAATGCTCCTGGAGATTCATCTTCATTTTCAGAAGGTTCACCTTCTTTCTTCATCTGCGAGTCAGTGATGCTGGACACCTTTTCAATATAGCACCTGGACACGACAACGGATTATGCACCATCCAGGCCTGGCCCCGCCACTGAATACGGTGTGAAATGCACTGGTGCATAATTAATTAGATCAGGGCCAGAAGATCTGCAGAGCTTTCCCACCAGCCTCCAGTGGGAAATACTCCATAACCGGAATTTTACCGCCTCGCCCGCCCTGGATTCGGGGTGGGTGAGGCTCGCAGAATGAAAATCGCCGTTGGCCTCGGACAGGATTTTACAATCTCGCCCAAGTGAGTTTGTAAAATCCTACCCCATGTTTCCCCTTCCACCCCACCATGGCACTTAGTCTCAGAATGAGAGAATTTCACCCGTTAACTCTGTTTCTGGCCACAGATGCTGCCCAGACCTGTTGAGTTTTTTCAGCACTTTTTGTTTTTGTTTCAGATTCCCAGCTTTGCTTTTATTATATGATTGTTTAAGTCCCTGCTTCCCTCTTTACTCGTGATTTTCTGCTATTCTTGGGGTGCTTCCTGTCTTCTGTGAAAAAAGATTTTAAAAAATTTGTTCAAAGTCTTTCCTTGTTTCCTGTTATTAATTTTCAGTCTCACCCCTAAAGGACCAATGCTTAAGCTACTCTTTTCATAGAATCACAGTGCAGAAAGAGGCCATTCAGCCCATCGAGCCTGCACTGACAACAATCCCACCCAGACCCTATCCCCATAACCCCACGTTTTTACCCTGCTAGTCCCCCTAACATTTTTGGGGTAATTTACCATGGCCAATCAACCTAACCTGCACATCTTTGAACTGTGGGAGGAAACCAGAGCACCCGGAGGAAACTCACGCAGACACAAGTAGAACGTGCAAACTCCGCACCTAGTTATCCAAGGCCAGAATTGAACCTGGGTCCCAGATGCTGTGAGGCAGCAGAACTAATAACTGTGCCACCGTGCCACAATGTGGAGATAGCAGCATTGGACTGGGGTAAGCACAGTAAGAAGTCTCACAACACCAAGTTAAAGTCCAACAGGTTTATTTGGTAGCTTTCGGAGTGTCACTCCTTCAGGTGAATGAGGAGTTGTTTTGACAAACAGGATCATGGTTGGAATGCGAGTCTTTACAGGTAATCAAGTCTTAAAGGTACAGACAATGTGAGTGGAGAGAGGGTTAAGCACAGGTTAAAGAGATGTGTATTGTCTCCAGCCAGGACAGTTAGTGAGATTTTGCAAGCCCAGGCAAGTCGTGGGGGTTACAGATAGTGTGACATGAACCCAAGATCCCGGTTGAGGCCGTCCTCATGTGTGTGCGGAACTTGGCTATCAGTTTCTGCTCAACAATTCTGCGTTGTCATGTATCGTGAAGGCCGCCTTGGAGAACGCTTACCCGAAGATCAGAGGCTGAATGCCTGTGACCGCTGAAGTGTTCCCCGACAGGAAGAGAACACTCCTACCTGGTGATTGTCGAGCAGTGTTCATTCATCTATTGTCGTAGCATTCATTCATCCGTTGTCTATATATGCCCTGTTTGTGAACACAACTCCTCACTCGTCTGGAGGAGGAGTGACACTCCGAAAGTTTGTGCTATCAAATAAACCTGTTGGACTTTAACCTGGTGTTGTGAGACTTCCCACCATGCCACCCCAAGGCATTTCGTTTTTAAATATTTGTAGAAGCTATTTGTCTGTTTTTACATTTCTTGCTAACTTTCCTCATATTCCAATTTCTCCCTTCATTATATTTTAGTCCTCCCTTGCTGATTTCTAAGATTTCCCGATTGTCTGTGCTACCCAGAATGGATACCGGGCTTCTATCTGCCCATACAGCATTGTACATCTTCTTTCAATTTGATACCATCCTTAACTTCCTTAGTTAGCCATGAATAATGCATCCTTCTTGTAGTGTTCATCTTTTTCACTGGAATACATCTTTGTTGAGAGTCACAATCTATCTCCTTAATGTTTGCCATTGCTTCTCCTATTTTAACCTATTTTGTGTGAATGCCAGGGAAATGCAGGGAAAGCTAATTGATACCACATTCAACTGATCAATAAATTTCAATTCCACACTGATCAAAGCAAGTGAAAACCTGCATGATACGCTTTCAGAGATTTAGTGTAATTGATCTGTGCCCGTCTTTCCCAATCAATTACACTTTAGTCATAACGGTTTATGAGCTGCAACCAATTGTCTTTGATTCCAGTGAGAGAGCTGAATAAACACAAAACATTTGAAGTGAGTACTCGAGTAAAGTTTGACTGTTTTTACTGATGGCAGTTCAGCTCCATTGAACTCCACCAGAATTATCAGTATTTGCTGCGTAAGCATAAAACATAAACTTAAAAAGGCAGGAAAAATAAAAAGAAACATTCAATTAATTTTACTGTACAAAAAAGCACAAGTACATACTTATAGAACAAGATTTCTGAAGTCCCAAATTTTAAAAATGTCTTACTATTGGTTTTAAAAGAAAGAGACATTGTGCAGTCATTAAACTTTAAATCTAGTGACTGAGTTTTGAAAATAAAATCTTATTTTTACTTCTCTCTATATAAACCTAGTCAAATGAAAGAAGCTGAGGAAAGTGTCAAATCAAAGATTATTGGTCATTGAAAGCCTTGGTGAAATTTAAGGGAACTGCATAAACTTAGTAAAAGATAATTACTACAATTCAATCACTATCCGGTAACTGTATTGAATAAGAACAAAGAACAATACAGCACAGGAACAGGCCCTTCGGCCCTCCAAGCCCACGCCGCTCCCCGGTCCAGGATTGAATCCTGAATCCAGGATCCCCGCCCAATTTTCCAGCCTATCTACATACCAATATCCTATCCACCGAGCTGTCCCTCACAGCTACGATGCTTTGTTCATCACAACCTAGGAATAAAGGATGCTATCTTTTTAACTCTGGTATTGATTTATCAACGCAGTTTGACATTTATGGTTTATGAAGCACATTTCGTCCTATGATTAATGGCACCACCAGGTTATCCTACAACCTTTTCCAAGGACAGAATGAAAAATGTTCACCGCATTACAACTACTTACTATCCTATTGGTCCAAGGCCGTGGGGCTTTAGCCTTTTTTTATTTAGGTACCTTGACCAAAATGTGTATGTTCCGTGTTTCTGCATTTTTACTGATGCATGGAATAAATCAATGATTAGATATCAAAAAGAGCGGACATTAAACAGTTCAAGTTGTCAGCTAAAAGATTTTAGCGGAGTTTTTCCAGCAATTTGTGTTTTTATTTCAGATTTAAGCATCACACAATTTCTTTGCTATGGACTACTTCAGTCCATTTTGCTGGAAATAACAAAGCCAGTTTTGCAGTGTACAGATCATAGGCTTAAACCGAATCAGTAGAACACGAGAATACAACATTGTACTAGACAACTCATGCGTGAGTCAGTGCAAAATAGGACTCTGTGACCAGCATCAATTACATCAATTTTAAATTTATTGCAGGCAATCAAAGTAAAAAACTTAATTGCAAATACAAGATGTTTCCATACTCAATTTCCTCCTCTAAGCCCTTGAACATGCTGTCACCTATCAAAACTGTGCTCATCTTTCTGCAACTTCTGAATCTCAGATTCTGCGCCTGCCATACTACGCACTGTTGTTAAAACAATTATTACCCACCAAAGTGCCAATTGTTACCGAGAAAGTGCCAATGATGGCATTGATCAAGTCGAACGATCAATCATCAATGAAGCAGCAGTAGTGGCATCATTCATTAAAGACGGAACCTGCAGCAAGGGCTGGTTTGAGACCCACTCGGCAGAGGTAGCATTTAACACTGATGCAAAACAGAAAGCCCACATCATGCACAACTTAAGCCCAAACAGCTAAAACACTACATGACCTGGCGGCAGCCATGATTGTCGTGCAAAACACAAGGAGATACTGTGCGAATAAGCACTGCATCAACTTATGTCAAGAAATTCAAACTTCCTGTGACAATAGAAATCTATGAGGTATGCGTGCAGGGACCAAGGGGGCTTTTGTCTTACCATCACTGAAGTTGTCCCTGTTAAGTCAGTAATGGTGAAGTACTCAGTGATGGAAGCAAACAGATGTCCCATTGGTCTGAACACAATGGCGTGCAGCACTCCTGTGAGACGGACATCTCCCAATCTGCACTTGACACTCTCCTACAGTTTCTGGTCATGGATGATTGCGGTGAAGAACCCGCATCTCTTGAGCTCAACAAGGTTGGATACTATCAAACAAACTGAAAGGCAACCAGCAAGGATGGAATCCCAGCTGAACTGCTCAAATATGCTATATTTATTGACACCTCTGCTGGAAAGTATGCTCCACTTTCACAGAACTTGCATGATGCAAAAATCATCACACTATACAAAAAGGAGACAGAGGAGACTGCAACAACTCTACAGGGGTATCTCACTCCTTAGTGTCAGAGTGAAGGCCTTTGCTACGGTCCTACTTAAAAGGCTCCATCTACTTGCAGATATTTGATAAAACTTTATTCTACAATGTTTGTCAAATCCCCTTTTAATTTATTAGTGACACTTCCACATCACAGACGCAAACTTGTTGATGCCCATCTCAATGGGCAGAATTTTTTGCTCACCCCAAGGTGGAAGTGTACAACTGAAAGGATAGGTTTCATCCTGAGAGGTCGCCCACCCAGGCGCAATTTCATGGTTGGGTGGCCAGGGCCTCAAGCGGGAAACCCACGCTTGTGCGTACGTGGGGGCAGTTTCCCCTGCAAGACCAGCTCTGGGCCTCCCTCAACCTCTGACCTACCCATGATCACCACCTCCCTCTGCCCATGGCATCCCCTACCCTCGCACCCCCAGCAATGACCTTTCCAAGAGTCCCAGGAATTAGTCCCAGACAAAGCACTGCAGTACAGCTTCTGGTCACTGCAGCGAGGTGTCTGGGTGGGTTGGAGAGCTGTTGGCCAACCTCACCGGCAGTGCCTCCTTCCATGGGTGACCCACCCATTGCCAATCAATGCTCAAATGAGGGTTAAATGGAAATGCACTTCCGAGAGATGGAGGTAGCACATTACGCACCGACTCTTGGAATGGTGAGTGCCGATCGCTCATCATCCTTAAAATTCTACCCAATATTGACCTGAAATAGTGAATTGTTTGTATTCACAGCATTCACAGCTGTGTTATGCCATCATCAAGAAAGAAATTGGAAAGAGAAGGACCTTTAAACTGCATAAATATTCTAAGTGGTATTATGATTGGCACTTTATGCCATTGCAGTTTATCTTGCAATCAAGTGTTTAGAACATAGATTTGCAAATTAATACAGCAGCCGAAATATGCAAACATTTGACTGCAAAATATGGTTTGTTATCCCGGGTATTAGAATGACTTGCATTCCTGTTCTTGCCTTCTCATGTGTTGGTCATAAGGTAGCAAATCAATCCTAAATTTGGAGAGTTCTTCTTGGAACCATCATAAATTTGACCTTACTGTAGACAGATTGACTGAACTGAAACAGACATGCTCCATTTCTCAGCTGGAAAGGCAACTGCCAAAAATCCCCCGGAAAAATGTCAACTGTCCCTGGAGAGCCACGTCAATGAACAGCCATATTTCAGGATAATGGCATAACAATGAATTTCTCATCTACTTGTTACTTACAGGGGAAAAGAAAGCTGAAACCTCAACCAATCATGGACTGAAATTGCAAAAACGTCTTAACAGTATGAAAACTTGCAAGTTGTATGTAAAAAAAACATTTACTTTTTTGAAAAAAGTCAGCCCAATATTAAACAAATTGTTTTCATATTTGCCTTTAGAAACAAAATTCAGTAAATTCAGTGATAATCAAACATATAAACCTATGAATATGAATATATAAAAGATTCAACTTTGGGGATGATGTTAAATTGCTAGCATGGTATATTGTCTAGCTATTTCGTATTAGTGTTTGTTGTACATTGTGGATCTTAACAGATGGTTTGTGCTATCAACGACAAACCACCATGATAAATCTTAATCATTTATCTAACATTCAGCATATTTGTAATGAAAAGCTCCAAACGGTTAAAATGGCCTCACATGTATTAATTTTACTTGGGATAAAATCTCAAATTATATGGATCCGACAACATGAAATAGACATTTTTAGCCTATTCCCGAGTACCTCAGCTTTCCTAGATAAAGGTCCGAGGCAACAACACTGGATAACCTTTATCACTTCCTACCCTTGTAACTCAAATCTTCGACAGTTCTTTGAGTTAAGATTAGCTATTTCAGTACAAGTAACAAGTGAAGCATGATGATGATAATGACAAATACACCCGACTACATGAGGAAGGAGATATTTGTACCTCCCCAGGAATGATGCATTTGAACTTTGAGATTAGATTGTGGTGTTAAAATAATAAGTGCATGCTCTAAAAGCACTTTGGCCAAGCTATAATGTATTATACTTCACGGAGTATGCATCAATGAAAAGCACTTGCATCTTAAATTTGCTCTGACTTAAAAAAGACAAAGTACCAATGACGCCATTAAATTTATACTGAGCTCTGATTACACCTTTCTGTAATTAAAATTAAATGCTTTTACACACCGCCAATTAGATCTTGATAAGTTTGTAAAATAGGTTTATAAAATGATGAAGGGGATAGATAGAGTGAACGTTCAAAGACTATTTCCTCGGGTGCATGGAGCTATTACAAGGGGGCATAACTATAGGGTTCATGGTGGGAGATATAGGAAGGATATCAGAGGTAGGTTCTTTACGCAGAGAGTGGTTGGGGTGTGGAATGGACTGCCTGCAGTGATAGTGGAGTCAGACACTTTAGGAACATTTAAGCGGTTATTGGATAGGCACATGGAGCACACCAGGATGATAGGGAGTGGGATAGCTTGATCTTGGTTTCAGATAAAGCTCGGCACAACATCGTGGGCCGAAGGGCCTGTTCTGTGCTGTACTGTTCTATGTTCTATATTCTATAAATGAATCCAGGTGAAATATTTTTAATCACTGGTTCTCATTTAATTAGCCCTTTAATTTTGCAGAGAAAGCATGTACAAGAGCCCCCAACACCATGAACCTTTGAATCCACATTGCACAGAGCAAAAATGTCATGAATCGCACAGTATCATGCCCTAGAAGGGTGGTGGAGGCTGGGTCATTAGAACTATTTGAAGTGCAGGTGGATAAATATTTGATAGATCGAGGAATAGAGGGCTTTGGGGAAATGGTACAGAAAGGGAATTGAGGCCAGCGTAGATCAGCCACGATGGTACTGAATGGTGGGGCAGCCTTGAATGGACTAGTGGCCTACTCCTTCTTCTATTTCGTGTGTTCTTGTGACTTGAGTTTGGATATTGTTTGCTATTATGACAACCACAGTGTCAATTATACCAAATCATTTTCAGCCTTATTGGTTTTATACTAAGCAAGTTGAAATTCAAGATTGTGCTTATTTAATTTTTAGCTAAAATAATGCTCTTCCAGTCACTACTGTATAGAAAAAATGTGTAGCATGCCTCTTTCAGGAATTATAGTAATGGTGTATTTCCCTTTCACATTACTGGGCTGGCGTGGTGGCACAGTGGTTAGCACTGCTGCCTCACAGCACCAGGGACCTGGGTTTGATTCCCAGATAGGGTCACTGTCTGTGTGGAGTTTGCACGTTTTCCCCGTGCCTGTGTGGGTTTTCCTCCGGGTGCTCCACTTTCCTCCCACAGTCCAAAGATGTGCAGGTTAGGGGTGCACTGGCCATGCTAAATTCTCCCTCGGTCTACCTGAACAGGCGCCAGAGTGTGGCGATTAGGGGATTTTCACAGTAACTTCATTGTAGTATTAACATAAGCCTGCTTGCGATTAATAAACAAATAAAATAAATAGAACACAAATAGCGATGGAAAGTCTTATCGTGGGAAAGGTCAAAGTGCAATCAAAATGAAACTTCAGACAAGCACAGTGGTTAGCACTGCTGCTTCACAGCTCCAGGGTCTCGGGTTCGATTCCCGGCTCGGGTCACTGTCTGTGTGGAGTTTGCACAGTCTCCTCGTGTCTGCGTGGGTTTCCTCCGGGTGCTCCGGTTTCCTCCCACAGTCCAAAGATGTGTGGGTTAGGTTGATTGGCCAGGTTAAAAATTGCCCCTTAGAGTCCTGAGATGCGTAGGTTAGAGGGATTAGTGGGTAAATATGTGGGGGTAGGGCCTGGGTGGGTTTGTGGTCGGTGCAGGCTCGATGGGCCGAATGGCCTCCTTCTGCACTGTAGGGTTTCTATGATGATTTCTTCTATGAAATGATTTACAGATCCAGAATGAGGCATATTACATATAGTATAGGAATAGTCCGACACCATTCAGTCTCTCGATAGAACAACCCTCTCATCCCAGGAATTAACCTAGTGAATCTCCTCTGAACTGCCTCCAATGCCAAAATGCCGTTTGCCTTCTTGTTAAATCTGACTGCTAGCTTTTTGTGATTCATGCACTAGAACACCTAGATCCCTCTGCAGTCTATCTCAATTTAGATAATAATGTCTTTTGATTCCTCCTACTGAAGTGCACGACCTCACACTTTCCCACATTAAATTCCATTTGCCAGGCTTTCACCCAGTCACCCAATCTATCTATATCTCATTGCAGAATCATAGTATTCTCATCACAACACGTCCTTCCACCTATCTTCGTATCATTGGCTAATTTGGAAACCTTACATTCTGTTCCTTCCTCTGGGTCATTAATGTAAATAGTGAACAATTGTGGGCCAAGAACTGACCCCTGCGGTACTCCACTAGTTACATCTTTCCACTCTGAAAAGGACCCATTTATTCCAACCCTCTGTTTTCGATATGTCAGCCAGTTTTCAATCCATGCTAACACACTTTCTTCAATTCCAAGGGCTTTTACTTTATGCACCAGCCTCTTACGCGGCACCTTTTCAAATGCCTTTTGGAAATCTAAATACACGATATCTATATCTACTCTCCCTGTTACATCATCAAAGAATTCGAGCAAATTTGTCAAACATGATTGACCTTTCATAAAACCATGTCGACTGGGTTTAATTATATTCATCTTTCCTAAATGATTAGCTATTTCCTCTGATTAATTGACTCCATCTCCATTAAAACCTCAGGGTCACCAGGGCCAGATGTTCAGTATGGCCCTGGTGACTGGTCGATCTTTAGCCCCTTGAGATTTTCTAATACTGTGACCCTTATGATAAAGTTTATTTAATTAGTCACAAGTGAGGCTTACATTAACAGTGCAATGAAGTTACTGTGAAATTCCCCTTGTCACCACAGTCCGGCGCCTGTTTGGGTCAATGCACCTAACCAGCACGTCTTTCAGAATGTGGGTGGAAACCGGAGCACCCGGAGGAAATCCACGCAGACAAGGGGAGAACGTGCAAACTCCACACAGACAGTGACCCAAGCTGGGAATCGAACCTGGGTCCCTGACGCTGTGAGGCAGCAGTGCTAACCACTGTGCTACTGTGCCGCCCCTATAATTGGGATTTTTATAAGTTCTACCATGTTATTTGAAATCAACCCATCTGATATGTTAGGGATATTTGCAATGTTTCTTACAGTGAAGACTGATGCCAAAAACGTAATTAGCATATCTGCCATTTCTTTGTTTGTTGTTATCAATTCACCCACCACGTTTAATAGTCGCCCGCTTCCGATTTATATATCCATAGAAACTCTTACTGTTTGTTTTTATGCTGCATGCAAGTCAGCTCTCAAAATTCATTTTCTCCCTTCTTTTGAGCTTTTTAATCTTTTGCTGCTGGACCCTAAAAGCTTGATGTGGAGATGCCGGCGTTGGACTGGGGTAAACACAGTAAGAAGTTTAACAACACCAGGTTAAAGTCCAACAGGTTTATTTGGTAGCAAAAGCCACACAAGCTTCGAAAGCTTGTGTGGCTTTTGCTACCAAATAAACCTGTTGGACTTTAACCTGGTGTTGTTAAACTTCTTACCCTAAAAGCTTCCCAGTCCTTTGGTCTACCACTATTCCTTGCCACTTTATATATCCTGCTTTTCAATTTAACATTATCCTTGACCTCCTTTGTTAACCATGGATTTTGCCTCTTTCACGTGGAATTCCTCTTTGTGATTGGAATAAACTCCTGCTGAGCATTTTGGATCAGTTGGTTGAATATCTGCCACTGCTCATCTACTGACCTGTCTCTTAGCTTGTTTACCTAATTCACCATAGAAACTCCTCCCTCACACCATGAGAATTGCCCTGATTTAAGCTGAAAACACTGGTTATTGACCTATGTAAGAAGTTTAACAACACCAGGTTAAAGTCCAACAGGTTTATTTGGTAGCAAAAGCCACACAAGCTTTCGAGGCTCTGAGCCCCTTCTTCAGGTGAGTGGGAATTCTGTTCACAAACAGAACTTATAAGACACAGACTCAATTTACATGAATAATGGTTGGAATGCGAATACTTACAACTAATCCAGTCTTTAAGAAACAAAACAATGGGAGTGGAGAGAGCATCAAGACAGGCTAAAAAGATGTGTATTGTCTCCAGACAAGACAGCCAGTGAAACTCTGCAGGTCCACGCAACTGTGGGAGTTACAAATAGTGTGACATAAATTCTGATTCTAGGATCGCATGATAAAGACTCAGGAGGAAAAAAGCAGAAATATTTATGTGAAATAGTGTGACATAAACCCAATATCCCGGTTGAGGCCGTCCTTGTGTGTGTGGAACCTGGCTATCAGTTTCTGCTCCGCGACTCTGCGCTGTCGTGTGTCGCGAAGGCCGCCTTGGAGAACGCTTACCCGAATATCAGAGGCCGAATGCCCGTGACCGCTGAAGTGCTCCCCAACAGGAAGAGAACAGTCTTGCCTGGTGATTGTCGAGCGGTGTTCATTCATCCGTTGTCGCAGCGTTCTCTTCCTGTTGGGGAGCACTTCAGCGGTCACGGGCATTCGGCCTCTGATATTCGGGTAAGCGTTCTCCAAGGCGGCCTTCGCGACACAACGACAGCGCAGAGTCGCGGAGCAGAAACTGATAGCCAGGTTCCGCACACACAAGGACGGCCTCAACCGGGATATTGGGTTTATGTCACACTATTTCACATAAATATTTCTGCTTTTTTCCTCCTGAGTCTTTATCATGCGATCCTAGAATCAGAATTTATGTCACACTATTTGTAACTCCCACAGTTGCGTGGACCTGCAGAGTTTCACTGGCTGTCTTGTCTGGAGACAATACACATCTTTTTAGCCTGTCTTGATGCTCTCTCCACTCCCATTGTTTTGTTTCTTAAAGACTGGATTAGTTGTAAGTATTCGCATTCCAACCATTATTCATGTAAATTGAGTCTGTGTCTTATAAGTTCTGTTTGTGAACAGAATTCCCACTCACCTGAAGAAGGGGCTCAGAGCCTCGAAAGCTTGTGTGGCTTTTGCTACCAAATAAACCTGTTGGACTTTAACCTGGTGTTGTTAAACTTCTTACTGTGTTTACCCCAGTCCAACGCCGGCATCTCCACATATTGACCTATGGCCAGGGCCATGGTCTAACTTTGGTTATTTATATATAACCACATAACTGTGGTCATTAATATTATGGCTTCAGAGAGCTTGGTATTTCAGGAATATGGGTTGGCCTGATTCCTCTCCATGCCCTCCAACAGCCTACACTGTACATCTCAATCGCAACTAATGAAAAAGGCATATCAACATGAAAATCTATTAACAATACTGATTAATGGGCATTTTCACAATGATCTATCAAATCAGTGCAAAGAAGGATAACTACTAAAACTGTATTAATAAAAGGACAAAGTGAAATACATATATCCAATCCAGTCTCATATGCTAAATTGCACTTTAGAATAAGTTGAATAAATCAGCTCATTTCAGGAAGAAATATAGAAAAGACAGTAGAAAAATGTTGAATGTAATTATTTACATTGTTTCAATAAGGTTCTTCGCCTCTGTGTAAAACTGAATGCAGTAGCATGGATCAACCATGTAAATTCCCTCAAAAAATATTCTGGCAGTAAAGGCTCACTAAGGGATTTATGTCAGTTCATAAATACATTTTCAGAATGAATTAGGTATCACAAGTGCCATGCCACAAATTGCGACATATCTGCAAAGTACAAAGCTTCTATCTAAAAGTGACATGGAAATCCTAAACTGCTGAAGCTTGAACCTTGATTTTAACCACAGAGGTGTTAGCATTTTTATTACCAAGTTTCTATCAATTTTGGTATCTGCTAGACTTAAAAAGTAAAGATGCAAAATGGTCCAAGTCAAATATCCCTTGCTAAGATACATTTGTTAAAAACAATGCACAGAAGCTTATAATTTTGCTGATGCTTTGGAGTTAATCCACCTTCTGGTGACTTTCACTGGAAGAGGGTTCCTATTGACAGGTCTCTAGAGAATTCCACCCAAATCAAAGAAAAATCAAAGAATCCCTACATTACAGAAGAGGCCATTCGGTCCATCGAGTCTGCACCGACTCTCAAACAGAGTATCTTACCTAGGCCCTCTCCCCTGTGCTATCCCCATAACCCCACGTATTTACCCCGCTAATCCCCCTAATCTCTACATCTTGGGACACTAAGGGGCAATTTATCATGACCAAACTGACACATCTTTGGAATGTGGGAGGAAACGGAAGCACCCGGAGGAAACCCACGCAGACACAGGGAGAACATGCAAACTCCACACAGTTACCCAAGGTCGGCATTGAATCCGGGTCCCTGGCACTGAGAGGCAGAAGTACTAATCACTGTGCCACCCCTAAATGTATGACCACCACATCAGCCATTTAATTTCAGGGGCCCAGATTTCTGTTTATAATTGATAAAACTCCGAAGATGCAAGGGAGACAGCAAAAGTTGTCATACTGACTTCTTCAGAAAAATAAGACCGCAGTCAGATTTGCCATCATTGGGCTAGAAATTGTAATCATAGGAACATGGTAGTAGGAGCAGCAGCAGGCCACCTGGCAAGATCCATGGCTGATCATCTATTCGCTGTCATTTTTTTACAGTATCCCCATATCCCTTGGTATCTTTAATATCTAGAAATCTATCATTTTTTTGTCTTGAATGTACTCAATGACTGAGCCTCTATAGCCCTCTGGGTTTCAGAATTCAAAAGATTCACCTCCCTCAGTGAAAGAATACGGGCGGCATGGTAGCACAGTGGTTAGCACTGCTGCTTCACAGCTCCAGGGACCTAGGTTCGATTCCCGGCTCAGGTCACTGTCTGTGTGGAGTTTGCACATTCTCCTCATGTCTGCGTGGGTTTCCTCCGGGTGCTCCGGTTTCCTCCCACAGTCCAAAGATGTGCGGGTTAGGTTGATTGGCCATGCTAAAAATTGCCCCTTAGCGTCCTGAGATGCGTAGGTTAGAGGGATTAGTGAGTAACTATGTAGGGATATGGGGGTAGGCCCTGGGTGGGATTGTGGTCAGTGCAGACTCGATGGGCCAAATGGCCTCTTTCTGCACTGTAGGGTTTCCATGATTTCTAATTGCTCCACATCTCAGTCCTAAATGGCATACCTCTTATTCTGACACTGTGTCAGATCCACTGAAATATTACTTATTTCAAGTAATCCAGCAGTTCTTAAATTAATGCACTAAACTCCACGTTTAATACTGCATTAAGAACTGGTGGATTAGTTGAAATGAGTATGGCATTATATCCTTTTGTAGTGACTGCACAATAAGATCAAAAGCCTAATCGAAGTTCAAAGCCTTTATGATCTAAAACCCCATGGCATTTCCTTTATGGAGTTCTCAAATCAGCTTTTAGTATAACAATTGCAGTTGATTTCACTATTAACATTATTCAATATGTATGCGGTTTCTAGTTTGTGATGTACAATCAATAAGAGCCATCATAACATGGCACGCGGACGACTCTTAATTCTTGACACATTAGTTACACTGTGGCATCGCTTCTGCTCAATGACACAGAAACTAGGAAAAAATAAAAAGCTCTACATCCCACAATTAAGGATATAACTGAAAATAATTACTGCTCTTGCAGTACAAACAAAAGGTTTGGCCTCTGAGAATATCCACATCGAATTCTACACGCTTAAAGTTGATATTCGACTTTCAATTGGAAGTAAATCAGCTGAAAAGTTCATGGAGTTTGGGTCTGCTGCATATGCTCCGTATCACTGGTCAAGCAGAACAGCTGGATTCCAAGTGTCACAAGCATTACTCTGTTATGCAACACATTTTCATGGCCCATATAGAAAGATGCATTCTCCTGAAACTTTAAATACCGAAAGTTTACTTATCATTGTTTCAATGTTTGCTGCATGAATTATAAACAATTTGTTAAAAAAATTACTGAATTAAAAATCCAAATAAAAACACCAAAAACAATGAAGCCTGCCACAAGCAGCATTGTGGAAGGGAGGAGAAAACACTACCGAAGGTGAAAAACAAACTGAATTTTCAAGGACAGATTAACTTCCAGGGCCAACTAGATGTTGCCATGTCTAACTGGGTAACTAGGTGCATTCAGATGCTGCCATGACTAATTGGGTATCTGAACTCAGCCTCTGGCTCCCTAATAGCAGCTCTGTCTTACCACTATCAGTTGCTTCTCTGCCATTTTGATCTAAAACATTTTTAAAATCTGTATAGAGTGTCCAAATGTGCACATTCATCTTTTTTCCTCCCCAGCCTTTGAAGGCACATATTCTGCAGCTAGCTTGCTCCAAGCATTCACCCAAGATGTTCTGATGTGACTGCAGAACAGCAGAATTGACTCCTCCTCCAATGGAATAGCAGAAAAAAGAGCTGATAAACAGGAGCACGGACCAAAGGGCATCTTTGCTTCAATAGAACATCTAGTAATATTCAGCAAACAGATCCATTGAAATAAGCAACAGAAAATCCAAAACTGATCCCAGATTACAGCACGAGCTCAATGTAAACACAAGAATTTTCAATCGAGGAGGAAACTGTTGTAATTATACCCCTACTGAGGGAGTTCAACAGAAATGGAAAAAGAAAACAAGTTGCAGATGATGCGAAATATTGACCATTGCACCAACCTATTCACATTCAGCTTGCATGACCATGCCAACCTTCTGATCGTCCTGTAGGTACGTTGAGCAGTAGGAGGCAATGGTTGGAAAATAACACAAGTTTGATGCATATACCATGCTGATTAGGAACTCGATTTTCTTTCCTTCATTGCCTCTGGGACAAAACCTGAAACTACCTTCCTAACATTGCTGTGGGTGTTGCTATACCACACGGACTGCGGTGTTTCAAAAAGGTGGCTTGTCACCTCCCCCTCCTCCTCAAGACTATTAGGGATGAACAACAAATATTGGCCTTGCCAATGACAATTAAGTCAATTAAAGAATTTTTAAATATTGGGATATAGACAGAAGTCTATCCTGGAATGGACAGAGCAGCTGGCTTCAACTTAGTGTATCTACATGGTACTCTATTTGTTGTTGAAGACATCTATTACCATTGGGAGTATGGATGCAGTGTCCCCAGAATGTTGTCAGCCTTGTCGGATTGTCCAACTGCATTGATGACGCCACTGTTTAAAAAAGGGGGTAGGTAGACAAAAGGCAGGTAACTCTTGGCCAGTTAGCCTGACTTCTGTAGTAGGGAAAATGCTTGAATCTATCATCAAGGAAGAAATAGTGAGACACCTGGATATAAATTGTCCCATTGGGAAGATATAGCATGGGTCCATGAAGGGCAGGTCGTGTTTGACTAATTTGGTGGACAATGGGGACCTGTGGATGTGGTGTATCTGGATTTTCGGAAGACATTTGACAAGATGCCGCACCAAAGGCTGCTGCATAAGATAAAGGTGCACGGTGTTACGGGTAATGTACTGGCATAGATAGAGGATTGGTTAACTAACAGAAAGCAAAGAGTGGGGATAAATGAGTGTTTTTCTGGTTGGTGATCAGTGACTAGTGGTGTGCCTCAGGGATCAGTGTTGGGACCGCAATTGTTTACAATTTACATAGATGATTTGGAGTTGGGGATCAAGTGTAGTGTGTTAAAATTCGCAGACGACACTAAGATGAGTGGTAAAGCAAAGTGTGCAGAGGACGCTGAAAGTCTGCAAAGGGATATAGATAGTCTAAGTGAGTGGGCAAGGATCTGGCAGATGGAGTACAAGGTTGGTAAAAGTGAGGTCATCCATTTTGGTTGGAACAACAGCAAAATTGACTTATTTAATGGTTAAAAAATTGCAGCATGCTGCTGTGCAGAGGGACCTGGGTGTCCTTGCGCATAAATCACAAAAAGTTGGTAAGCAGGTGCAGTAGGTAATTAAGAAGGCAAATGGAATTTTGTCCTTCATTGCTAGCGAGGTTACATTGCAGTTGTATAAGGTGCTGGTGAGGCCACACCTGGAGTACTGTGTACAGTTTTGGTCTCATTACTTGAGAAAGGATATACTGGCACAGGAGGGGGTGCAGGGGAGATTCACTAGATTGATTCCAGAGTTGAGAGGGCTGGCTTATGAGGGGAGACCGAGCAGACTGGGGCTATACTGATTGGAATTCAGAAGAATGAAGGGAGCTCTTATAGGAATATAAGAGATTATGAAGGGAATAGGTAAGATGGAAGCAGGGAAGTTGTTTCCACTGACTAGAACTAGGGGCCATGGCCTCAAAATAAGGGGGAGCAGATTTAGGACTGAGTTGAGGAGGAACTTCTTCACCCAAAGGGTTGTGAATCTGTGGAATTCCCTGCCCAGTGAAGCAGTTTCCCTGCTCATTGAATGTTTTTAAGGGAAGGATAGATAGATTTTTGAATAGTAAAGGAATTAAGGGTTATGGTGAGCGGGCGGGTAAGTGGAGCTGAGTCCATGAAAAGATCAGCCATGATCTTATTGAATGGTGGAGCAGGCTCGAGGGGCCAGATGGCCTACTCCTGCTCCTGGTTCTTATGATGCAGGTGAGTCCACTGCCTAAAATGACCGGCTTGGGCGTCACCAGGAGGAGTGGGAGCTGCTGTCAGATAGCCAGCCTCTCATTCTTTTGAGCCGGAGCATACACATAAATTAACCAGAGCAGAGAATTGTTTTTTAAAAATCCAATTCAATCAAATCAAGTCCAATTCAGAGTCTCAACAAGTGAGACATTCCCGATCCAAGCTGACAAGACAGGCCTCTCACTTCCTGTCTTGGGCTTGATCTACATGATCCAAGCTGATTGGAGCAGGCATTGCACCTTCTCCAAGGCTTGATCTCATTTGCATCTTAGCCAAAAGGCCGAGATGCCGCTTTTAAAAATTGCTTCAAATGAAGCTAAAATGCAACCTAATGACTTCAACCAAGTTCAGCATGTCGATACTACACTTGATCTTAGCCAAAAGGCCAGAGCTTATTACTTTTATTACAATTACTTTTATTACCACTCACCTACTTTGGTGCGATGGTGAAAAGTTACTCCCTGCAACAGAATATTCAGACCAGAGTTAAACTTTACTGTAATACTTAGACTAAAACTGAACACAAAACTCCAGTAGTGGCCTCAGGCAGGTCAGACAGAATTTCAACATTAACCCCGTGAACTTACAGGACCAGAATTTCCTGAAAATTTGTGTTGAAACAACAGCATTATGCTGATTATACTGCACAAAGGATTAAACAAAATTCAGATGGAAGTGACCAAATTGCTTTGACCTTTGATACTAATTCCATGAAATCTCCACATGGACCCTTCACCATTCATGAACACAGCTCCACCCTTCACATAGAAGTGCAACACACATGTATTTCCTGAATTTACACCAGTTCAAAATGGGTGTAAATTTCTGCCTAATTTTTACATGCAACAGGATCCAAAGTCATATTTATTTGTTCAGGTGACTTTCAGTGAATGAAGATTAACTGTATCAGAATGATTTGTAATAAAAACTTATAAACATACATGACACTTTCTCAAACAGCTGCGCCTGACGTCTCAAAATAATTGTGTAATGGCTTCAAATTTTTCATGAAATACAGAAGGTCTTAAAGAAAGAATATGGTTTAAGTTCCATGCCTTCCTCCCCAAGCCCTGATTTCCACACTGGACTCTATGATCTGGCAAATGCCAAAGAAATGCAGGCATTAGTTACTGTGAGAAAGCTTAGTGTAAATTTCAGCATAACTTAGTACAATGTTACAGTGTTTCAGGAAATTCTGGGTTGTAACGTCACATTGTTTACTTCACCGCCTAGTTTGTTATGTCAAGCATTTTTCTTTTGGATGTAATCCACATTTATGCTTCTACCGAATTCCATGCCTTTACAGTTGCCTGCCGCGTTCTCCTCCCTGACCACGTTTATCCAAATCTCTGGAGTATAACAGAACATTGCATCCAGTTTGTTGTAAACTACAAACTTGGTCACTATTCTATGTTCTTAGCCATCTGTAAAATTAAATCTAAATACAACTGGAGACACTACATAGTCCAGTGACAGCTAATTTTCACTCAGAAACCTCCCAGTGCACCGCCATCTATTTTTTCCTTCATCAATCCAATTGTCCATGTCCATATATCTTTTGAATCAATCTTTTGGAAAAGATGCTTTCCTGAATTTAACTGGATGAAGTACAGTGCTTCATCTAATTAATCGGTGACCTTCTGTAAGATGCAGTAAATTGGTCATTCATAACATGCCATTCAGACCCAATGACTCTCTCTAATCAATTCCTGTCCTTCCAAACTATCACTTCTGTTTCTCCTCATCAAATCTCAAACTACTTTCCCCACAATGGAGGTAAGCATCTTAGGTATATAATTTGAGAGCTCATCCCTTGTCCCTTTTTGTAAAGGTGGCTGTAGTGTTTTCTATTTCTCAATCCATTGGGATGCTATCCCATTCCAATCAGCTTTGCAAGCTAAATGGTTTCAGGTGAGAGGATTTGCAATCACTCCTTAGAGAGCTACTTTATCCTGTGCTTCCCAAGTCTTTCTGCCAAGAAAGAATATCTAGTCTGTTTTGCCTCATATTCCTTGCTTAGCTCAGGCTTCTTCTCCCACCCAGTATTGATTTTGTAATTCCAACATTTTCTGTCTCTACTTTCACAGTACCAGCAGTGAAAGGCCCAATGCCCTTTTGTATCTTTTGTTTGCTCCTGATACACTTAAAGAATGCTTATTATTGTCCCCTTGTATTCATTTCAAGATCCATTCTGCCCTAGTTGTCAATTTCTTGACCTTCCGTTACTTGATTTTCTAGCTCTCTCTTACTCACTGTTTGCACATTCTAGATTTTTTATATATTTGTTCTTTCTCTTTAATGCTCAAAAGAGCCAAGACTTTGCTTTTCATTCCTAGTGATTTTACTCTCCTGTTTGGGGACTTGACCTGTTTGTAGGATAAACTACTTCTCCACTGTAAAAATATCCTTAAGAACTATTTTCCTTCTACACACTTTTTAAAAAACCTTCCCATTTTATCCCTTTTACACCTCAGAATCTGCTTTCCTGAAATATAATTTCTTAAGTTGCTTCTTTTTTGATTTAAAAAAATTATTTCATGGGATTATAGAGGTGGATACTCAACGAGACTTTGGAGTCCTCGTGCATCCGTCACTGAAAGTAAGTGCGCAGGTACAGCAGGCAGTAAAGGCGGCAAATGGTATGTTGGCCTTCATAGCGAGAGGATTTGAGTATAAGGATAGGGATGTTTTGCTGCAATTGTATAGGGCGTTGGTGAGGCCACATCTGGAGTATTGTGTGCAGTTTTGGTGTCCTTATCTGAGGAAGGATATCCTCGCTATAGAGGGAGTACAGCGAAGGTTTACCAGGCTGATTCCTGGGATGGCAGATGTCATATGAGAAGAGGCTAAGTCAGTTAGGATTATATTCATTTAGAAGAGGGGATCTCATAAAAACTTATAAAATTCTAACAGGGTTAAACATGCTAGATTCAGAAAGAATGTTCCCAATGGTGGGGGAATCCAGAACTAGGGGTCATAGTTTGAGGGTAAGGGGTAAACATTGAGGTGAGGAGAAATGTCTTCACCCAGAGGGAGGTGAATGTGTGGAATTTACTATCACAAAGTTGTTGAGGCCAAAACATTGTCTGATTTCAAGAAGAAATTAGATCTCACTCTTGGAGCTAAAGGGATCAAGGGATTGGGGTAGGGAGGGGATCAGGATATTGAATTTGATGATCAGCCATGATCATAATGAATGGCGAAGCAGGCTCAAAGGGCCAAATGGCCTATTCCTGCTTCTAGTTTCTATATAGTTGGCCCAGACAAGGCCGACATATATTGTCCATCCCTAATTAACTTGGGAGGTGATGGTCAATGACTAGCCGGACCTACAATGCCGCATAATTAATGTTGTTGCAGCAATTTTAAATAGTGGCCATTGCCTGTGGAAAAAAATCTAAACGTCTTGCAAGCCATTCTCAGTATTAATGTATACCGAAGAAAGATAAGATAAATATCTAAATATGTTTCAAGATACCAACCTAGTTCATGAGAAATAAGTTTTTTAGCAGCTTTGTCTGACTTAGACTGGCTCAAATGATTGACTTTAGAGGTGATTTCTCTGCCTTCCCATGTGTCTAAACAATGATCTCATAACACTGGCTGTTGAAGACTAAAAATAGATTGCAAAATTGAAGGCAGAATGAATTTTAACAGTGCATTGGGACACAGTACTTGAAATTCACTGAAGAAACAGTTCTTTAGGACTCTGAACCTATTCAAAGTTCTTGTATCCATGAGAGAGGCCAGAGTTACTCTAGACCAGTGGTCCTTGAACTGGTGTTCATAATTATAAAATAAATCTGATATCTCATCTCAGCATTACTCTAAATATGATACACTCGTTACAAGTTGCACTTGTCTGGCACCTTTAATAAAAATACTATTCTGATAACAGATAGGGGAAGATAAGGCAGTGGACAATGAGGCATGAAGTGCAGAATTAGAGACTGATAGTTAATGAGATAAATTAGAGAAGCTTTTGAAAATGAAAAGATAAATGAACAGTTGGAGGAGATTAGGAAGGGAGTCCCAGAGTTAAATTTCCCATTTGAAGATATAGTGTAATGGAATTATGAGACAGAATGAAAGTTGGATTCCTTGAGGAGTGGCAGGATAAATTCAGTTTTATCAAAGGTAATGGGAACTATTGGAAGATAGGGACAATGAGCATGGAATGAAGACAAACAAATTTGGAAAACAAAAGCTGAGAGGGGAAGTGGGGGTGTGTTTCGTGGATGTGTGTGATGATAGAGGAACAGTGAAGTATGGAGAAAGTTAGAGCTAAGTTCAGAGGAAAGGTTCAGCTGGAAGGCAGGTCCTGATTCCATTGGGAAGAAATGTGGGCTGGGAACTCACAAATGCCAGCGCCAGGACTTTGAGGAACTGGCCTCTGGGTTGCCCTATTCAATTAAGGATGGAGGGCAGCCTCCTGAAGATTCTGCCCCTCTCCTGTATTGAATTATTAGCAGCACTATATGTTAGTCGTGGGAGATGCCAATGTCAGTAGGGAACCAAGTGGGTGCCTCAAGATGGATGTGCTTTAAGAATTTTTCAATGATTAAGAATATAAAATGGCCACGGCTGCCATACCAACAATGTGGAAGAGGATTCCCTCCACAGGATGGCGCAATGCAGCGCTGGCTCTTTGGCAATAATGGTAGCAGAGTTTAAATTCAATGAGGCATCAATGGTGTCAGGCTTTGGCTTCAGCAAAAATGTCCACCTGCTATTTGGAAAATTCCAGATGGCTTGAAGTGCCCTCAACAACCAATTTAATTGGCCCAATTTACTAGTTGTTACTGGTAGGCAGGTAGCTGCCACCCACACCATGCCAGCTCACTCCAATCCAAAATTGTTTGGTAGTCAGCTAGCAATGGAAAACTGTAGGCTTTCCTGCTTCTGCATCGCACTGAAAATTCTGCCCGCTATAAAATATTGAACATTTCAGCATATTGCAAATATCTTATAGAATTGGCAGACATAGCATGAGGCTATGAATAGAAAGGAATAAACTCATTAACGATAGTCAGCATGGTTTTGTGAGAGGGAGGTCATGCCTCACTAACCTGGTGGAATTTTTTGAAGAAGTGACTAGAATGGTTGACGAGGGAAGGGCCGTGGATGTCGTCTATATGGACTTTAGTAAAGCGTTTGACAAAGTCCCTCATGGTAGGTTGGTGCAAAAGGTTGGATCTCATGGGATAAAGGGGGAGGTGGCTAGATGGGTGGAGAACTGGCTTGGTCACAGAAGACAGAGGGTGGTAGTGGAAGGGTCTTTTTTTGGCTGGATGCCTGTGACTAGTGGTGTTCCGCAGGGCTCTGTATTGGGACCTCTGCTGTTTGTGATTTATATAAACGATCTGGAAGAAGGTGTAACTGGGGTGATCAGTAAGTTTGCGGACGACACGAAAATGGCTGGACTTGCAGAAAGTGAGGAACATTGTCAGAGGCCACAGAAGGATATAGATAGGCTGGAAATTTGGGCAAAGAAATGGCAGATGGAGTTCAATCCAGATAAATGCGAAGTGATGCATTTTGGTAGAACTAACGTAGGGGGAGCTATACGATAAATGGCAGAACCATAAAGGGTGTAGATACGCAGAGGGACCTGGTGTGCAAGTCCACAGGTCCTTGAAGGTGACGTCACAGGTGGAGAAGGTAGTGAATAAGGAATATGGCATGCTTGCCTTTATAGGACGGGGCATAGAGTATAAAAGTTGGGGTCTGATGTTGCAGTTGTATGGAACGTTGGTTCGGCCGCATTTGGAATACTGTGCCCAGTTCTGGTCGCCACACTACCAGAAGGACATGGTGGCTTTAGAGAGAGTGCAGAGGAGGTTTACCAGGATGTTGCCTGGTATGGAAGGGCTTAGTTATGAGGAGAGATTGGGTAAGCTGGGGTTGTTCTCACTGGAAAGACGGAGGATGAGGGGTGACCTAATAGAGGTGTATAAAATTATGAAAGGCATAGATAGGGTGAACAGTGGGAAGCTTTTTCCCAGGTCGGTGGTGACGTTCACGAGGGGTCATAGGTTCAAGGTGAGGGGGGGGGAGGTTTAACACGGATATCAGAAGGACGTATTTTACACAGAGGGTGGTGAGGGCCTGGAATGCGCTGCCAGGCAACGTGGTGGAGGCAGACACACTGGGAACGTTTAAGACTTATCTAGATAGCCACATGAACGGAGTGGGAATGGAGGGATACAAAAGAATGGTCTAGTTGGGACCAGGGAGCGGCGCGGGCTTGGAGGGCCGAAGGGCCTGTTCCTGTGCTGTATTGTTCTTTGTTCTTTGAGGCCATCTGGCAGAAGGTTGCTTCTCTTCTCTTTCTGGAAAAGAAGTCTCTAACAAGGTAAAACAAAGACACTAGCCAAGGGGAGCAGTGATATTAGGGGTCTCATACTCAGGTCTCCTGATACAAGCTTCCATGTTGACATTCCCAAGGCCTTAGGACAGTGTCTTGTACCGTCTTATCTCTACAAGTTTCTGGGTGGAGTTAAAAACTTGGAGTGACTTGCTGCCATGGACACCTTTTCAACCTAGTGGTCATTAAACATTGAAACAGTATGGGCATTGGTAACTCATTAGAGAGGAACTCTGTGCACAAATTCAGGCCTTTCCTTGAGGCATAAGAGTGAAGCCTAACCTGAGCCAATATCAACTACAGAGCACCTGGAGGAAACTCACGCAGACACGAAGTGACTGTTTGTGCAAAGTCTGCACGTTCTCTCCTGCGTGGGTTTCCTCTGGGTGCTCCAGTTTCCTCCCACAGTCTGAAAGATGTGCTGGTTAGGTGCATTGGCCATGCTAAATTCTCCCTCTGTGTACCCGAACAGGCGCCGGAACGTGGCGATACGGAGATTCTCACAGTAACTTCATTGGAGCCTACTTGTGACACTAATAAATAAACTTAGAAGATACATTATGGGCGGCACGGTGGCACATTAGTCAGTATTGCTGCCTCACAGCACTAGGGACCTGGGTTCAATTCCGGCCTTGGGTGACTGTGCGGAGTTTGAACATTCTCCCCATGTCTGCGGTTTCCTCCCACAATCCAAAGATGTGTGAGTTAGGTTGATTGGCCATGCTAAATTGCCCCTTAGTATTAGGGGGGACTACCTAGGGTAAATACATGGGGTATGGGGTTGGGTCTGGGTGGGATTATGGTTGGTGCAGACTCGATGGGCCAAATGGCCTCCTTCTGATCTGTAGATTCTATGATTCTATGATACATGACTGACACCAACAGTGTAGCCACTGGTCTCAGATGGATAATTGCAGTTTCAAGGCAAAATTGAAATGTATGTAAAAGGAATGAAATAATTTTATGAAAATGACAAAACAATTTACATATACTATTGGGGCGGTACGGTGGCACAGTGGTTAGCACTGCTGCCTCTCAGCGCCAGGGACCCAGGTTCGATTCCAGCCTTTGTCACTGTCTGTGTGGAGTCTGCACGTTCGCCCCATGTCTGCGTGGGTTTCCTCCGGGTGCTCCAGTTTTCTCCCACAGTCTAAAGATGTGCGGGTTAGGTTGATTGGCCATGCTAAAATGGACTCTAGTGTCAGG